>NW_017731692.1:776819-777808 GCF_001890085.2 Hipposideros armiger
AATACTTGAGTGGTTCCTATGTGTCAGACCAGTAGTTCGGAGTGTTGGGAACACCATGGTAAATCAAGATTGTGCCCTTAAACTTACTAAAATATTTAATTACTCCTTGAAAGATGAGTTTTATAAACAAGATAGTATAACAGGGAGGAGCCTAAATTAATTTTGGTGATCAGAGTAATTATCAGCTTTTTCTGATTGAAAATAAGTCTGAAGAATTCTTTATGGTATACCAAATTATTACCCCTTTATTTTTCTTGCTTTAGAAAATAGGCTATCAGCCATTCTATCCAACATGATACTTAGCTACCAACATAGTAATTCCTTACAGTAACAATAATTAGTGATTGTCTTTACCTCATGTTAATGTAATTTTTGACATCTCTGAAGAGAGCCTAAAATTGGTATTCTTAAAGTATTGTTTCAAAAGATGGTTCTATTTATATAATGATTACTGTCAAATTGGGTATATTGTGAAATTTCTATGAATTGGATTTCATTATCATAAATAGGCTTTGAAATTTGGCAAATTCTTGTGTTTAATATTTGTGATTAAATATTTAAAATTGTTTGTATTTCTTTATATATTAGGTATTAACTCCACAAAAGTTGGAATTGTTAAAAGCCCAAATACAACAAACATTAGAAGCTCCAATGAGAGAGCATTTTAGGAATCTGGATGAAGTAAGTAATTTATACAGAATGAACTATGCATTCATCTTCATGTGAAAAGCATCATTCCCCTCACCAAAGCCCTGCAATATCCCCCCTTCTTACTCATTCTTTACAGTGGCCTTTAAGGATGCCCAAGGTTAGGCCACATGACCCCTGTGATTTCCTTTTCTCCATCCACATTGGCTTCCTTGATGTTTCTTTGCACCCCAGAAATGCTGCAGTTCAGGAGTCTTTGCTTTAGCTGTTGCCTTTGCCTTGCTATATGCTCCTTCCAGGTATATCTTGGCCAATCTTCATTTCTTTTCTTTTTTTTTTTT
>NW_017731692.1:779330-784155 GCF_001890085.2 Hipposideros armiger
TAGGCCATTTGATTGCAAAGCCTGTACTCTTAACCATTTCTCTATGCTCCATCAGAAAGATAATAAAAACAAAGACAGATGGAGCAATTAAATATACTACCTTTTCCTTTTGTGTGCCCTCGGGAATTAAGAATGGTGCTCCCATCCATTGAAAAGATCAGCAATTAATTATTCCTAGTTCCTGACCTGTTTCGGTTCAGTTTCCTTTACTTTAACAATTTTTTAAAAGTAAAATTGGTTAATACATCATCTTTTCTGTTGAGTAAGCTTATATTCTCGAGAGAATAAACTAAAGCTGGAGATAACTTGAATACAGGCAGATTTGGATAAATGTCATAAAAAAGAAATTCAAACAATGGATTGAGAGCACAGCAAGTTGAGGCTATCAAGGAAAATGACATGTGAATCTGATGAGAGTGGAGGAAAAGAGAAGAGCTGAGGATGTGTCCAAGATCTGTGCCCAGATGACCGGGACAAGAGTGGTTGCAGAGCAAGTGACTGAATATGAGCGTCCTGATAGCAGAGGTTTTGCATTTGTTTGTGTGCTTGGTTCTCTAATGTATCCTTACTGCCTGGAACAGTGCTGGGTACATAGTAAGTACTCAATAAATATTTGCTGCATGACTGAATAGATAGAGAAATTAGAAGGCAGTGGTCACCAGTTTAGGTAGGAATGATTTGATTGTGAGCTGTGCTTCAGAAGTTTTCAATGTGAGATCTAATCCTGACTCTGCCATTAGCTGGCTCAATCCAGTTTCAGCTTCCACGTCAGATGCCACACGGATGCCCCTCAAAACTGCTAGAGAAAGCAAGAATACAGGAAACATGCTGGTCAGGAACATTAGTTGTCTGACCCCATATGTAAAATGAAGACTGCAGGGGGAACTGTTGTTAGGAAATGGAAGTTTTACGTGTAGCCACTCCGCTCAGCACAGTACCCCAATTTGTTAGACACAAACATACAGATTCAAGAAGCTGAGTGACCATCAGACAGGATAAAACTAAAGAAATCCACACTAAGAGACATCAAACTTATAAACTCTATAGGAAGAAAAGTGCTGAAAGTAGCAAGAGAGAAATGATCCCTTACTTATAGGGGGAAAACAATTCCCAGACATTTCTCATCAGAAACCACAGAGTCTAAAGGATGTGCCACAGCATTAGCAAGTACTGAAGGAAAAGAAGTGTCAACTCATAATTTTATATCTAGCAGGATAAATATCCTTCAGAAATGAAGGGTAAATCAAGACTTTCTTAGAATAAGGAAAACTAAGAGAATCTGTTGCCAGTAGACCTATCCAAAAGAATGTCAAGGGAAATTCTCTAAACAGAAATAAAACAATACAAAAGGAACCTCACAGCATCAGGAAGGATAAAAGAACACAGTAAGCAAAACTGTGGATATATACAATAGACTTTCTTTTCCTGAGTCAGTTTTCTAAATTTTGTTTGATGGCTGAAGCAAAAATTATAACGCTACCTGATGTGGTTTTAAATATGTATGGAAGAAATAATTAAGATATATTATAAACAAGGGCAAAGGCATGTAAAGCTAGGTAAAGTTTTTCTATCCATTATTTGAACTGGTAAAATGAACCCAGTAGACTATGATAAGTTATGTATATGTAATATAATACCTACAGCGACAAGTTAAGAAAACTATACAAAAAGATACCCATAAATAAATAAATAAAAATGGAATCCTAAAAAGTGTTCAGATAACTCACAGGAAGGAAGGAAAAAGAAAACAAAAACTTAAAAGGGAAAAAGAAGAAAAACTTAAGCTGTAACATATTAATAGATATAATAAATGTAAATGGTCAAAATATACCAATTAAAAGACAGATTTGCAGTTGATATTAAAACTAAAAGATCCAACTATATGCTGTCTGTAAGAAACTTCAAATATAACAATATAGGTAATTAGTAAAGGATGGGAAAAGATAAATCATGCAAACATTAGTTAAAAGAAGTAGGAGTGGCTATATTATTATAATACCAGATAAAATAGACTTCAGAGCAAAGAAAAATACCAGAGGTAGACATTATATAATGACAAAAAAATGTCAGTCTACCAGGGAGACATGAATAATAGTTGTGTATGAACCAAACAGAGCTGCAAAATATGTGAAGTAAAAACTCGTAGAACTAAAAGGAGAAATAGACAAATTCACAATTATTGTTAGAGACTTCACACTGCTATCTCAACACAATAGAATAATTAGTAAATCAGGAAGGACATAGAACTCAACAAAACCATCAACCAACAGAAATCTAGTCAACATTTATTGAACACTCCACCCAACAAGAGTACCTAAATACATTCTTTCAAGTGGCCACTGAGCATATACGCAGATAGACCATGTCCTGGGCCATAAAATAAACGTCAATAAATTTATAAAAATTGAAATTATACACAGTGAGTTCTCCAACCACTATAAGCAAACTAGAGATCAATAATGGAAAGGAAGCCGGGAAGTCTTCAAATGCAATGATACACTTCAAATAATTCATGGGTCCAAGAGGAAATTTCAATGAAAACCATACCAATGAAAAAAACAGTTTCAAAAAATACATTGACCTGAATGAAAATGAAAATGCAACATATTAAATAAAATATTTGGGACACAGCTAAAACAGTGCTGAGAGAAAAATTCATAGCACTAAATACATTCATTAGAAAGGTGTGTCAAATCAATAATCTAGCTCCCACCTTAAGAACCTACACAGAGAGGATCAAAATAAACCCAAAGCAAGCAGAGGGGAGGAAATAAAAAGCAGGAACCGATGAAATTGAAAAGAAAAACAATAGANGTAGTTATGTGAAACATTCTATGTACAAACACATCTGCATTATACATTTATTGCATTGTCTTTATTTGGAATCAAGAGTTAAAATATACTCACTTTACCAGTTACTAATTGGGTAAAACTAATTTATTCTTATCAGTGAACAGACTGTTCCATGATTGTTTGATATGTAAGAAGCTGTATGAACTTTGGATCATTTGAATTCATTAATAATACAGTACCAGAAAACTATAAATATTTATAATAGTCTTTTGCATTTAAAAAATTCTTTACAGCTTTAAATGCTTTCTTCATGTATGTAGTGTCTCCATTTTAAATGAGGACACTGAAGCATGAGATAAGTAACTTGCTCAAAGTCTCAAAGAAAGTCAGCAGCCAAGTTAACAGCAGAACTCAGGTACCCCACCTCCCACTGCAGAGTTGTAAGTTTGAAATTTCTCATGATTTGAAGTTGTCATGCCAATTAGGAGCCATCCAACAACCATAATTTTGTCAAGAGATCAGTTGATCTGTACTATATGTGATGATGAAAAGGTTTGAATCTGTAATTGTGACACTTAAAGGAACTGCATATAAAAATTTTCTTGTGGAAAATAAAAATAATAAAGATTGCCAGTCTAAAATGTAGATTTAGTATATTGAAGAGTCAATACTGAGGTTAAGGGTAGTGGTGCTTTATTTTATATTTTGCTTTTAAAATCTAGAGATGTTTACCTGGTAATGATTATTTGTATTCTCCAGTTTTTTAGTTTTATTATTTTTTTAATTAATGAAACCTGTATTTGACATCTGCTGACAATCTACTTTTTACCCAAGAAAAACAAAATGATAGCCATTAAAAAATTTAAGGGGTCAGTTAATTATGACATTCTTAGAAATCTGATGACAAACAGCTAATTAAGAAGCCATAATTAGTAGAAGTTAGAAAAGTAAGACTTTCTGAAAAGACCAAAGTTCTTTTCTTTTTACTTTCCAATTAATTATGCAGGAGCAATATTAATTAGTGGATAATTGGGTATTTGTTTTCATTCCATCACTTATCTTTATACTCCAGTTTCTTTACACAATAGTAGAACCTAGTGAGAAGATTGTGGATCATGAAATAGCAGTATTGGGCTGGCTGAGTGGCTCAGTTGGTTAAGAGCTCACTGAAGAGTGCGAGCTCTGGGCAACAGGGTCGCCGGTTCGATTCCCGGCCCGAGCTGAGCTGCCACTGAGCTGCGAACAGGTGACAGGATGACTCAGCTAAATAATAATAAATAATAATAATAAATGAAATAGCAATAAAACTTCAAAGCAAATCCTACTCTTGACATACCCCAATCTTACAATTTAAACTGGTAAAATATTTTAATTCAATGTACTAAAATTATTGGATTTTCTTTCATTAATTGGCTCATATAATACTTGTGCATTTTCACTTCTACAGCTAAAATAAGTAACAGAATATCTTTTAGTGTGTTAGTTTTGAGGGGAATAGTTTAGGAAGATTTTGTTAGTATTTTCCTGTAAAGCACTCCAGGAATTCATATCTCCCTCATGATATTCTGAATTAAAAAGAATGTATTAAAGAAGATATCTTTACCTTACTAAAAAGATAATGTCATGATTTTTCAATCAGTGCATTTGGTTGTAGGTACATATTAAGTCTGGGACAATTCGGAAGTTGCCTATATAGTCATTATTCAAAAGTGGTACTATTGTGTTTTCATTATGTTATTAGGACTCTAATTTTATATTACTCTGCAAATAGTAAAAAAAGAGCAATACAGAGCATTTAGGTGATTATACTGGTAGACTGCATGAATGAAAGAAACGAGTAATTCAGTGGGCATTAAGATCTCGAGAGAGGGTAGTGAGCACTACATCATATGAAAAACTGTAAAGAATGATAACACATAATGACATCCCTGAGATTATTCCATCATAGTCTCCAAACTGACTGAGCTCTGTGTTGGCTTGGAGCAGGTGAGAAGACAGAGCTCCTATGGCAAAAAGGAGAACTTTCCTGTTT
>NW_017731692.1:786170-788621 GCF_001890085.2 Hipposideros armiger
CCAAAGAAGATATACAGATGGCAAATAAGCAAAGATGCTCAACATCATCTGTGATTAAGGAATTGCAAATTAAAACAACAGTGAGATACACACCTATCAGAATGGCCTAAATCCAAAACACTGACAATACCAAATGCTGGTGAGGATGTGGAGCAACAGGACTTCCCACCATTGCTGGTGGGAATGCAAAGTGGTACAGCAACTTTAGAAGACAGTTTGGCAGTTTCTTACAAAACTAATAATAGTCTTACCATACAATCCAGTAATTGTACTCCTTGGTATGTACCCAAAAGAGTTGAACACTTATGTCTGCACAACAACCTGCACACAGATGTTTCCAGCAGCTTTAGTCCTAATTGCCAAAACTTGGAAGCAACCAAGATATTTTTCCATAGGTGAATAAATAAGCTGTGGTACATCCAGAGAATGGAATATTATTCAATGCTAAAAAGAAGTGAGCTCTCAAACCATGAAAAGATGTGGAACAACCTTAAGTGCATATTATTAAGTAAAAGAAGCCAATCTGAAAGGGCTACATATTGCAGGATTCCAACTATATGACATTCTAGAAAAGGAAAAACTGGAGACATTAAAAAGATCAGAGGTTGCCCAAAGGTTAGGGGAGAGGAAGGGATGAGAGATGGAGCACAGAGGATTTTACGGCGGTAAAGCTATTCGGCATGATACTGTAATGGTTGATGATACATGCCATTCTACATTGTCAAAATCCCTAGAATGTACAATGCCAAGAGTGCACCTTAATGTAAACTGTGGACCGTGGGTGATGATGACATGTCAGTGCAGGTTCATCAGTTGTAACAAATATACCACTGTGGTGTGAGATGTTGATAGTGGGGGAGGCTGTGTGTATGAGGTCAGGGACATAATTGAACTCCACTTTCTCCTCAGTTTTGCTGTGAACTTAAAACTACTCTATAATGTAAAGATTATTATTTTTTTAAATGGGAATGCAAAAAAAGGAAAATATATTTCATAATAAAGAAAAAGATCGATCAAGGGGAACAGACCTAGAAATTATTAGTAGACAAAGTCATTAATATATGCTCAAAAGTTAAGGGAAACCTTGAACATGATGAGAGACATGGAAAAGATTTTTGAGAGACATGGAGATTTTTAAGAAAAATCCCTCGTGATGAAAAATACAATAAAAATGGACAATACTCGAAAAGTGGATTAGTCACTGGAAGAAAAGGTAATAGCTAAATTGAAGATATAGAAATAGAAACTATCCAAGATGAAACACAGAGAGAAAAAGTATAAGAAATAAATGATTGTAAGCACATAGTGGAGACAACATTAGATAATTGAAATTCTAAAGGAGAAAGGAACAGAAAAAAATATTGAAGAAACAATGGTCAGATTTTTCATATTTCATGAGAACTATAAACCCACAGATCTAAGAATCTCAATGAATGACATGAACAGAAAAGATGAAGAAAGTTACACCAAGGCACACAGATTCAATTACAGTAAAACCTTGGATTGCAAGTAAATTGGTTTTTGAGTGTTCCATAAGATGAGCAAACATTTTTAATACATTTTAATGTGGTAAACGAGCAATGTCTTGCAATACGAGTAGTTTATTTCCAGAGCGAATTATGCTCACAAACCAAGGTATTACTGTACTTTAAAACTAGTGATAAAGAATTTTAAAAGCAACTGGAAGACTTCTGATTCCAGGAAGATAGAGTAGATGTACTTTTCACTGTTCCTCCTGGTAAGTAAAACAAAAGGCCCTGGACATTATATATAAAACAAACATAAGAAGATGCTGGGAAATGGAGAAAAGGCACATCTAAGAACCTTGGGACCCAGGGACTGACTGTGGTATGTTCTCTGGGTTTTCATTTTGTCTTATATATCGCAGACTTGATGCTGAAGAAACCAGCAATTTGGCACAGATGTTAAAGAAAACCCAACACAGGCCTGTTCTCTTTAGGCAAGGTGCTAGGAAAAGAACAGCCTAGTAGCCTAGTTAATTTAGTTAATGACAATTCTACTTCAGCCAAGTACTACAATAAAACTGAGCCCATGGCCACACATACTAGCTAATGCCAGTGGAGCACCTAGACTCCCACCTTCCCCAGGCTATAATGAGGAACACTAACCCCCAACCAAGATGATAGCAGAGAAGGCCAGGTAGGGAGCCAGGACTTCATACCCACTTGGCAATAACAAGGACTCCCACCACCTGCCATGGTGGCGTTGGAGATGACATTGGGAGCCCAGGTTTCTACCTCAACTGGCAGTAATGAGGCACCCTGCCTCCTCTCTGCTTGGGTCTTGTCAGAGAAGGCCTAGTGTAGAGTCAGGACTTTTCACCGCTGCCCTGTAGTGTCAATGGTGACCACACCTGACACTGTGGTGTCAGTGGAGGCCATGTGGGGAATAGTAACAAGTCATTTTTACCCCTGCCTGCTAGGGAGGCAT
>NW_017731692.1:793756-801386 GCF_001890085.2 Hipposideros armiger
CTTTTCCAAAACCAAATTGGAATCACTACACGTTAACACAGAGGAGGATCTTCGAGGGCCTCCAGTCTAACCTCACTATACAGATGAAGAAAACAGACTCTGCCCTGGAGGGGTCCCATACTTCTTAGATTCATTTATAGCAACTGAGCAATCATTTGTCTCTTGGGCCGCTTTTACCTAGATTGCAGAACATTATTTTGGCTTAAGAGCAAGCCTTCTAAGCTCCCTCAGTCTAGCTACAAACAACCCCCGGTGGGTGGTTAGAGCAGTGGTTTCTAACTTTTTTAAAAGAACAGTAGCTGAATCCTTTCTTTAAAGGAAGTTGAATCCTCTGAAGAAACCTCATATAAAAAGAGACTAAGAAAAGGAGCTCTAGCGACAAAGGTTTGGTGGTGGTGGTAGGGGACAGATTTTCGGGAAAGCAGGAAAGGGAAACACCGAGTTTGACGGTGATGACCTGGCCCCCTCGTTCCAGCATTGGGAGGCCCGTGGGATCTGAGAGGGATGGTTGGCGTGAATGGGAAGACCACTGGTGTTTCTGCTCTGCAGGTTCCCTGATGACGTTTCCAAATGCCTTGGAGTAATGATTTTCGGTTCTTTCTTGAATCTGACAATTAGGAACTAGGGCATCATTACATCTAGGGCTTTAATAAACTCTCAGCTATCATTTGAAAACACTCATCAGTCACATTTGTAGTTATTTATATGGAGAAGCAGCTTATTTGTGAATCAAGTTGCTTTGGAATAGATCATTTTATTAGCACAGACATAGCCCAAGAATTACTGTCACATGAGGAAAGGCAGTAATCAGCATGTTTATCTTGAGCAAACGCCTAGAATATTCTGATGGTTTTAAAAATACTTGACATTTTTAATAATAATTTTTATCATACTTATAGTTTTGAATTTTATTCGGCACCTGGTGAAGCCCTCTGCTAGCCAGACACTGGGGGCAGATAGAGGGACAACAGGACCAGGTACTCGCCCTCCATTTCAGTCCTGCTGAGTACAGAATGAAGAATGTGACGTGTTTTTTTCTCATTGGAACTGCATTTCACCTCCTGAGCTTTCTTCTTTACATGGTGCAATTTTTAAGTTTAGTTTGCTGACTTGTAAAGCATGTTCATGACTGAAAATTCCGTAACTGAAGGTTTTATGCTTTCTTTCCAATTATTATTAGATTGCAAGACTGGAAGGAGATAAAGAAGAGCTGCATAACCAGTTGCTGGGCGTTGACCCCACCAAAGACAGCAAACGAGTGGAGCAGCTTGGTCAAGAAAACGTCCAGTTGAGTCAGAAAATAAAAGGTTTACAGGCTGAAGTAGCAGAATTAAGGGCTGAGAAAGAGAATTCTGGCGCTCAGGTAGAGAATGTCCAAAGAATTCAGGTGCGACAGTTGGCTGAGATGCAGGCTACAGTCAGATCCCTGGAGGTAAGGTTTTAATTGCTTCCCGGTAGAGGATCGCATACTTTTTTTTTTTTTAAAGAGCAGTTGATAGACCTTTGAATTTTAGAGCATAAATGTATGTTTACCAATCTAATGCTGATGCATTTGTAGAATCCCAAGAGTATATTTCTTTTTGTAAAGAGGAAAGCTATTGATTCATAAGCAGTAGCTATGCAACACATATAGAAAGGGATTATTCCTTCTTTGAGAGCCAATTCGCCTATCTAAAATGATTTAACTCTTGTAATGCCACAGAGTAGAATATGCAGAATCCAAAACAATGTATTTGAATTTCTGAAAATTAAAGTCATTCAAATCAGAAAGAACAGTTTCTTCCTAGATAGTTATTTCCTTATACTGGAATTCAAGATGTTAAAATCGTAAGTCCTGTTTAAACAGAAATACCAGGCTTACATATCTTATGACAGCTTTTGCCAGAGTAATAAAATTCATCTTGGCTACTAATGCATGCAAGGCTTCACCGAATTATTTCCCGGGGTTCATTAGAGAAAGATAAGCACTGGCAGAGCTAGACTGGTGTTCCCGAGGTACTCTCCACTGAAAATCCTTGGTTTCCATTGTTGGAGAAGAAAAACTTCTTCTTCATCCTCTTAGGTTCAGTGGTTAGGGGTTGTGAATTAAATTGACAAGAGACATTAGTAAGAGAAAACACAGGTTTTTATTCATGTATGTACATGGGAGTTCACAGAAAAATGTGCCACAAATAGGCTGTTAGAATTTGGGAAAGGAGAGAGGATGAACGGGCACTTATGGGAAAACAAACGACTTTTAGGAAAGATAACAGACCTTTAGGAAAATAGGTGGGAGATAACACAGTTTTGTGACAATGTCTATTTAGGTGATTTCTTATCCTGATGCTGACTTCTCTCCTGTGATAGGAGTCAGTTATGAAACCCCGGGGAGGGAATTTAGAGCAGTTAAATTCTTTCTTGAGTGTTTGTTTTTAGGCAGATAAGATGAGTTGTGGAAAAAAACCTTTTTTTATGTCTGTTGATTCTCAGACATGTTCAGCTCAAAATAATTTCTGCCACAATGGCAAGATATTCAGATCCTTTCCCATCTTTGCAGATTTGCTTACTCCTCCTAGTTCTTGGTATCTGACAGGTAGCAAATATACTAGTTTGATTGCTTTGATTTATTTTGAGCCGTCCAAAGAGTTTTGTTTTTTCATTCAGATAGTTGTGAAATGATTTGAGTTGGAGGGAAATTAGTGGGCACCTACTTTGTAATTAAAATCCAATATCCAATTCCAAAATAGTGTTTTTTTCCCCCCAGCCAACAAACTGGTACAAGGAATATATTGATATGTTTTGAAGAGAAGTCATCTTTTTATTTTTTTGGATGAAACTTTTGATAGTATTTACTGGTCCTGAACTAAGATTGTCAGTATCATCGGACCTTAGATGTGAGGCAGTTCAGGATGAGACTGTTTATGTTGCCGTCCTGCCATTCTTAATGTGTTCACACAGTGACAGACTAAGTGGGCGACTGCAGTTGAATATAGTATATGGTCCCAGTGTGAAAATTTTCATTGAGGTCATTTAGAGTGATTATTTTCAGGACAAGTTAAATGATGACAAAAGATGGGAAGTTGATTGTGACAGTTTCTTAAGAGCCTATATTTAATTTTTTATCATTTGCCTGCTGAAATGAAAATAAGCACACGACAGCAAGTATTTCTTTCTTCTTTGACTTTTTTGACTACTATTGTGCCCAGAAAGTATCATTTTATATTTGAGGAAAATAGTTTTTTTCTGAATTATTTGAATACATTCCTTACATTTAAGATATATAGGAAATGAGATGTTACAAAATTGAAGCTTACCCTTTAAATGCCAAACGTTTTTAACTATTTTCAGTAGAAATATTTTTAAAAAGCATTTAGTTTTTCCTCCCTAACTGGAGTACTATGAGTATTACCAACCAGAAATGGTTTTTGATAACTTACAGACTTTATTAAGAATCTTTCTGGGCCGGCTGAGTGGCACGTTGGTTAGGAGTTGGCTTGGGACGCCAGCGCTGAGCTGCAGGGCCCCGGTTTGGATCCCACATGAAGGCCAGTGACACTGCCCTGTACAGCTAAGATGGTGAACAGCAGCTCAACATGGAGCTGGGCTGCCGTGAGTCGCCTGCAACAGCGTAGGCTGCAGTAGTGCTGGCTGGCAGCGGGCGTGAGCTGGCTGTGAGCCACCGCAAGCGGCCGTCCGATGGCTGGCGAGCGACTGCCTCACCTGGGAAGAGCGCAATGATAATACCAACATGGGCCAGTGAAGCGACGTTCTCCACAACTAGACTGAAGAACAAAAGGACAGCAACTTGTCTGTTCCCGTTCCCCAATTCCTCAGTGCTGTTTCCCTCCCCCAATTCCCCAATAAAATCTTTAAAAAAAAAAAAAGAATCTTTATTATGTGATATGGATAAGAGCTATTGAGCTCTTTACCCATACTTCCAGAGGTCCCAAATTAATTATTTTGAATTTTTATATCTCTTTTTTAAAATCTCCATTGATTTTAGATGTTCAGTTCTTACTACTATAAATGAATCCTCTTTTGTACTTCTGATATGCTTTTTCATACCTGCTTTGGATTTGAAACCCTCCAGAATGTTTGTTTGAATTATGTCAGTAATAAGAGTGAATAGATATCAAGTGAGTGTGTTCATAAGAGAAGTGTATGAGTTTTATTTCATTGGTGGCGCTTGATATGTTGTTTATTCCAGATAGCTTTGTTGCGTACTTCCTGGGGCAAACATCTTTCATTTGAAATCTACCAAATACTTTGAGAAAACTCTTTTTACTTTGGTATGCATTAATATTGTTCAGATTTTGAATAATTTTGTGTAGTCTTATTATACATGTATTTTAAATAATGCTTATTTTATTTTTATGTAATTGTGAAAAATTACAAACAAGTTTTAAAATATTTGTTTTAATAACAGGCTGAAAAACAATCAGCTAAACTGCAGGCTGAACGCTTGGAAAAAGAGCTACAATCAAGCCATGAACAAAATACTGTTTTAATCAATAAATTGCATAAAGCTGAACGGGAAATAAATACATTGACTGGTAAAGTAAGTCGTCTTATATTTCTACTTCATTTTTTAGAGTGCTTGATACTGTATAAATGACAAAGAAAGTTTGCATTTCAATAGTTCAGTTCTCTATATTGCAATCTTTTCTTTTGCTGTCATTCTACTGTCCAGATACGTGCAGAATCTGACCAGTTCTTATCACTTCCACTGTGATCAGTCTAGTTCAAGTCGTCATCTCTCTAGGCTCAATTTTTACAGTCGTCTTCTTACTGGTCTCTTTACTGTCTACCCATTTAGAGGTCTGTGTGATCTAGCCCCTGCAATCTTTCCACAGCCATCGCAGTCCATTTCCCCCCACTGTTCATTTTGCTCCAGCCGTGCTGGCCTCTCACTCTTCTTTGAGCAAACTTAATTCTACCTCGGGGCCTTTGAACTTGCCCACGTGGCATGGCCTTCCCTCACATATCTACTTAGCTTGCTTCCTCATCTCTTTCAGTTGTTGCCTTATCAGAGAAGAAGCCTTGCTTGTCTTCTCTTTGTAAAATACCATCTTCCCTCTTCCTCTGCTCTACTCTCTATCTTCCTTATTTGCTTTATTTTTTTCCATAGCTCTTAACACCATCTAATATATTTATATTGTTTACTTTTTGTCTCTCCTTCGCTTTCCCTCCCCTTTTCCCTCCACCAAATATAAGCTCCAAGAGCGCGGGGACATTGCTTTTGTTACTGCTGTATCTCCAGCTCCTGGAGCAGTGCTGGCACACAGTAGGCACTCAACAAATGTTAAATGAGTCAGTTAATATTAACAGCATCATCTGCTTTATGTTATTTTTAAAATAATATAACAGCTTGCATATCTTTGATACACAGAGTTTTTTCAGGAACTTAAGAGGTTTTTTTCCGCCCTTAAATGCAGTGTATATTAGGAGTCTAGCAACCAGAACTAGGTTTGCAATGACAAAAGTGTTTTGTAGAATACTGTAGTGAATAAGAGTATCAGCTCTAGAGTCAGACCGGATTCAAATGTTGTTTCTTCCCCTTACTAGCTGTGTGACCTTGGCAATTTACATTTTCTCTGAAAACTTTAATGTTTTCCTTTATAAAATGAGACTAATACGTAACTTATAGAATGTGACAAAGATTAAATGAGATATTATGCATAAAGCACTTAGCATAAGGTTTAATATATATCACCCAAATATTAGCTGTTGTTATGTTAGCTAGTAGTAGTAGTAATAGCAGTAGTAATACTTGGGGCACTTTTATGAACTTGGCAATAAGACTGGTTACAAAGTCAATGAAGTATGTATTTTCTATCAGAGCAGAGTAATGTAAAATTACATTAAAAACCAAAATGGCTCCCAGACCAGAAGTAATTTACTATATGAACTTATTTAAAGTAATACTGTATTCCTCATAAAGCCCTTGGCCAAGGAATTACTTGACGCAGTGTTTATGACAAAGGGAGAGTTTTAGTTAGAAGAATGTAAGTATTCTGGTCCCATTGAAAAGGTCCTTCTTACTGTGGAAAGGAATACACCAATCTGTTTCAGTCTGTGCCATGATACAGTTGATCTCATTCCATTTGTCTGATTGAATGATCACTAATGAACTTTCTGTTATTTGACTTCCATGTAATTTGTCTACAGGGAGAGAATTGGTCCTTCAGACTTACAGCATTCTAGTTTACGTTAGATTTTTTCTCATAATTGATAAACTGACATTCTGATTTTATAGATCACTCTTTGTAAAGTTTATTAATGTGACTCTAACCTTGAGAGTCTTCTTTAAGTGTGATGACAGAATTGGATTTCTGTGCCTGAAAGGCCAGCACCATAATATTAGATGTATTAGATGCCACCCTTGGAAGATAATCTACCCAATTTTCCGTAGCAAACACATACTTCTTTACATTTGCAGATTATATGTCTAGTGAACATTTCAGATTTTTGTTTCAATATCTGTAAATTTACAGTTTACAAAGTAGACAATAAGGTATTGTTAAAATGTTTTAAGTCAAGCATAGTCTTATAATTGAGCTTATATGTTGAAATTCAGGTATATTTAGAAATTAAAAACTGTCGCTTTGGAGGAAGTAATGACGTGAAATGGAAAAGTTCATGGGCTTTGACTCAGATGAATCTACCTTTGAACCCTGACTCATTCACCTCACACCACCTGTGTTACTTCTGACTTGTTTAACTTTTAAATGAGAATAATACGTATCTCTTACAGTATGTTTGTCAAATTAAAGATGGTATTGAACATAACAAATAGTGGCTGGTGATGAAAATAATAATAGCAATGATTATAGATTTCTGATATTCTTAAATGAGAAAATGATGTAACATATACATAACTTTGAACCGGTTGACTAACTTCTTTCTTCACTGTATCAATAACTGTGTGTATGACTTTAGGCAAGTTACTTAATAAAATTGGGATCCAATTTCCTCATAAATGAAATGAGGCATTGTTCTAGCTAATCCCTAAGAATCCTTCCTGCCTGCTAAGGTTGTGTAAGTCCTACCAGAAAATAAATAATTTGATTGCTTCCTGATTAACTGTAAGTAATTATTTTACACATTCAATAGATACATACTGAGTGCCTACAATGATAAAATATACAAAGAAATAGATGCAAAACACAAAGAAGTAAATTCAGGATACACGGAGTTCTCTCATACTTTTCTTCCAATTCTGGTATAAATTATTTTCAGTTTTGTAAAAACAGAAAAAAATAGTGAATACTCAATATTTTCAAAAGGACCTCAGGAGGCAAACTGAACTGCTCAAATAACCTGAACCATAGAGGGAGCTACAGGACGTTGGATAAGCTGGCTTTTGCTGTGACTTCTAACTCTCTTGGGTACCACCAAGTACTTTTCATGCAGCATATTTGATCCGAGCTCCCTGGCTTTCTTGTGTCCTGACCCTGATTTTTCTTCTTTTTCTGCACATGCCTTTCTCTAGTGCTCTTTTTAGAATTAGTGCATAGATGATTTCTCCTACTCTGCTGAAGGAAGAAGAGCATTTTCGCATAGTATTATTTCCCTGCTTGTTTTTTTGTTTGTTTGTTTGTTTTTTTTAAAGATTTTTATTGGTGAATTGGGGGGATGGGAACAGTGCTGG
>NW_017731692.1:803066-831372 GCF_001890085.2 Hipposideros armiger
GCGGCGTTATTCACAATAGCTAAGACTTGGAAACAACCAAAATGCCCATCGGTAGATGACTGGATTAAGAAACTTTGGTACATATACACAATGGAGTATTATTCAGCCAAGCGAGTTCTTAACCATCGCGCCACTGGGCCGGCCCTCTGCTTGTTTATTAATACACATTGCTAAGAGCTGCCTGTCTTTTTAAAGGCACACTTACATTGATTTGCATATAAATGGCATATTAAAAATCGCCCTTCAACTTTAGGCGAACCAAGTGTTCATTTGAAACATTGCATCTAAAAAGATTTCATTGGAAGGATAAATTTTGAAATAATATTTCAAACACGATTGTCAGTTTTCTTTGTAACTTGAAGTTTTCATCAACGTTTTGCAATTCTAGCAAATGGTTCTTTGCAATGCAAAGGAACACCTGGGGTGTATTCAAATTTGTAAATGTTTGTTCGCTTTTTGAATTGAGTTATGTCAATGCGACTGTGTCTTAGATTTTAAAATATTACTAAAGATAGCCTGAGAATGATGACCTTGAAGGTATTTCACATTCAGTGAGATAAATTCATCTAGTTACCTCACGACATGTTTGATCTTTAGAACTCCAGTAAAATGTGTAGCTTTAAAGAAGCCATCCCACAGTTATCCTTATTAGCTAAGTTAATAAGGTTACACCATTTCAGATCTTTGAAAAAAATCAGAATTTAAGTACTGTCTCTTTGGAATTTCCATCAAGAGCTTCTTGAATACTATAGTTTTTCAACTATATTTCTATTTCTTGCGTACAGATACTGTTTTCTTACATGTCTCTGTGTGTGTGTATATGTAATTTAACAGATTGTAAAACCCTGGAAAATGCCTACTAGTACCATTTTTTTAAACATTTCTTCAAGTTTTGTTAGTAGTAATAGGTAGTAATCTCAGGATACTTGATTCTGCTGTGTCAAAAGCATAAAGCAAATTTACAATGATAAAGGCCAGAATCTCCAATAGAAAACATTGTGAAAAAACCAACCAACCAATAAACAGGGTAGCTTGGCCCATCCATGGAGCTTCAGAAGACTGTAAATCTCTTTTACATTATATGCAACATTTTAATATTGTGCATTGTTGTTGTTTTTTTTAGGAAAAGATCCCTAGTTTTCCTAAGATTTTTGAAGCCTGATCACAAAGACGGTTAAGAACCAGGGATGTAGAGGCAGAAAGAAACGTTATTATAACTGGGATTTGGTTCAGATTACTCCTAGAAAGTGCTACGATTTGTCATATCTAAGCAACAAATATTCATATAGTTTTTTTCATTTTTAATAAAAATGCCTTTAAATATATTTTAGGAAGTTAATTAATATTAGTATAAGTGCATTCATTATTTTAGGAGTATACAGATGTCACACTAAAGAAAAACTTAAACTCACCTAGGTTCATAGATGAGTAAATTGGGATGCAGAGAAGGCAAGTACCTTGCTGGAGCAGGTCCAATAGTTTAGTATAAAAGTAGACCAGAAGGCAGACGGCACTTGTTTGACTTACTGTCCACTGTTCTTTCGGTTTCAATAATTATAGTTTCGTTGAAAAATGTCTTCTCATTTCAGTAAATCTCAGGGTGAAATGAATTAAGAAATAGGTTTGTATTTTGTGGTTCTTGTTGGAATGAATCAAGATCCTACAAAATAAGATGGTTCTAATTTTTCACTTCATATTTAAAGCAGCTACAGTGTGGTGTGTTAATGAGCTAGTCTGTCATTCTTAACCTTTTCCAGTTAGTACATAATAGCAGGTTATAATTACATTTGTCACAGAGATTGGATTTTCACTGTAGTTGTATTTCTTCAAAAATTTTAAGCACTTATAGTTTAAATTCTGTCTGTCCATGAAATTATAATGTAGTAAAACCCAATCCACAGAAAGTTTAACTATTAAAATAAAAATAATTTCTTAGCTGCTTTCATGTAGTTAAACGTTGTTCTATGAGACTTGCTTTCATAGAAAAGAATTTCAAAAAGATTTTAAAACGCAATACTGATGTCAGCACAAGGTATTCATTTTATGTATTGTCGTTAAAAAAAATCTACAAGTTAATTGGGAGGGATGCATTTTAATGTGGTTTGCAGTAGAGAGGCAGTATAGTACTTGCTTTTCTATTTGTTTCCTTTAATTGGGGATTTTGCTCTAAGCCATTCCTTACAATGTTTTCAAGACCTTTCAGACATGGAGTCCCTTTCAGTAAGACACTTCTATTTCTCATCCTTACCCTCTTTGGCTCTAGGACCCCTTCCTGATTTGTTTCTAACTCTCCAGTTTTTATAGATTGTTAATACACTCAAGTAAATCATCCTTTACCCTCCTGTTTCCATCATCTTACATTTTACGTATTTGGCTTGCGTATTATTTGTGGTTTTCATAGTTTTTTGCATTATAAATATATGTCAGTATGCAGGTTTATTTAACCTTTCTATCTCTATTGGTTAAATCCTCATTATAGTACACTACCTAAGTTCAGAAGTATCTTACCAAAGGGAAGGGATATGGAAAATGTTATAGTAGTGCAAATGATTGGAGACACAAAGCTTTCTTGTTTGCTGCTATTATCCCCATCTCTTAAAACAGTGCCTAGCACATAATAGGTGCTCAGTAGATATTGAATGAATGAACAAATACTGTTTACAAACTAGAATTATGCAACTTTCAAAAGGGATGTCTCAGGGAAGACGGAAAATGGGTATATGATGGGTTAATTATATATAAAACTAATGATTATTTACATTTACTTAGGGTTTTAAAATAATCAGGTTTTGACAACAAAGGTTTAAATTAGATTTATACATTTTATATTTGTCCCTCCCACTACCACACATGCACGCACACGCACATGCACACATACATTATTTAGTCAACAAATTGCCCCCTTTGTCTATCCTTTGCCCTTAATTGGTTTCTTTACCTTCAGTTTCTTACTCCAACATATTTACAATTAGAGTTAATTTCCTAGAACAAAGCTGATTGTACCACCTTCAATAGCCAACAGGACACACAACCCTTTTTTAGGGCATATAAAACTTATTCCCTGCAGCTCCATAGATTTCACGCCTTCCTCTGCTCTACCTATAACACATTGCTTGTTATTGTTAGGTAACATTTTATATGCTGTTTTTTGTACCTAGAATACCTTCTTGTCACCAAGGCTTTTTTAAAGAAAAGACTCACTTTTATTAGGAAAAGATTTTTTTTGGTGTCGAATACTGTTCGGGGCACTGAAACACCTTTCCTCCCCGAAGGTACTTACTCTATACTGGGCTACCACAGCGTTTTCTAATGTCTACTAGTGTGTTTGGGGAAGCAGTTCATGGCAAGAAATAACCAATAGTAATTTCAATTTCTAATTATCAACAGGTAGAAGAACTTAAATATTCGAACAAACTAGAAATAACAGACATCAAACTGGAGGCAGCAAGAGCTAAGAGTGAGCTAGAAAGAGAAAGGAATAAGATTCAAGGCGAACTGGATGGTAATATATAATTACTCATGCTTTTCACTATTTTCACATATAAACTAAAATTATTAAAATAAATCAAACTGAATTTTTATTTCCAGATTTTCAGCTTAATGGAATATTTAATCTTAGAACAACACATGGATTGTTTTTGTTTATATGTTGAATGTTCATTCTGTGATCTAACTTTTTAAATCAATCTTGTTTATATCATAGTAATTTCATTAATACATAAATTAAGTAAAATTTTACAAGTTGGATTCCATATTTCCTGGGTTTATAATTTTAAACGATTTAGATCATGTGATTATTAGTCTTAGGCCGTTTGAAGTCTAAAGAATGTAAGGAAGATAGGTGGGTTCTAGGCTCAACTTTTAAGTTTTTAAAAAAATTTTATATAGACTCTAGGCCAATTATTGAGCCTAGTTCAGCTGAGGCTTAATTTTAAACTCCAGTTTAGTATTAGAATGTCTTTCTCATCAAGATTCCTCAGAAATGGTTTTCTTTCTGACTTTTCTTAAGTACTTAAATAAGCTGTCTTTGGCCTGTAACTGCCCTTGAGTTGGTCATTAGTTAAACTGGCCTCAAGTTTTAGACAGAGCTTATTTTCATAATTTTTATCTACTTGATATTGGCTCATGGATTTACCTAAGAGTTAGGGAGCAAATTTTCTTAGGAATTTAAGGAGTTGGGATCCAGTTTTGTATTCTTTTTTAACTTTGAGTTAGATATGAATTTTAGTTCTTCCATCTGCAAAATACTTTGTCATCTTATTACAAGAGAGATTTGTGAATTCATTGTACAAACTTGAAAGTTTCCAAATTATATTTCTACTAGACATCTAACAGTTGCTAGAATGATGGGTTTTGAAGGGTTCTATGCTTTTATTCGTTCTGCTTCCAGACAGCTTTATGATGGCTGTGGGGCTGAAGTTACAGAACTCTTTTAGAGGTGAAGTAAGTATTTAATCCATTTTGGGTATCACCCGGCTGATGTACCCAGCTCTCAAGATTCAGATGAATAACTGCATAATCTTTTATTAATGTGTTTGTGTGTGTACACTAAATAAAATTATGACAGAAAATTAACTGTGAGCCTACGGCCATACGACCCTGAACGTGCCCGATCTCGTCTGATCTCAGAAGTTAAGCAGGGTTGGGCCTGGTTAGTACTTGCATGAGAAAATTAACTTTGAGTTTTAGCCTGGTTTGCTCTTACAGAGTTTATCATTGTAACAGTCCTTGAGAATATATATCCAGAGAGAATTACTTTTACCACCTAGAATTGTCTTACAAACCTGTGAATGCTTGCTGTTAATTGTGATTTTTATCTTAGTAACATTGAATATAGTACATTTTTCTCCTTAAAAAAAAAAACACTAGGATTACAATCAGACAATGAAATTCTCAAATCAGCTGTTGAACGCCACAAAGTACTCTTAGTAGAAAAGGATCGTGAATTAATACGTAAAGTACAAGCTGCCAAGGAAGAAGGTTATCAAAAACTTGTGGTATTACAAGATGAAAAGTAAGTACATAATTACCTTACTTTGTGTTAAATCTACTTGCAAATGAAAACATTCTGCTGTCATGTCATCCTTATTGTAGTTTTTGTAACATAATTATCATCTGTTGTTTTAGGCTTGAACTTGAGAACAGATTAGCTGATTTAGAGAAAACGAAAGTGGAATATGATGTCTGGAGGCAAACTGAAAAGGATCAGTGTGAAGAGAAATTACGGGCTTCACAGATGGCGGAAGAGTCAGCCAGGAGGGAACTTCAGAGTATTAGGTTATATATGTGTATACATATTTTACACTTTTCATTTTGAAAAAGTTTCAGAGCTAACAAAACATTGTAAAAGTAGTACAAAGAATTCCCATATAATCTTCACCCAAATCTCCAAATATTAACATCTTACATAACCATATTACAATAATCAAAGCTAAGAAGTTAATATAATTAGGAACTCAAATAAACGTTACTGTTATCAAGCCTATAGACTTTATTTAAATTTTACCAATTGTCCCACTGATGTCCTTTTTCTGGTCCAAGATCTAATCCAGAATCACATGTTGCCTTTACTTAGTCCCCTTTAATCTTGAATATACCAATAGTTTTGAAGAATGCTGGCCTGTTATTTTGTAGGCTATTCCTCAATTTGAGTTTGTCTTATAGTCTACTGATTAATACATTTAATTAAATTCTAGTCATGTTTAAATTCAAGATACACATTTTTAGCAAAAATAACATTAAAGTCAAAACCATGTATACTGCATTCATCATGTCAGGAGGTAAGTGCTTTGTCCCCTTACTGGTGATATTAACTTTGATCACTTGGTTAAGGTGATGTCTGCCAGGTTTCTCCACTATAAAATGACTATTTTTTTCCTCTTTGTAATATATAATTATGGGGAAGTACTTTGAGACTCTGTAAATATTCTCATTATACTTTCTCGTCATACATTCTTACACTAATTTTAGCATCCATTGATAATTCTTGCCTGAAACAATTATTACTTTAGCGTTTGCCAAATGATATTTTCATATTTCCATCATTCCTTCTACATTTATTAGTTGGAATTCTCCTAAAAAAAAACCGCTTTCCCTTCTCTTTAAATATTAAATTTATATCAGTTTGGGTGCATGGATTCTTATTTTATGATATGGGGTATAATTTTTTATTACAATTTATTTTGTTGCTCAGATTGTCAGATTTGGCCATTGGAAGCTCTTTCGAGTTCATTTCTATGTCCCTTTTTGACATGATTGTTTTCTGGCATCACAAGATGTTCTAGGCTCATCTTATACTTTCCCTGCCCCAGACCTGGAATCAGCCATTTCTCTAAGGTGCTCTGGTTCCTTTACAGTATATTGGAGAGTGGTATTTAGAAACCAAAATCTCAGCTTTTCAGTGTATTTATTGATATTACAATGTTATTGCTTCTAGGTCCTCTCAGTGAACTGAGCTAGAAAATATATTTATGTGCATACACACACACACACACACACACACACACACACACATATTCATGAGCTCATATTGATATTTCCAGTACACCATGGTATTCATTCTAGCCTTTTCTCTCATTTGTAACTTCTTTCTTTAGCAATGAGAAGTGCGGCTCTCATTATTCATAATATATTTACTTATTTTCTTAGTCCAAAAATACACAGTTTTGAAAGTGCTGATTTATAACAGTGAAAACCAAGTCTGTTAATTAGTGTGCAATATTTGTGTACACTTCTTTTTTTTTTTTTTGTCTAGCATATGAATATGCAAAATCTGCTTTCCAAATTTCTTAGGTCTGTCCAAGCCTCCCTTCACTGGTTGTATTATTCATTTATAAAACATTTGTTTCTTTCTATTCCATTTTGGTCCATTTCTTTCTATTTTTATTTCCATTTTGGGTTCCCACCTCATCCTTATTGGTTTTATTTATTTATTAACTTGATGTAGTTCTAAAAGACAGAACTTATTGACACTGGGTTTTTGTTTTTTGGTGTTTTTTTTTAAAGATTTTATTGGGGAATTGGGGGAGGGGAACAGCGCTGGGGAATCAGGGGAACAGACAAGTTGCTGTTCTTTTGTTCTTCAGTCTAGTTGTGGAGGATGTTGCTTCACTGGCCCATGTTGCCATGATCATTGGGCTCTTCCTGGGTGAGGCAATCGGTCGCCAGTCATTGGTTGGCCGCTCACGCTGGCTGCCAGCCACTCACGTAGCTCATGGCAGCCCACTGCAGCCTACGCCGTCGCCAGCGACTCATAGCAGCATAGCTCCAGGTCGAGCTGTTGTTCATCATCTTAGCTGTAGAGACAAGCGTCACTGGTCCTCAATGTGGGATCCGAACTTTGGCCCTGCTGCTCAGAGCTGGTGTTCCCAAGCGAGCTCTTAACCAACTGAGCCACACGGCTGGCCTGAAGCTGGGTTTTAAATCATAGTTAGATAGTCTATCTGCACTGAGGTTAAAAAAGAATTCACCTTTTTCTGTGTTTGTATGTTTTCATATTTTGCATTTATTGAGATCCTTGATCTATTTGGAGTGTATTTTGTGTCTTGTGAGGTATGGATTTAATTGTACTGCTTTCTAAATGACTAACCAATTGTTCTGCTCTTTTATTAAAACACTATCTTTGTCCCAATGATTTTGAAGACATTTTTATCATATTATAAATTTCCATTTATATTTGGGTATATTTCTAGATTTTCTATTCTGTTTCACTGCTCTGTTTGTCTATCCATGAGCCACTACCACAATATTTTAATTATAAAGGCTTTATAGTATGTTTTAATGTCTGGTTGGATCTGTCTTCCTAGTTTTTCTCTTACAGAAGTTTCTTGGCTATTCTTCCATGTATGTTTTTCCATATGAATTTGAATATCATTATCTAGCTCCAAAAAAGTTTGTTGGTATATTTATTTAAATTTTTAAGCTAACTAACGGAGAACAGACATCTTTTGATGTTGAGTTGAGTTGTCCTATTCAAGAAAGGAGATGTATTTCCATTTATTGAAATTTCCGTGTGTGTCTTTCAGGAGAGTTATAAAACTTTATGTAGTTTTGACACATTTCTTGCTTATTTCCAAGTACTTAATCTTCTTTGTTGATATTGTAAATGTTTTTTCCCATTTTGTTCTCTTGCTCATATTGTTTGTTTATGAAGACTACCAACTTTTACATGTCAATGTGATATCCTGCTAATTTGCTAATTTTTTTGTTGTTTGAGTTAGTTTTATTGTGAATTATCTAACATTTCTCAGGTATACTATAATGTCATCTACAAATACAGATAATTCTACTGCTTTACCAGTTCTTATGCCTCTAATAGACTTATCTAATTGCACTGGCAAGCACCTCCACTATAGTATTGAGTAGTTTTGGAGGCAGTGGGCATTCTTGCCTTGTTCCTGATCATAGTGGAAATGTCTCTACTGTTCATTCATTACAATGCTAGGTGTAGGATTAAGGTATATGTATATTTATCATTTTTATTTTTCTGAGTGCTTTCATCAGGCATGATATTGAAAGTTATCAAGGGTTTTTTTTTTTTTAGCATCTCTGGAGATAATCATGATTTTTCCTCCCTTAGCACTATTAATATAATTTATTAATGGATTTCGTAATCTCGAACCAACCTTAATTTCTGGAATAAAGTCGTTTTGACTTTAATGTTTTCGTTTATTTAAGGTGGTGGTGTATTCTATTTGTTAATGCTTTATGTAGTACTTGGTCTGTAATTTTCTTTTTTTTGTCATGTCTTCGTGTTTAGGCATCAGTGTTATCCTTGCTCTTAAAAAAATTAGGAAATGTTCTTGGTTTTCAGTGCTCTGGGACAAATATGGTACAGTGGAAGGCTTGGTAGAATTCCCCTGTTAAACCATCCAGGCTTGTGCCTTTTTCTGGGGTAGTTCTTTGATAACTCTGTTTCTTCTATTTTAAGTTTAAGTTTTCTATTGGGATCAATTTTTATCTGTATTTTCATAAGAAATTATTCATTTCTTCTGTATTTTTAATTTTATTTGCATAGAGATCTGCAAAGCAATTTTTTATTTTTTTAATTTCTCTGTGTCAATGCTTACTTTTCCTTGGTCATTTCTTATTTTGTATACGTGCTTTCTTCCTGTCTTAATCAAATTAGCTAGCGCTTTATTAATTTTTTATTGTAAAATATGCATAACAAAACTTACTGTTTTAATCATTTTTAAGCATATAGTTCAGTGGGTTATTTTTACTAGGGTTTTGATTTATTGAACCAACTGTTTTTCTATTTCCTACCTCATTAATTTCTGCTTTTATCTTTACTTCTTTCTTTTTTGCCATTGAAAAATTTTTATAATTTATTGGTGTTGAATGTTTTGGTGTTGAATGTACATAAAATAAAATTAACCCATTTAAATATGTACAGCTTGATGAAGTTTGGTAATTGCATACAGTTGTGTAATCATAACCACAATAAAAGCACAGAACTATTCCATCACCCTAAAAGTTTCCCCATATCCCTTTGCAGTTGACCTCTCCCCAGACCACAGCCTTAAGCAGTCCCTGATTTATCCATGTTGCCTCTATGAGTCGTTCATTCCTTCTTATTGCTGATTAGTATTCCATTGTGTGGATATAACATGATTTGTTTATCCTCTTGAGGGACAATGTTGGAGTTGTTATTAGTTTCGGACTATTATGAATAATGCTGCTAGAAACAGTCATGTACAAGTCTGTGTGTGGATACACAGTTTTTATATCTCTTGGTCACATATCTAGGAATGAGATTGTTGAGTCACATGTAAGTGTATATTTAATTTTATAACATATATAGCAATACTCTTTTCCAAAGTGGTGGTACTATTTTTCATTCCCAGTACCAGTTTCATTTGTTTCACATATCCTTACTGACACTTGTTATTGTCGAGTCTTTTTAACTTAATAATTCTAGCAAATGTGTAGTAATATGTCAGTATGGTCTTAGTTTGATTTTTTCTGAAGGCTAGTGATGTTTAGCATCTTAATGAGCTGATAGGCAACTTCACTTTTGTGAAGTGTCTGTTCAAATATTTTGTTCATTTTTAAAATTGGGAAGTTATCTTCTTATTGAGTTGTAATAGGTCTTTATGTGTTCTGCGTACAAGCCCTTTGTCAGATTCATGTTTTACAGATATTTTCCCCAATCTGTGGCTTGCTTCCTTATTTACTTTAATTGTGTGTACTGAAAGCAATCCTTTATTTTGATGAAATCCATTTTGTCAATTGTTTTTCTTTTTTAGAAAGTTTATGCTATTTTATGTTATGTTTATGAGAAATCTTTGCCTAGTCCTGTGTCACAAAGATTTATGTTGTTGTTTTCTAAAAGATTAATATTTTGGTTTCTGGTCTAACTGATGATAGTATGAGGTGATGGTCGACATTCCTTTTTTATTTTCATGTAGGGATCAAGTTGTTCCAGCACCATTTGTTGAAGACTGTCTTTCACCCCATTGAATTATTTTGGTAACTTTGTTGAAAATCAATTGACATATAAGTGTGTGTCTGTTTCTGGACTCTATTTTATTCCATTGATCTGTATGTCGGTCTTGACACCAATATCAAACTGTTTTGACTATTGTAGCTTTATAGTAAGTTTAATACAGGCAGTGCAAAGTCTCCTCTTTGGTTTTTATAAAGATTGTCTTGGCTCTTCTAAAGGTCCTTTGCATTTCCACATAAATTTTAAAATCAGTTTGTCACCTTTTCAATAAAGCTTAAGATTGTGATTGGAATTGTGATGAATCTCTAGCTCAGTTTGAGGAGAGTTGTCATCAATATTGGAGTCTGTCCCTCCAGTTCATGATTACGGCATATCTCTCTGTTTATTTAGGTCATCTTTAATTTCTTTCATCAAAGTTTTATAGTTTTCTTGTATATGTCATATTCAGTATGTGTTATATTTTATTCCTAAGCTTTCTATGTGATTATAATTGGAGTTATTTTAAAATTTTTACTTTCTCGTTGTTCATTGCTAGCATATAGAAATATAGTTAGTTGACTTTTATATGTTGACCTTGAATCCTGTGACCTTAACTAAAATCACTTATTTTCTACTAGCTGCTTTGTGGATTCCTTAGAGTTTTCTAAGCTCATGTCATATATATCATGTGCTTATTTTAGCTTACTTCATTCATGTTTTTATTTTTTGAATTGGAAATTTAATTCAACTAATATTTACTCTTTCATTTTTATTGGAAAAAGTATCTAGTGCTTATTTTATTATCACTACTTTAAATTCATCTATAGATTATATGTTTTAATTATTTTTTTTAGAAGCTCTCTCATTTCAGTTTGTATTTTCCTTTTCACTGAAGAGTTGTTTAATAGAAGATGTATTAATAGAAGGTGCAGTTGCTTAATAGAAAGTGAAACTAATAGTTTGTTAGGGCTGCCCTAACAAAATACCACAGACAAGGTGGTTTAAACAACAGAAATTTATCTTCTTACAGTTCTGGAGGCTAGAAGTCTGGGATGTCAAGGTGTCGTCAGATTTGGTTTCTCCTGAGGCATCTCTCCTTGCCTGGTAGATGGTCCCCTTCTTGCTGTGTCCTCACATGGCTTTATCTTTCTGCACGTGTATCCCTGTACCTCTCCTTATAAGGACACCAGTCATATTGGATTAGGACCTACCCATATGACCTCATTTAACCTCTTTAAAGCTGCATCTCCCAATACAATCACATTCTGAAGAGCTTGTGGGTTAGAATTTCAGTGTAGAGACACAATTCAGTACATAACAGAAGGTGTTTGAATTTCCAGGTGGGAGGTCTTTTTTTTTTTTTTCCTTATTTTGTTGTTGATTTCTAGTTTTATTGCATTGTGATCAGAGAGTATTATTTCTATTTCTATTTTATGGAACACAGTGTTTTCTTGTGACATAATATATTAGGGCCAGGACTAGAGTAAAGCAAGTAAGGCGCTCAGGGTGAAAAATTTAGGGACACACCCACTCATGTGTTGACACTGCACTTGCAGGAGCCCTAGAGTGAGTCTTAAATTTTACACCCCGGGTACCTCATTTGCCTCACCCCCATCCTGTACTCAGCCCTTCGTCTCAGTCCTGTAATACACAGTCGATTTTTGTGAGTGTTACGTAAGGACTAGAAAAGAAAGTGTTCAATTATAAGAATATAAAGTTTGATGTATAAATCTATAAGATCTATCTTATTAGCTATGATGTTTAGGTCTTCTGTGTACTTATTTATTTTTTGTCAACTTTATTTTTCTTGTAAAAGAATGATATTAAAGTACCCTATTATTATTATTATTTAGTGTGTTTGTATCTATGACTCCTTGCCTTTCTTGTAGTTTTTTGCTTCACAAAGGTGATTGCTGTATTATTTGGTATAGAGACAATCGTAACAGTTACAACTTAATTATGAATTATGGCTTTTAGCATTTAAAAGTGCTTTTCTTTTTGTCAATTAAATTTTTTTTGCTTGAATTCCACATTGTCTGATATCATCATTACTCCTGTTTTTTTATTGTTTTAATTTGCCTCTGTATACCTTTGTTTGTGTCCTTATTTTTAGTGTTTCTCAATCACTTTGGTTTTTAAATGTGTCTTTTATGTATAACATATAGTTGGGTCTTGCTTTGGAGCCAAATTAGAGATCTTTTTATTTGAATGGCTGAGTTCAGTCCATTCACATGCGGTGAGCCCATGCTGATACAAAGACTTCCCCGTCAGGAGCATGAGCAGTCTTTTGCTGGGATTTAGAATTATTTTCCTCTTTTTACTTACAGATGTTTTAAAGTTTGGCCATTTTCTGCCTTTCATTGTGAAGGATGTGGTTTTGTATGTCTTTATTTTTTCTCCTTATTTTCTGTATTGTTTGCAGGACATATGGCTAACACAGAACTAGATACCTGCTGTTCTCTTCAGCTACCTGGAAGTCCCGTCCCCTAGATCTGTTTTTATTTTTTAATTCTAAAAAATGAATGACTTCCTCATTACGTAGATTAAAGTTGATTTTTCAATATTTTGTTTATTAACTTGTAGGTTATATTTTGGAACAAGGTTTTAGATTCTCATTACTCAGGAAAGAATTACCTCAGGCAGAGATACATGTATTATTTAAGAATGTCAGGTGCTATGAACTATTAATTTAAATGTCAGCTTCTACAATTCTAGAATCATATATCTGTAATGGATTTGGAGAGCCAACCTTGTTTTACTCTTTGCTTTTGGGGGGGTACATTTTTCGAACTGTTCAGGACAGGAAAGTTTTTTATCTCTCCCTGACAGTCTCCAGAAAGGAGAAGGGGACCCTCACCAGGAACCTCATTCTAATGTTTTATCCTATTATGGTCCCACAGTTTGGCCAGTTGGAATCTTTTCTGTTAGAATTTAAGCCTGTTTCTTCTGGTTTGGGCTTCTGTTGCCATAGTGATAAAATGTTCAGCATTCTGTCATTACTTGAAGATAATAATGAACTTGACCCTTAGGTTTTTTGGTTTTTTCTATGTAAAGCAGCTTCATTCTGTTAGCTTTTCTTTAATATTAATCATTTTCTAGTCCATTAGTCACTTTGATAATTTTTCTTTGATTTCTCTTCAGTTTCTCCAGATCATTTACAGTGTGTTATTGACCCCAACCTATTTTAAAATAAGGACATAGTAACCAACATAAAACGTAGCAAGAGTAATTTGCAAAATTCGCTTGACCTTTTATTAATGATTTGCAATTGTGTTTTCCCATGGCAGTTCTGATTTTATGATTTATAAGTCTAAATACATCAGCCAGATCTATTTTGATTATTTGTTAAAATAATCATAACTGCAGTTTGTCTTAGTTAGAATTTGCAAGATGGCGTCTCCTAAACTGGCTTACTTCCCGGTGCCTTAGTGACACATTACGCGTCTTCCACCAAAGGCCATTTGCTTAGGCTGTTGTTCCCCTGTGTTTATCAAAATTCTCCCCATCGGATTCTAATCTCCAGGTAGTTTCCTCTCATCTTCATAGACAGAACTGACTTCTCATCTTCCTTATGCCCAGTTTTTAGATGTTTCCATAACTCAAGTAGAAATTTATGTTCAATTTTAGTTATATGTGAACACAATTTGGTTGCCTGAAGTCAAAATCTTCATTGTTGTATCTACTAGTTTTCACAGCACAATGCCTGGTGTTAATATGGGCACCCAGTAAAATGATTGTGTAATCCAGTGAAATATATGAACTATGGATTCTTAATATTATCTTTTGTTGGATTGTGATCTTCAGGTTAAAACTTCAACAACAAATTGTGAATGTTGAAAATGCGGAGAAAGAGAAAAAGGAAAATTCTGACCTGAAACAGGTATAATTTTAGCAAACCTTTTTCTTCTCTTTTTCTAATTAAATTTATTTGGGTGACTGGGTTAATAAAATTATCTAGGTTACAAGTGTACAATTCTGTAATATATCATCTGTATATCGCATTGTGTGTCACCACCCAGAGTCAAACCCTCTTTCACCATATATTTGACCCCCTTTACTCTCTTCTGTGTCCCCCGTACCCTCCCTCCTTTCCCTCTGGTGACCACTAAACTGTTGTGAGTTTTTGTTTTTATGTCTTGTTTGTTGCTTTGCTTTTATTTTTTAAGTGCTTCTTTAAATCTGTATTTTGAATCTGTATTGGAATTTTACATATCAGTATTTTGAAAATTGAGTCATTACAATTTATAATGTAGTGATGAAGCTGATATGTAAAGACAAAATGTGTAAACCCTAGCTTAGTAATCTTCAGATCACTGTAGTAAAGCCAGTATGGCAATAAAGTGAGTTGTAATCTCTTTACGGGTGGAGGGTCTTTCTTTCAGTTTGTAAAAAATGCAACGTCTGTGAAGTGCAGTAAAGCAAAGCACAATAAAACGAGGTGAGCCTGTAGCTACTTTTCATGAGAAAAAGTACTCCCAGATAAAGGTAACTTGGGATGGAGAAAAAGCCTGAGTGACATTTCATGGTCTGGTAATCTCTGTAGGGGCCAAGCAGTCCTTCCTGTTCATCAGGTTTCTGAGAGTATCTTCTACCCAACGCTGGATGCTTAGAAACTACTGGAAAACAATGGAAGAGTAATCCTTCCTGTTTTTATTATTCCTGACTTCAGAAAGCAGAACCTGGCAGGGTTGCCAATCACAGGGGACATGGGAGTGGGAGAGGGGATCTCCTTAGCTCTCCCAGCTGACCTGCGTTTAATATCTGTCCTTTTCTATGAGGCCAGAGAAAGTCCAATAGGAGCCTCGCTCTAATTGTTAGATTCTCTTTTCTCACGGCCCTGCTCTCCTCTAATAACTCTTCTCCGCACTCCGATACCTCTTCCTGCCTGCTTAATTTTGGAAGAAGAGAGAGGACTCAGTGGCAGACTGAGGAATACGGTTCTCCATAGTTTCTGGTTATATTAAGAAATGACCCTGCGCTAATGGAACCTAATGCTGCTGCTTATTATTATTTCATTTCAGGGTGTCCTCAAGGGCACATCGATTGGGTGGGGCATTTGTGAGGGAAGATGCTTGTATCCCCCTGCCTCTTACACCCACTGAATTTATTTAGTGGCCTTACGGTTCTCTTCTTTCTTTTTTTAAGCAAATCAATAGTTTGCAGATCCAAGTGACCTCACTGGAACAGTCGGAGAATGAGTTGCTGAATTCAAACCAAACACTGAAGGAAATGGTGGAGCGATTAAAACAGGAATGCCGAAATTTAAGAAGCCAAGCTGAAAAAGCACAACTAGAAGTTGAAAAGTAGAGTTTGCTTTGTTTTTGTACAAACTATTTCTTCTTTCTGCTATATTATATGTAGTTCTTTTAATGATGATTCCATGTTGAGTGTGTTTTAGGAACTAGTTTACAAATACCTGTTGACAGTGTACAGTGGGCTGAAGTAATGTACTTATCCACTTCCAGGAAATGAGCTTTATGGACTTGGGAATTTTTTTTTTTTTAAAGACATTTAGAGAAGAAGACCTTTTAAAACTCTGCCTGACCATAGTATTCTGAAAACCCTCAAAGAAAAACTTCTTTAGTCATTGAGTAAACCAATACATTTTTTACTTCAGATATCTAAATTATTCTTCTGAATGCGGACAACAGAAAAAAAATGTATTTTCGTGTGCAAAACTTACTTTCTAGAGTTAAAACTATAATCTTTTGGGTTTTCCCTTTGAAAAGCTCATTTACTTGTTTATATTTTTAGGTCTTGAAATTTGCTAGTAGCATACAGTACAGTAAATTGGTCAGGAGATGATTTTGGTGGTGTTCAAGATCTTATATTCTCTGGAAAATTTTGTTTAGATATGGTAGAAAACTATTTTGTATTTACTTTTCTTTATAACATGTAAGTCTTATAAATTTTTATTTGAATCCACAAAATATTTTCAAATTTGTTTTTCTGAAGGCTACCTTGCCACATAAACCTTTCTTGCCTTCATTTTTTCTGTTATTTCATATTTTAAGTCTTGCCAATGCATTAATATATGTAGTTGAATTTCAGGAAAATGAAGTAAGCAAGATATTTGTCTATAATGTGTTGCGACATTCCACAGCGTCCAAATTATTTTGCTTATATTTTGCAAGAAATAGAACATTGTATCTTGGAATTCTCAAGTGTTTGACTGAAATGTGCTTAAGAATTCTAATGACAATATCACTAGCAAATTTAAGTAATTCATTATTGCTTTCTGAATGTTATTCGTATGATCATATAGCAGAAAATAGCTGGACTCGGGTTTAATAGAATGTGATTTTGGTCCCAGCTAAGACACTTAAAATCTGTATGACTTTAGGCTTATAATCTGACTTCTCAGAATTTATAAATCTCATTTGTACTGCCTACAGTAATGATACTAAAAATTATATAAAGTATGCAGAAGAGCTTTAAAGGTAAAAGTTATGATGTTACTTTAAAATACCATTAATATGAATTTTACTCAAGCCAGAAAACATTCCTCATTAAGACTTGTTACCAGGGTTGATTTTTAGCTAACTTTCATAGGCTGTGTTTATAGCTTGATGGTTATCATGGTTCAGAGCTAGTTATCAAGTGTTTATCCTGCTGTTGACTAGGTATAAGTCTTCAAGCAAGCTCATTAACTGCTCTAAGCCTCAGTTTCTTCATTTATGGAATGGAGATGATAGAAGTACCTACCTCAGGTGCTTATTATGAAAAATAAATGATCAGTATTGCTGTATGATTAGCAAATACGTGGTCATGTAAGAATGCCTACAGTTGGATAATTAAGGATGTAGTGAATCAGGTAGTAGTAAGGTTGATTATACTTGTGATAGCATCTATTTAACTCTAAGAGTTAACTTCCATGTTTTGCATATATTCTTCTGACAGGACATTGGAAGAGAAACAGATACAGTGGTTGGAAGAAAAGCATAAGCTTCATGAACGTATCACAGACAGAGAAGAAAAGTATAATCAAGCTAAAGAGAAACTGCAGCGAGCTGCGATTGCCCAGAAAAAGGCAAGAGACTCTTATTAAAGTGATTTCTATAGAGTAAAGGATAATTATTTTAGGAGAATAAAATGTATAATTAAAACTGAGATTTTACTGGTGTATTTAATTTGATATTTAAACATGATGTTTGGCTGTCAACCTTGCAGAGATAAATTGGGAAAACCCAAACTGCTCAACCAGGTTTACTTCTAAATTTTGTGTACAAGTTAGTTTTTCAGAGCCAACATGCATTTTTCCACAGAGACAGTGTTTTTCAGTGATAGCGTTTCTAGACCAGCCCATATAAGTCCTATTAAACTGATTCTGCACTTAAATTACAGGGCGATTAGGCCGGTTTCAGCTGTGCTTAACTAACACTTGTAACATTGTTTTTGTGGTTAAAATGTTGGGGTTTTTTTTTGTTTCCAACTCAAGATTATAGGGGCAAGCATTTCTTTGCCTCAGCAGGAGGAACTAGGCTCCCCCAGCTCCTGAAATAGCCACGATATTTCCCACAGCCATGATCCTTTCTAAGCTTCACTTTGCAGCCATGTTTTCCCCAGAACCTAAAAACTTTGTTTTCTTAGAAATAGTCCAGGGCATCATGGAAATAATGTAATCACATGATTCACCTAAGTCAGTGGTTTTCAACTTTTTTTCTACTTCAACAAACCCAAGGAACGTAGCATGGCCCCATTAATAACTGCTACTCACTGTGGCAGTGGTTCACTCGTTATTTTCAACAAGGTTGGTGAATGTGTGTTGAGGGGAAGTAGTATTAAAAAAAAAATCCCACAAATGAGTTGATATGTCTCCATTTGATAAATTCCTTTAGCAGTGGCATTGGTTTGGGGGAGGTGAGAAGATCTGAGATGAGAGGAAGGGGCTTCTAAGCATAGCCATTCCATTATCTTAGTGTCTATGCTTATTGGAAAGGTTAGCTGTTCATATTTGCATAAGAGAACTGTAAATCATTTACATATTTTGAATTTAGAAACTAAGGACATAGTTTCTAGTATCTGTTTATGTTATTATAATAGATATAACTCCCAGATGTATTCTGATCAATGAGAAGTATAAAAGTCATTACTTCCTCACGTTCTTGATTTCTGAATATTGCTCTTTTCTTTCCATGATGCTAAAAGTAATATAACATTGAGATTAGAAAATAGCATTTACTATGTGGGAATTCCAGTGTCTGATACTCATATATAAATACTTGTGTTGTTGTTGTTGTTTTTGTGTATACAACTTTCTTTCAGGCCAAGTAAGTTTGGAGCATTGTGTGAGTATTGCTGGGATTTCAGTGAATTTTTTTATGATTTGGGATGATAGAATTCTATTTATGCTTCCTTGTACTGTTTGAAACCTAGAAACCTCTGAAGTCAGATGTTAGCTGGAAATCACTAGAAATTGTAAGAGCTGACTTGATCTTTTATAGAGAAATTTTTGTGTTGAGATTTTAGAGATAAGTATCTTAGAGATCAGATTCTAATTATTGAGGTTAGTTTGGGTTGATTTCTTTTGGAGCAAAAGTGACATCCAGTGGTGAGAGAGATTATCAACTAATCACAGGTATACCAGAAAGAGGGAAGGAGGTGATATTTTGACGCCTGCAAAATGACCTTTCATTGGTAGTATGAACTAGGATGAATGTTTTTCCTACTGAAATACCTGCCAAATGATGGGTGTGAACATAGTAAATATTCATTTCACTTTTTTTTTTTTTTAAGATTTTTATTGGGGATTTGGGGGATGGGAACAGCGCTAGGGAATTGGGGGAAGTGGAACAGACAAGTTGCTGTCCTTTTGTTCTTCAGTCTAGTTGTGGAGGACGTTGCTTCACTGGCCCAAGTTGGCACCATCATTGCACTCTTCCCGGGTGAGGCAGATCAGTCGCCGGCTTCTGGACGGCCACTCATGGCAGCTGCTGGCCACTCACGCTGGCTGCTGGCTACACACGGTAGCCCATGGCAACCCACTGCAGCAGGGGCTGCAGCCTACGCCGTCGCTGGCAACTCAGGCAGCCCAGCTCCAGGTTGAGCTGTTGTTCAGCATCTTAGCTGTGGAGGGCAGTGTCACTGGCCCTCATATGTGGGATCCAAACCGGGGCCCTCTGGCGTCCCAAGCCAGCTCTTAACCAACGTGCCACTCGGCCAGCCCTCCATTTCACTTTTTAAAATGTGATCTGTGGGTAATGGTTTGAAGTCATAGAAATTGTTAATCTCAATGGAGTGAGATAATTATGACCCAGAGCCTCTCCACCATGTGGGACACTGCCCTAGAGGCTTACAACTTTACATCAGGTAAAGTGGGAAAACAAACAATATATGTGACATAGAAATACTATAAAATGTGTGTAAGTATATATAATTTTCGTGCTGGGAGGAACTTAGCATTCAGATAGTTTATACAGATTAGGAAATTGAAGTGGTAGGTAGCCAGGATAACTTGACTAGTAAGAATCATCAGTATAATTAAAACCTATATCTTTCTATTCCCAATTCCATGCTTTTTCTGCACTGTTACTCTTTTAATTTCCCACTTTCTTTGATTCCAAATACTTTACTGTTTTTCTCTCCATTGTAGTCATAATCCACATGAGTATTATTTCCTATGGCAGAATAATCACTATAAAAATAATTTCTTTGACTCAAACCCTTTTCCCACTCAAATTAAAGATAATGCTTCTACATGAAATTTTTGGTTCTAAGGTTAAATAATTATAATTCCTAAGACTGCAATAGACTTTTGGGGTTCTTTAAATGATAAAAGTCATAATGTTTTTATGTAGTAATACTAAAACAAGTTACAAAATATTAACTATGGAGCAGAAATCATAATCCTTTAGAGTTATTTTCCTGTAAGAGGTTCTTATAACTGGGGAATAGCAGCTTTATTTTTTCCTCCCAGGCTAAATAAAATGGCTCACTGTTTATTTATGGCTCCAAGCTTCTAAGCAAAAAGCTTATGCCATTTCTGGTAAGTGTTTTTTGGTAGAGTCTCTGTATAATGTTATTTTGCTGTGTTGATTTGTTTGGAAAAGCTTAACTAGGTATATTGAGTTGGATGTCCTTCTGTAGGTGATGACTTCTCTTTTATTTTCTCTGCACATTGTTGAAGTGTGAGTGTGAAGAGAGATCTCTTGGTATGAGCACAGTGACGAGTTGTGCTTTTCCTTTTGAGGCACTTGAAGTGACAACTTATTTTTATTTTAAAGTATATCTCTCTGAAATAATTCTTTGTTCAATACTGTTACGAATGTTTTTGAGGGAAAAAGAAGGACCATAGTCTTGAAGTTGTAAAATATCTATTGACTGTGTTGTGCAGCTAGCATTATGCTACAAACTGGGGGAAGAATAAAAGTCGTGCTTAATTCCTGCCCTTATTATATGATCATATAACCTAATTGGAGAAATGAGATAACATGCAATATCTAACGAATACTGTTAATCACTCTCAAGTGATCTGTACGGACACAAAAGTTGGAGAACTAGTGTGCCAGAGAGAAGAAAGCTTGAAGACAGGGGGCCCAGTTAGGAACTATTATAATAAACTTAAAATGAAGTAAGAAGTCTGGAATTTGGATTTGTGGTATAGGAACGAAGATGAAGAGTGACTTCCAGAAGTATTCTGAAGGGAAAAGTATTTGGTGCTAAATAAGAAGAAAGAGGAAAACTGTATTATTTTAGCCATGAGAGGGAGGATACAAGTGGAGTTGTCATAATGGAATTAAGAACATGTGTCAGTTGAGGAGTAGAAAGAGGAGATATATTTGAATAAACACATGTCATATATGAAATGAGGGCAGTGTATCCATGTAGACATGTCCTAGACCCTTAAAGGCAGATATTGTGTAAATAACTAGAAATAATGGAATGTAAAGCTTGGAGAGGATTAATTCAGATTAGAGATGTATAATTAAGCATTTGAGTTTGGAGATGATAGAAGAATAAAAGGACTAAAAACACTAAGTTGACTTGGAAAGAGGAGCTTGATTTGATGAAGAATGGTCATAGAGGTAGAAGCTGCAGTGTGGTGTGGTAGAAGCCGCAGGAAAAGGAAGGCACAGAGATATGTGGTCATTGAGGATGAATACTGAAAAGAGTTCAATGAAGTTGCCTAGGTGGTAAAAGGGGAATCCAGCTTTGATGCTTGCATCAAAAAACAAAAACCTGCACACAAATGTTTATAGCAGCTTTGTTCACTATTGCCCAAACTTAGAAGCAACCAAGACGTCCTTCAATAGGTGAATGGATAAAAAAAATCTGTGCTGTGTCATACAATGGAATATTATTCAGTAATAAAAAAAAATGCACTATCAAGCCATGCAAAAACATGGAGGGACCTTGAATACATATTGCTAAATGAAAGAAGCCAGTGTGAAAAGACTATATACTGTATGATTTCAACTATCTGACATTTTGGAAAATCCAAAACTATAGAAACAGAAAAAAAAAATCAGTGGTTACCAGGGGTTGTGGGGGTGGAGGGTAGGAATGAATAGGTAGAGCACAGGGAATTTTTAGGGCTGTGAAACTATTCTGTATGATAGTCGGTACATGACATTATGCATTTGACAAAACCCATAGAATTATACAACACAAAGTGAAATAATGTAAACTATGAACTTTAGTTAATAATAATGTATCACTGTTGGTTCACCAATTTTAGGATATGTGCCCCACCAATGTAAGATGTTAATAGTGAGGGAAACTGTGAAGGGAGAGAATATATGGGACCTCTCTACATCCTGTTAAATATTCCTGGAAACTTAAAACTGCTATAAGTCTAATAATAATACTAATAATAATACTAATAATAACCCCAGCCACATGAGGAAATAAGATAACATCAAAAATCAAGAGAAATAACAACCAACATAAACAGACTCTCCTTCCCAATAAGGTGCTCCAAGTAATGGAATTATTATGTACATACTTTAAAATTATGATGTTGTATATTCTCAGAAATAAAAGGAAAGCTTGAAAATTTTACTGGTAAACTGGAAACCATTTTAAAAAGTGGCTAGTTTAGAACTAAAAATACACAACTAAATTATGAACTCAGTGGATAAATTTAACAGCAGGCATCATCATAATCAAGATAACAGCAGAAAGCAATGAAACAATATACAATAGAGAAAATTAAATGCTAAGAGTTGATTTTTTGAAAAGATTGATAAAATTAATAAAGTCTTAGCCTGATTCTCCTCAAACTCCCCACAAGATAGGTAGGTATGCAGGCAGTAGGTAGATAAACACAAATGAACAATATCATAAATGAAAAAAGAATATTACTACACCTTAAAATATTAAAACAAAAAAGGATATTAAAAACAACTATGCTCATTAATTATGCAATTTAGATTAACAAATTCCTTGAGGAACATCTTAAAACTAATACAAGAAGAATTAGAACATCTGAATAGTCCTATATATCTGTTTAGAAATTGAATCCTTAATTTAAAACACAGAGAAAATGCCTGGTTCATTTGGCTTCACTGATAAATTTCTTATAAATACTTAAGAAAGAAATAATACCATTTGTAACACAAACTCTTCCAAGTAATAAGAAAGAAAAATATCCCTACTTATTTTATGAGCTTAGAACCTGATATCATTATATTGGGTTGTCAGAAAGGTCATGAGGCATTTTTGCAATGAAAAACAGAAAAAATACATCATAACTTTTCTGACAACCCAATAAGAAAAGAAAATTACATCACAAACATAGATGTAAAAATCTTAAATATAAGAACTGAATCCAGTGATATGTGAAAATGATGATAATGTCATGAGCATGTAGGGTTTATTATAGGAATATAAAGCAGCTTAACATTCAAAATTGACCAGTGTAATTCAACACCCTAACGGAACAAAGAAGAAAAACTTGTGATCATCTTAATAGACACAGAAAAACAATTTGATAAAATTTAATATCCTCTAATGATAAAAACTCTTTATTAAAATAGGAATAGAAGGGATATTTGTATCTATAAAATTCCTACAGCTAACATCATACTTACTAATTAAATACTCAATGCTTACTCCCACCCACCCAAGTTCAGTAACAAGGTAAGTATGTTCACTATCACCATTTTGTTCAACATTTTACTGGAAGTACTAGCTAGTGTAATAAGACAAGAAAAAGAAATAAATATAAAGTTGGAAAAAAGTAAAATTGTCATTCACAGATGACATGATTATGTATGAATAAAATATAAACCTAACTACTAAAATTAAAATATGTGCAATTTAAAAATTGCTGGGACAGGTAACAAGTATCAGTTATCTTGTTTTGGATTATCCTATTTATTATTTCTAACAATTCTGTAAATAATAACTAAATGTAAGTAGTGATATGAGTAATTTTACTATGCTTGCCCTCTTATGCTATTACAGGGCACAACAATTTTTTTGAGATATAATTGATATATAATATTAGTTTCAGGTGTACATCATAATTATTTGATATTTGTATATACAGAAATTACTTAATTTTTAATGGGGTTACATCTCAATAAACCCATCGTAAATAGAAAACATCATAAGTCAAAAATGCATTCCATACACCTAACTACCAAACATCATAGCTTATGCCAGCCTACCTTAAATATTCTCAGAACACTTACATTAGCCTATCGTTGGGCAAAGTCATCTAACACAAAGCCCGTTTTATAATAAAGTGTTGGGTATCTCATGTAATTTATTAAGTATATTGCTTTTGCACCGTCGTAAAGTTGAGAAATCGTAAGTCGAACCATCGTAAGTTGGGGGATGTCTGTACTATTAAATGATACCATAATAAGTCTAGTTAGCATTCATTACCATTACAAAATTTTTTTGTTCTTGTGATGACAAAGTTAAGATTTACAGTAATACCTTGGTTTGAGAGCATAATTCGTTTTGGAAAAAAAATACTCATATTGCAAGACATCGCTCGTTTACCAAGTTAATATGTGTTAGAAATGTTTGCTTGTCTTGCGGAACACTCGCAAACCAAGTTGCTTGCAATCCAAGGTTTTACTGTACTCTCTAAAAATTTTCAAATATACAATATAGTGTTATTAATTATAGTCACCATGCTGTACATTACATCCTCAGGACTTATTTTATAACTGGAAGTTTGTACCTTTTGACCCCGTTTTTGGCCAATTTCACCCACCCTGTCTTTACCTCCTGCATCTGGCAACCACCAGTCCGTTCTCTGTATCTGTGAGCTCAGAGTTTGTTTTGTTTTAGATTCCACAACAAGTGACATCATGTGGTATTTTATCTTTCTGTGTCTGGCTTATTTCACTTAGCAAGATTTCCTTCTTTTTTATGGTTGAATAAAACCCATTGTGTGTGTGTGTGTGAGTGTGTCACATTTTCTTTATTCATTTGTTGCTAGACATTGAGGTTGCTTGTATTTCTTGGCTATTGTAAATAAACCTGCAGTGCACATAGGGGTACATGTATATTTTCAAGTTAGTGTTTTGTTTTCTTTGGATAAATACCTAGAAGTGGAATTGCTGTATCATATGGTAGTTCTATATTTAATTTTTTTAAGAACCTCCATACTGATTTCCACAGTGGCTGCACCAATCTGCATTCCCATCAACAGTGCATGAGGATTCCCTTTTCTCAACAGCCTCACTAACACTTGTTATTTATTGTCATTTTGATAGCCATTCTAACAGGTGTGAGGTGAAATCTGGTGGTTTTGATTTGCATTTCCCTAATAAGTTATCTTTCTTTACATACACAACAAACAAATAGAAAATAAGATATTTAAATACCATTTATATTAGCATACAAAACATAAAATACTGCAACAAATCTAGTGAAAGATGCGCAAGACTTCTACATTGAAAACAAATATTGCTAAGAAAAATTAAAGACCTACATAAAAAAAACTATACCATGTTTATGATTTGGAAGAGTCAATATTATTAAGATGTCAGTTCTCCCCAAGTTAACCTGTAGGCTGAATGTAATCCTAATCAAAATCTAAGCAAAATCTGAGAAGTGTTCTTGGTGGAAACTGAAAAGTAGATTCTAAAATTCATAGGAAAGTACCAAGGACTAGATGACCAAGGCAATCTAGAGGAACAACAACAGGCTGGAAGAGTTACACTGCTAGACATTAGGATTTATTATAAGCTCCAGTAATTAAAACTGGTATTGGCATAAGAATAGACAAATAAACAAATGGAACAGAATAGTCCAGAAATAGACCCAGAAGTATATGAATACCTGATTTAGCACAAAGAACTGCATCTCAATAGGGAGAGGATGGTGCTTTTAATAAAGGGTGCTGAGTCAGTGGTTGTCCTTAACCCAGGCTCATTAGATTAAAAATGAACCACAAATCCATGTGTGAAAAGTTAAAAAAAAAAAAAAAGCTGCTAGAAGAAAACGTGAGGAGAAAAATCTTAAGGTCTTGGTATAAGTAAAGATTTCTTAAACAGCACATAAAAAGTGCTTACCAACCATAAAAGATATGGTGGATAATTAGGATTTTATTAAAATTACGGACTTCTTTTTATAAAGTGATACTCTTAAGAGAAAGAAAATGTTACCACAGACTCTGAGAAGGTCAGTCTGCAATACGTGTATCTGACAAAGGGTTCCTATTCTGAACATATGAAGAACTCCAACAAATCAATAAACACTCAGTTTTTAAACAGGCAGAAGACTAGGACAGGCACTTCCCCAAAGGGCCATTCCAGTGGCCAGTCTGAATAAGAAAAGGTATTCACCATCATTAAGTTCAGACAAATGTGAAATAAAACTGCATTCATGTACCTTGTACTCCACCAGAAGAGCTAGAATTGAAGAGACTGACCATGCCTATCACTGGCAAGGATGCAGAGCAGCGGGAACTCACATATTGCTGGTGGGCATATAATTAGTAGAACCACTTCAGAAAACGGGCAGTATTTACTCAAGTTAAAACATGTATACTCTGTGACTCATTCCTGGGTATATACTCAAGAGAAGTGAGTACATATATCCACCAAAACATGTTCAGAATGTTTATAGAAACTTTATTCTGAATAGTCTCAAAATGAAAACATTCAATTTTCTTCAGTCGAAGAATGGGAAAAATGTGGTGTATTTATAAAATAGATGACAACATAATGGAAAAGTACTGTGATGTGCAATAACACGGCTTAATCATATAGATAAAATGTTGAACAACAAGAAATCCAGGTACAGAAAAGTATATACTGTATGATTTCTTTGATGTGGGTGGGTGGGTGGATAGACAGAGTCCTAAATTACCGGTGACTCTGTAAATATATACAGATGGTTAAGGACAGAGGAGTGGTTCCTTTGGGGAGAGGGGAGGAGGCACAGGCGTCTTCAGGGTGCTGGCGGATGGGAAGCAGTGGGAAGCCTGAGAAGGAATGCCGAGCAGCAGTGTTAGCGTCCAGCTGGAAGTAGCTGCCATGACCCTTCACAGTGCACTGGGTAAATATAATAAACTATGTACTGTTCATTAGTAGACTGCAATATGCCGCAATGAATTAACTATACCTGTAAACAACAGCAGAATAAATCGCACAATATTGAGTGAAAGAAAAAAGCCATTTGTAAGAGTATGTACTATGTTTACATTGATAGGAAGCTCAGAAACAGGCAAAGCTACACGGTATGTAGCTCTGGAAGTGAGTTAGTAGGTTACCTTCTCAGAGGACAGTGATGGTGGCTATTAGAAGGAGGAAAGCAGGAGCACTTAAGGTTCAGCAGTGCTCTTGACCTATATGCTCATAACACCAGCATTTGCTTTGTGGTTTTACATTTTCCTTTACATTTCTGTTCTGTGCATTTTTCTGTAAGCCTGTTACTCTGTAATAAAAAGAGAAAACATACCTGAAAGGTGTGTAGCTACTAAACGATAGGCAACATTTATAGGTGTTTCCCAGTAAAAAACAAGCTGCTTATAAAACTGAAAAAAAAATTCTCTTTTTCATGTACTACTTTTGCATTATACATAGAAAAATTTCCATTTGTAAAGTTTAATTATTATTTTCTTTTTTTAGTATTCAGGAAAGTATACTTTTAAACTGAAATGCATCTATAGTCTTCCTTAGATTTCTGATCCTTTAATGTACTGCTTTGGTAGCAATTTATTTGTTGCAAATATGCTTTTAATTGTAAATTTTGTTTTAGTTCTTTTAAACACATGATACGTTCTGTGACAACGAAGAGCTCGTGATTCCTTATCAGGTGACAGGCAAAGTCATTAGGAAAATTTGACTCCTTCCCTTTTTAGATTTTTTTTTAAAATTGTGAAATACACATTTTTTAAAAATTAATTTCAGCTGTACAACACAGTGCAATAGTTATACTTTTTACCCCTCAAAGTGACAACCCCCTCCCCCAATCCGCCGCCACACTTCCCCCCCCTCCAATATCATACATATCTATTAAAATTCCCTTGACTCCACTCCCATGCTATACTCCATGTCCCATGACCATATATATATATTCACTTATAGTTGACATACAGTATTATACAACATCACCTTCAGGTGTACAGTGCAGTGATCAAGCCTCTACCCCATCTATGATGCGGTCTCCCTAACAAGACATGTGACCATCTGACATCCTACAAAATATTTACAACATTATTAATTATATTACTCAAACTGTCTTTCATATCCCTGTGGCAATATTGTAGTTACCTATATATGCTGTCTAATCCCTTCCCTTTCTCCCTCATCACCACCACCCTCCCAGTTAGCAAACATCAGTTGTTCCTCCATATCTCTGAGACCATTTCTGTTTACTTTGCTCATTCATTCAGTTTTTTAGATTCCACATATAAGTGAAATCATATGGTATTTGTCCTTCTCTGACTGACTTATTTCACTTAACATAATA
>NW_017731692.1:835666-837187 GCF_001890085.2 Hipposideros armiger
AATAGAGACTCTGGGCGACTCAGCACCAGCTGTTGCGGGGAAGGGCTCAGTGCGTCATGCGCCGACCTCCCTCTAGACTTGAAGTGAGCTTCCTGCAATTAGCTTCTGTGTGCTTTGGAACCGTGCTCACCACCAAAAGTCCTCACAGGCTGTTGTGGGCTGTCTGCTGCTGCAATAAACCCTCTGTGGCCTGCGGAGGTAGAGGCCAGGCACCACGGCTGTAGGTGGACGGGACAGGCCCCCAACGCACCTCTGCACCTCAGGATGTGGTCAGTGGCCCCCACCAAGTCAGAGCAGCATGCACTCCTGCATCGGCAACCAGCCCGCACAAACTCACCAGGAAAGCCCTTGCCGAATCACGCAGGCGCACAGCTCACGGCCCTATACTCCCAGTCTCAGCCTGTCCCAATCAGCTGCTTGCAGATCAGGCCGAGCAGCCCGACAGCCAATTGCCACTCAGGCAACTCTGCACATGCAGTGCGGAGAGCGGGGAACCTAAGGCGGCTCCCGCACTCCCGGGTCTCAATAAGCAGTCTGTTGGAATCAGAGTGGGCCTGCCAGGCGTTTCCCTGGCTACGCAGCACAAGCAGGGTGGAGGGTGGGGATCCAAGGCCACATGCGCACGCACACACGCACACACGCACTCCTGCGCCAATTCCACCAGACCAATGCAGTCCCAGACCTGAGCCCTGAAAAAATAGCGCCCTTCTGTACACTACTCGTGTGCAAGCTCCACACCAGGGGAACAATGGTCCCAAAAACCTCCAGCTCCCGCGCCAAAGGCACTTAGTTCATTCCTTCCCGCAGGCTCCTGGGCCACCGCTCACACAGCTACTCCCTCCACCAGGGGCTGCATGAGTGCTCACCAGCGAGCAAGTCGGTTTGCCGGCTCCACTGGCTCTCCAGCTGCCCTCAGCCTCACCGAGTTGAACAAAGAGTCCTCATTAATTTCTACTTCCAGCTATCATAGAACTGCTCTTCCCGGCAAAGTAACTCTTTGTAGGTGTAGGGCCAGAGGGTCTCTCCCCCCAACCGGAGAAGCCTCCCCACCGCTGAGGTGTCCCTCATGGGGTTTGCCCTCTCTCATCTTTGCCCCTCTTACCAGACTCAATGTGGCCTCCTCTTTAAGTCCTTCGTTTAGAGGTTCTGCTCATCTAGTTTCCAGGGAACTTCCGAGGTTGAATATCTTATAAATTATTTGTAATTTTGGTGTGATCCTGGGAGGCAGTCGGCACAGCATCTGTCTATTCCGCCATCTTCTAGATTTTTTTATTGGAAGCCATTTAGTTATTCACACCAGCTTTCTGGTTTGGCACTCATAATAGTTCTGTTTATCACATTGAGGTTGTAAGATAGATCTGTGGTTTATTAGCTTTCAATTTGCAGTAAGAATCGTATCTACTAATGTTGGTTCCTAGTAGTCACTGAAGACACTCATCTCTAAATAAAATTGTTTGGGTGAGTTAAATAGTCAATATATAGTTTCATTCAAATAAGAAATTATGGGGCTGGCCAAGTGAC
>NW_017731692.1:840062-853107 GCF_001890085.2 Hipposideros armiger
TGAAGCTAGAACTGTCAGCTGTCAAATGACATAGCAATAACATAGATGCGAATGACTCTAGTACTTCCAAAAATGAACTAGTGCCATCTGTCGTAAACATGTCTCATGACTTTTCTGACAACCCAGTGTATTTGATTATTGTTGTGATTGATGGTCAGGAATTTCATGTCCAAAAAGAGCATCTACGAAGGCCTGAAAAGTTAGCATTTTTATCTATGTCAGTTTTCCGTAAAGTTGGAACGTCACCTTTTTCATTAGCTATGTTTTAAAGAATTAGGTTGAATATGAAATTTCCTATATTTGACCATATTTCACCTAAAAAAAAAGGCAATTTCATAAGAGTCAACCTAGTGTTTTTTTCTATTTCTGTTTGATTCCTTCTGTAAAATAAGGCACCCTTTGGGTTTAAGTTGTCTCTTTTAAGTTTCAGGATTCGTGGGTTGGGGAGTAGAGGGAAATGAAAATAAAAGTATCAAGAGATTTTTAAATCTTTGATTAATTGGCAAATAAATCTTTAACATGAGTTTATAGCCCACAATGCTAACAATACATATGATTAAGATGTCATATTTCTGTTTCTCTTTCTTGATAAACACAGTTTTATGCTATAAACAGATAAACCTTATCATTTAGAAATACTTCTCTATTTAAAATTCTGTGAATCATGCTGTTCTTCAATACAGTATAACTGTCTTAAAGAACAGAAACACTTTTTTTTTCTTTTTAAGACAAAATGTTCCATTTGAAGAATATACAAGGCTTCAAAAAAGACTAAAGGATATACAGAGAAGACATAATGAATTTCGAAGTTTAATTTTGGTTCCTAACATACCTCCAGCAGCAGCATCCATCAACCCTGTTAGCTTTCAGTCCTCAGCCGTGGCCCCAGGCATGGAGCTGGGCTTTCTTCCTCATGTGCAGGTATGAGCCTTTATTTTAGGGGAAAGAAGTTAAGCAAACATTTCTGTAAGTTGTTACCTGTTTAAACACAGAATTAAAAGCTCATGTCTTTCTTTACCAGGGAAATTTGCTGATAAGCAAAGTGGATTTGAATCTGTTCTGTCCTTTACTGATGGTGCTAGCAGTAAAATCTCCTATTAGGCAACTGAAGAGAAGGAACTTGATTGATGAGCGTTCGAGTAATCGAGAGTTAGTAGCTCACTCATGTAATTACTACTGCCGAGCATCTACTAATGCATTGCACTATGCGTTTTCCATACAATATTCTATTTAATCCTAATGAAAAATGCTCTTAGAGAAGTTAGTATCATTCCCAATTTCAGTCTATATCTGTCGTATTTCAAAGCCTGGGCTGATCCTACTGTATTAGATCCCCAAGACATTGAAGGAATCCAGTTGATTGGAGGATTTTTAGAAGATGAACTGTTAATAAGTGATTACATTTATAATGCTCTAAGAGCACCAAAGATTGTAGTCACTGACTTGAATCTCAGACCAAGTGCTTTGTTTAGAATAAACTGCTGTTAAACTCCAGTCTTATTAGGAAGTTGTCATATAAGCACACCTAGCACGTGCACAGTATTTTCGAATTCACTTCCTGGTGAGTTTAGACCTAGAGAAGGATAGAGCTGGGGTTTTGCCTAAGGCTAGAGCTTGGGGCAGGAGAGAAACAAGGACTGACTGGTTCGTAGTCTAGCCCATGCTGCTGTGTTCTTAGGCTGCTGAATGCTCATCCTTTCCTGGCCAGATGTGGCAGGCCTGAGTACAAGAGGACGGAGGCTGCTGTCTGTTATTTTTCCACCAGTTTTTCTAACTGTCTTTTCCTGAACCCTGTCTGCTTCCCCCCACTCCGCCCCCTTTTTCTGTGCTTTTAAGGAGGAACAGCATCAAAGGGAACTCTCTCTACTTCGTAAAAGATTGGAAGAACTAGAAACAACACAAAGAAAACAACTAGAGGAACTTGGATCCTCGGGAGAATGATGTTTTGGAGAAAAGGCAGATCAAAAAGGATGAAATCAGTGACTCAAGAAAGCTTGAAGTTTTAACATATGTGGCATTTAGATACTTTATTACTGTTTGCCAAAACACTTAAATTTGCGTCAAGAAAAGGTATGAGCTGCTGTATTGCGCCCGTGTCAGGGTTTTAGGATTGTATTAATGACAAGTGAAGCATTAAAACAGCTTCAGAGCTATGTAGAATATTTATTGACAACCCTTTGAGAATGTAAAAAATAATGAATAAATAAAAGAAACTAGGAAATCAAGTTTAAAAATCATTTTATTAATTTTACTTTGTTGAATTTTTTTGGCATTTTGCCTGAAACATGCCCATGTTGAATTCCTTCTAACTCTTTGAGATGTTTGGCAATGACAGCATCAGTAAACATTTTCTAGTTTACTGTACACAAGAGTTATAAACCTCTACTTCTTGAAAAAAATGTCAATTTATAGGTCAGCATAAAAAAATACAACTTAAAATATCTAAATATATATTCATTACAAAATGCTACCTTTTCTACAAGATGTGTGCATATAATTTATTAAAGATCTTAATATTTTTCTACCTACCTATATTGTCTTGTGTTTGATTTTATTTCAACCACCCAGTATGCTTTTAGCAATGTACAGGAGCTCACTGATTTTGACTTTGGAGTTAGAGTGAATAGAAAATAACAAAGTACAAATAATTGAATCCTGTGACTTTATAGAACAAGGGCCATTCATTGTAAAACTTAACCCAGTGGGGTCCCTTTAGAAGTATTGTTGGTATTTAACTTTGCTTCCCATGGCTTTGAATCTAACCAGATTATTATAAATGTTTTATGTCTGTGCATCCTTAAGTATGCCATCATTTGCTTTTTTATTGTAACATCATCTTTTAAAGGAATTCTGCTGGAATAGCTTTAGGTCAATAAGGCAAAGCTCAAGTCTGCCAAACCAAATGGAGTGTGCATTATCCAGAAGTTTTCACGATCAAAAGTCCAAGTTGATACTGGATGCCGGCAGTACAATTGCGGAGCCCTCAGCATCACTTAGAAAAAACGAGATTTACTTACTACATAACACAGCTGCTTATTCACATAGTGTGTACAGTGACACCTTGTTCCTGGAAGATAATTTCCATGCAGCCACTTTGAATAAAAAAACCTATTATAACTAGAAAATGTGAAAGAAAAAAACAACAAAAACAGTCCATACTTACATCAAAATGTTTATTTTGGATATAGACATTTAAAACATTGATCTCCAAGAACAGCTTCAATCAAGTATACAATAAGAAATAGACTTCAACTCCCTAATACAGAAAAGGGAACAGAATTAATCTTTAAATGCTGCTGTAGACACTAGTGTTAGGAAAAAAAAGTTTATAAATGGTTTTGCACCAAAAAAATACGCAAAGAAACTTGAAAATAGAAATTGTTTGCCATTTGTTTCTCTGGTTGCTGTTTAATATCGACTGATTGTCTCCAGCACACATCGAATTTGGCCATTGACGTCATTTGGCTAATGTGGTCAGATAGTGCCTTTCACTGGAGGATTGACAAACACGCTACATATATTAGTGAGTCTTCACACCACCTCAGTGAGGTAGGACAGAATAGACAGAAGTAGGCACAAAGAGGTAAGTGACTCGCCCAGAGTCCCCAGCAGCACAGCCCCCGGAAGAGGAGGGCAGTCTCCCCACAGGACTCGTGCCGGGGAGCTGGGCAGGGACACCCTCGTGTCGCATTGACTGGTACTGACGGAGATAAAGCTGTCGCTGATCCCTGGCGCTTCGGCACTTCTGTACTCTAGAGAAGAGGAAGGCTTTGGGGCAACTCTCCTACCGTTGGCGCTCGGCTCTCCTGCTGGTGTTCCCTTACGAATGCCTTCACATCAAGACTGTAGCAGCCTTAGATGCGGGCCTCGCCTCTCGCCTTCATACTCATAAGAAACTTATTTGGTAGTATTTTTGAGGTGTTTCCACTGGACGGACAGTGGTCAAAAGCGATGGGGTTGGGAAGGTGCCTGTCGGGGCAGTCACTGCTTATTTTCTCTGGTCAGTGTGTGGAGGTGTCACCTCTCACTTTTTACCAGATATTGAGGAGCAAAACAAATTGCATTTCTCTAAGACAAATTCAGACGGAAATCCTGATACAGTGTTGGTAGATGGTTTTAAGGAGTGTGTGATCCATGTTGTATTTGCTACTTGAAAACATTGCTTTCTTCAGCCTGGGATTTGGAGCTCCTAGGGTGCAAGGTGCCACGTAAAGAAAGTTTGAGAGTTGCCAATTAAACTTTTCACTTCTGATTTATTAGAAGGAAAACACAGTGGTATTAAAATTGGTCATGAGCAGCAAAAATTCAGGAATAAAAAATTGGTAATAAAAAGACTACAATGTTAACAGGATAAGGAATTCTTTAAAAAGAAAGGCATGAATAAAATGAGTATTTTTACTTCTCTCGTGAGGAATACTGTCAAAAAGTACATAGTAAGACTAAGATACCAAGTTTCATACTAATACTTTTCAGGCCTTGGGCCTCAAATATATATATTCATATATAATACTCCAGTGTGAACAGCGATTTCATGAAATGTAAAATGTATCTTTTTTTTTTTTTAATCACACACAAGTATTTATAACCACAGGGTTCACCAGAAATCTAAAGCAAGGAGACACTAGTATAGAAATGTGGGATTAGGGGAGTGATTTACTCTTCCACAGACCTGATCAGTTTTTAGACAGAAATAAACTAATGATTTTTTTAAACGGTAGCCAACATGTCCACTGTCAAATACATTTAATATGAAAAAAATAAAATGAAAGGGAACATACCTTAAGACAAAGTGTCTAGATAAACTGCTGTGCATTGAAATATAAAGCCTACTCACTCTCCTTGCTTTAGAGCTCCTTAGTGAAATGGAGGTGAGTAGGATGGAGCGCAGTTGATGACCACCAAAAAAAACACGAGCCCTTTCAACAATGTTGCAACACTGTTAGTTTTTGGTTTAAAAACACACACACACACTCACACTCACAAATGCTAAGTGTACTCTACCAATTTCTGTGGTCGGCTTTTCCAAGAACTACTGGGGAAAAGTTTCAGTGCTGCCAATCCTCGAGGTTACCCTAACACCTCCACCTTGTTTCCAAATGACTCATTTCACATTTTGTTTTGATCATTGGCAGCGTCCCTTCTCTGCAGCAGTGCCGTAGTCACAAGTGCTACATAGCTGTAGTTTCCAAACAAAACCACTGACATGATTGTGCTTAAGTGAAGACTAGAGTTGCAGTCCTGACACTTGCTCAGTGGCCCTGTGTTCTCTGTAAACAAGGCGGCTGTTGGCAACAACCACTTTAGCTCTATTTACAGGAGTGGGGTCCCACAGCATACACGCAGGCACAGTAGTTGGTGTGCTTTCTGAAAGCTGTGCATGTGCCCGGGTCTCTTAAAAAGACAGTGCTCAAAGTGGAACCTATGTGCAAACTTAAAACATGAACGACACAGAGTAGCTCAAGCAGCCATTTTGCTCCCAAGTTGTCTGAAGAACTCTGCCAGAGTGAGCCAGGCCCCAGAGTTATCACATCCACTTGCATTTCTTCTTTTCCTCAAATAAGACTTTTACATGCAAGAGTTGTTTCTGAGCTTCTTCCAGCCCTCGTTCTCTTTCTAGTTTATTTAGGATCTGTTGACAATTAGAATAGTTATTTTAGATGTTGTGGTTTTAACATTACAATTAGTTTTGTTCTTTTTTTTTACATTCCTGATGCTGTGAGTAGTAAAATCTGTATGGAGCAGATGCCAACATTTTGTTCAATCATTTACATACTCACTTTGCAAGTTGTTTTGCTAAGTCATTATCACAGGATCAACACCGCTTGGGCTTAAAATAGAAGCTTGCAAGAAATACCAACTAGTTGCTTACAATATGGGGCCAGACTTCCAAGGCCCGGTTTTGTGCACTATGTCACAGCCATTCCAAGCACAGCAAGCATTCCTGGGCAGCCAACATGCAGGCAAATATTGCTTCTTAAATGCAGCAAGCAGGGGCATCCTGATCAGAGACGACTATTTCCCTCCCCTCCTCCCCTCCCCTCCCTTCCCCTCCCCTCCATCCTGGGCAGTGAGTCCTTCCCCTCTCCCCTCCCCTCCCTGGCCTAGTCCTCCCCTCCCCAGTGCTTCCCTTCTAACCCCTGACCCCTGGAAAAGAGGGATGCTTATCATGTTGAAGGAACTCATTGCCTCTACCCTACCTTAGCTCTTCACTTGATCTTCAAGTAGCAAATGGAATGGGTGAGCTATTCTCACCATTGACATGGATAGCCTGTCCCAGCATGACTGAGTGGGGGGGAATCAGGGAAGGGGGAATTAACATATATTTGGAAACAATGCATCTGATGACTATGTCTGTGTGAATTCCCAAAGAAAAAACATCCAGATTAAGGAGAATTCATTATTAAGGAGAATGGTTTATTGAAATAGTTGCTTACGTTAGAAAAATGTCATACTTTCATATAACTATTGAATACAGAATCTAGGTGGTTTAACAAGCTTAGCTTTCATTTTAGCAAGTTACAATCAAGCATAAGCTGGCCCCATTTGATAGGACCACTACTTACTTATCCAAGTTAACCTGAGTCAAGGTGGCTGTAGGCTCCATTAACTCAAGTGTAAATGCAGGCTGGTCCAAAGGCGGCAGAGGCCAGGTGCAGGGTCTGGCTTGGTGCCAGGACCCCATCACGCAGGCTCCCTGGCCTCCCTTTTCTGGCCACTTGGGTTGCCAGAGCTGCACTGACGCCCACAGAATACTTCAGAACCAAATCCAGGTAACTGATTCATACCAATTTTTGAAAATGTCATTTGAAATCTTACCTCATCAAAATATTTTACGATGTATTTGTAGATTTCTGTCAAGGCCACTTCTTCATTAAATTCATTTTCATGTTTCTTTAAGAAAGAAAGGCTTGTTGAGGGATTCTGAAATGACTTTTTTTTTAAGTAACCAAATATCTTATTTCTACTTTCCAACAATACCTTAGATTCCTGAGTTAAGAATTCTTCCATTTCTGAAGATGACAATGGAGGCAAATCCCTGATTGCTTTGTAATAAGATTTTACTTCCTCTTTGTAGGTTGGGATATCCTTGGCATAGAGAAGTTTGTTAGTTGGTGCTTCCTAAAAAAAAAAATAAATAAAATAAAAAGTGCAACCACCACCAAGAGTAGGAAACCCTGGAGAATTTATAACAGTACCCGTGTAGCTGGGCCTCCACCACTGTCGTCACCCTCTGGTAACAAGGCTGCATGCACTTGGCTTTCAGAAATGTTGACTGAATGACTGACTGCTATCCAGATAGTTCCGGTGAGTCACTGTTATTTTCAGGCAGATGAAATGCTAATATATTCTGCCTTCCTCTCATAAAAGAACTAAAATTATTATTTTTGCAAGATTTTGAGTTACTTTAACAATGGAACTTATCTCAATCATAGTTCATTACTGATGGTTGTAAAAAGCCTGAATTAAAACATTTGCTCTCATCCTCACCCACCAGTGAATTTTGGCATTTAGAAAAGATTGATTGTAGGTCTGATTGAGCCCATTATATAATCATGAAAGTGGTAAGTACCTGGCAGTGGCAGGTTTTTCTGCTTGTCCTTTTTATTTTATTATAAAGATCTTCCAGGGTCCCCAGGAAAACACATGATCATTAGTGTGGGTGGATCGAGGTCTAATTTTGCAAAAGGTCCTTGGCAGTTTGAACATTTTTATGTTATTATAACAGTGATCATATTAAAAAATACGTGAAGATTTTATTCTTCACAAAATTTTTAAAAATTCTACTCAGGGAAGATAGGAGAGTTAATAACAGGTCTGAAATGTCCCCGTACATTTTGAAATGTATCAATGGCTTGAATGGCCACATCAGAGCTTGAATCATTCTGAAGGACGCCTGGACTGAGATCTTTTCACTTGTCAAGTTTTAAGTAGAGCCCACAAATCATGCAGTCATTCATTCAATAAAGGTGTATTTAGCTAGGCACTGTAGGCAGGCATCAGGTGTGAAAGACTGGCACCTGCCCTCAGGAAGCTTACAATCTAGTCGGGAAGACAAATTTACACAGTGTTTACTATGATACCAGAAATTAATAACAGGGTGGAGAGTAAAGAAAAAGACTGTAGAATTGGACAAATCAGGGATCATAATAACTTTGATATTAGGCATCTCAGAACATCAATTTCCTCATCTATCAAATGAGGCTAATATTACTACTTTATGTGGTTCTTGGGATTAATTGAAATATACCAAGTGCAAAGTAATTGATACACAGCCATTTTTTACTTTGAATAAATAAGCATATAAGAGTCTTTCGGTGTGTTGGGTGCTATGAGGAACCTTCTTGGTCAAATGAAGAAAGTGCTGTGGGAGCTACATCAGGTGGAAGTTCACAAACTAGGTACATATATTTAGGCTGACCTGAGTCTCCTCCAGTTTCTATTGGGTTGTCGGAAAAGTCATGACACATTTTGTCTACATTTTTCAGAGGTTATTTATTTATATAAATAACAAAGATCAATCAATGATATATTGCCTGTTTTGTTCGATAACCTTTTGCCATCTTTCAGTGAGCTTCATAATTCCTCGTTCATAGAAGGACCTGTCTTTATTTGCAAAAAACTGAACAAGGTGCTGATTTACAGCCTCATCTGAATTGAACGTTATACCACGCAAGGAGTTTTGAGGAGAGCAAAACAGGTGGAAATCTGACAGCACAAGGTCAGATGAGTATGGTGGGTGTGGCAACACATCCCATCCAAGCTCCAGTAATTTTTGATGGGTGATCAAACTTGTGTGTGGTCTCACGTTGTCACAATGGAACACAACTCCTTTATAATTAACAAGCTCTGGACATTTCTGGATGATGGGTTCGTTCAGACTGTCCAATTGCCGACAGTACACATTCAAATTGATTGTTTGGTTCCTTGGTAGGATCTCGAAAAACACAACACCTTTAAAATCCCTCCACGCTGAGAGCATAACCTTCCTCTGATGAATGTCTGCTTTCGATGTCGTTTGAGGCGAATCATCATGTCAGGGCCAAGACTGTTTGCGCACCACATTGTTGTAAACAATCCACTTCTCATCACCAGTTATCAGTCACTTCAAAAAAGGGTCATTTTCCTCACACTTAATGAGCATATAACAGATGTTTATACGCGCCGTCAAATGAACTTCTTTGAGTTCATGCAGAACCCAAATATCGAGCTTGCTTATGTATCCCAGCTTCTTCAGGTGGTCGTGAATGCTTGAATGATGGATGTTCAATGTTTCTGCAATCTCTTGTGTTGTGTAACGTGGGTGTGACTCGATCAATGCCTTTATTTTGTCGTCATCAACCTCGGTGGACCTCCCTGACCAAGGAGCATCATTGAGATCAAAATCACCGGCACGGAATTTCGTGAACCATCGTTGGCACTGACGTTCTTGTAGAGCATCGTCACCATAAACTTGAGGCAATTTTTCACAAGCTTGACACGCATTCTTCCCTTTATGGAAGTAAAATATGGCAAAAATGCACAGTTTGGTCTTCTATCTTCAACTTGTTGTAAAATCTCCAAAACTCAACCAAATCACTCAATTTTTTTTAAATGAAGCTAGAACTGTCAGCTGTGAAATGACATAGAAATAACATTGATACGAATGACTCTAGTACTTCCAAAAATGAACTAGTGCCATCTGTTGCAAACATGCATGATGCCTTTTCCGACAACCCAATAGTACCCATTGGGAAATGATGTTGAATGAATTAAATGTTTGTGAGTAAATGAATAAGTACGATTTTACTAGACAGGCTTATAAGACAGGAAAAGGATGAACGAAGGGATGTGAAAACAAGTTCATAGGAAGTCTGGGCAAAGGAGAAGCTGTAGCATAGGAGGTCGATGGAATGTGCAAGAAAATGAGGAGGCCAGAAAAGAGACTTGACACCAATCAGGAAGGGCCGTGGCAGGTAAAATAGGAAGTAGTGACAATTTTTAAGCAGAAGACTGACAAGATTAATGTTTTAGAAAGATAACCTGAGACCCAGTGAAAAGGAAAAGTTGGGGAGATGAGATGGACCTCGGGGCAAGGACCCCAGGCAGGAGGCAGTTATCCCAGTGGAGAGGGGATGAAGGGATAGGGCAGAAGGATGGGAAGAAAGGGAGAGACGTTTTAGAGACAGAAACAAGTGGTAACCAATTGGGGGCAGAGGCTGCGGGAACCTCTTCCTTCCTGAGGGAGGAGGAGGAGGAGCTGAAGATAATGCTGAGGATTCTACCTGGAGAAACTACTCAGTGCTGGGAGACAAAAGTAATAAGAGGTTTGTTTTGCAGCACGAGGGGTGATGGTGAGTTTAGACTTAGACCAGGAGCCTGAAGCACCTAGGAAACATCGATCACACTTCATTCCAGGCACTCTTCAAATCCTTCCGCACGAGAGCCACTGCTCAGCTTGAAAAGATTTTCTGGAATCCATTAGTTACAGATAATGCTCAGCTTAATGTATTTTGGAGTGCTTGAATAGGACCAAAACATCTCTTTCAAAGTCTGCTCTGTAGTCTTATCTTCCTTTCCTTTCTTAGGGCTTTTGCTCAGGAAAGAAAACCCTAGTAAAAACAATATTGATGTTTTGATTGTAAACTGACAAACTGATGTTTTGATTATAAATTAACAAATTGTTTATGGGGAAGAATTCCATAAACAGTTCGTTTTATTCAAATAGACTTTTTTAGGTATATTCAGATGGAATTAACTTAGGCCAATTTCAGTGATTTCAGACTTTGGATTAACAGTTTATTAGTGTCTACAGAATGTTTTATACTTTGTGGTAAAGAGTTCTGCAGTTCTGGGATAATCACCTGCTATTTTGGTTTTCATTGAAAAAAACTAGATTAAAACAAAAATGAGATTTTTAAAGAAGAGCGAATTTTCAGTGATATCATTGACTGTTTCTTTGTAGCCGGTGTGATGTAGGCCAGTTGTTTATTATTGGAATGTTTACAAGAAGGAGCACTTCAGACTCTTACAGGAAGCCCTGGAGCTGGGCCTTACCTTGCCGAGTTGCTGCTCCGTGAGAGAAAATGCGTCCATGAACGCCTGGGCAATCACCGATAAACAGCCATCTATGTGTGGGGTCTTCTTAATGTCAAAGACAAACTGCGGGTTCTTCAGGATGTTTACCCAGAAGCGAAGAGGAAGGCTGAGAGAGAGAGAGAGAGAGAGAGAGAGAGAGAGAGAGAGAGATTGAAATTGAGATTGAATCCGGCTGCGTTTGTCCTTGTGATGGAGGTGCAGCAAGTCTGCTTTGCACACCACCCCAAGCAACAGAGGGCAGTGTCACTCAGGGAGAACAAGAAAGGGTTGAACTGACAGCCACTGAAGGGGAGGACGAGAGGAGGATAAGCCTGAAAGTGCCCACTGACAAGACGAAACTATTCTCCAGGTAGTTCTAGATTATACTAGAGGATGATCAGCAGTGAGAACATCTCCTCAGCTCTCCAGAACCTGAGCTCTTCTCACTCGCTCTACGTGCTACACACCCTGGCCTCAGCCACCATCCTCTCACCTGGATTATCACCCCCAGCCCTGGACAGTTAATTTCCTCACAACTACCAGCAACCTCCTCACACAGAATCAGGCCCTGTCTCTGCTTGGCCCAAACCTGCTCTTTGTCCTCCTCTGGATACAGCCCCCCGTGATCTGGGCCTGGGCCCTCACCTCCCACCCCTCACTCCCTCATCCTGCCCCTGGGCCACCCTGCTGCTCGTGCAGCTGGGCCTGCTGGCACCCCAGGACTTGGCTTCCTGTCCATCCTCCTGAAGCTGCCCTGCCCCTGAGGGTTTTATGCCCTCACTTCTTTCAAGACCTGGCTCAGATGTCATGGTCTGTGTGAGGCCTCTGACCACCCTGTCCTGTCACTCTAGCCCCTTTTCCCACTTTGTCCACTGCACCAATCAGCTTCTAATATACTGCAATTTACTCTATCTATTGTCTGTCTCCACCTATTAGAATGCAAGCTTTGTAAGAACACGGATTTTTGTCTGTTTAGTTCATTACTATATCTCCAGCACCTCATAGTAGCTGGCATATAGTAGGTACGCAAATAAATATCTGAATATGAACTTGGGAATCATTCAAAGTCCTTTCATGAGCTACTTTGCAGCTCTGGCCTCTCCAATTAACCTCCATCATATGGCTGTGGAGCCTCTCAATAGCCCTGCTGTCCTGACTGCTGCCCCTGCCCAGATGCCACCACCCTCACCGTGAAATGGTGGCCTGCAGCCCGAGCTTGGTGTGGGAGTAGCAGGGCTGGGAATAAGGCTAGCACACAGGAAGGGAGTGAGCCAGAGTGGAGCTGGGATGGACCTGGGTTACATGGCAGAAGGTCAGACCTACAGGCTGGAATGCCAGCTTTGAATTCTGATTTGAGATGGTCTGGCGAACAGTAATGCCGGGAGGGCTTGAGCTTGCATGGAGGAGCTGCACTGAGTCAGAACCCCGAGTCTCACTCAGCTCACATACAAAGTATTTCAAATAGAGGTAATGAGCTAGGTTTCTTTACTGAGGAGAACTTAGAATGCATTTGGATGCCTTGCCTCAGCTCAAGGTAAAAAGTTGGAAAATGGAACAAAACACAAAACACAATCCTTTGCCTAATTCTCATGATATCTGAGTACCCCATTCGAGCAAATAAAAACAGAAATTTCTATACAGAATCAGTATAGACAGCTTGGAAATTGCAAAGTGATTCTCTGAAGGACAAATAAGAGTCTTCTCTGATGGAAAACTGTATGATCAAACCACAAAACATTAATTTCTCATCTTTTGCTGGTCAAGCTAAACTTGTTTGTACCTTCCAAACAAAGACTTTTTCATGCATTAAAGATAATAGCATTTGTTTATTTTATCCTAAAGACCAGGATTCTCCGCATAGGAATGGTTTCGTTTATTGTTTAAAATAGTAACAGCTGAGTGGCGCATTGGTTAAGAGCTGGCTTGGGACGCCAGAGGGCCCTGGTTCGGATCCCACATATGAGGGCCAGTGACACTGCCCTCTACAGCT
>NW_017731692.1:853292-855321 GCF_001890085.2 Hipposideros armiger
GAAGCAACATCCTCCACAACTAGACTGAAGAACAAAAGGACAGCAACTTGTCTGTTCCCCTTCCCCCAATTCCCCAGCGCTGTTCCCATCCCCCAACTCCCCAATAAAAATCTTTAAATAAATAAATAAATAAAAATAAAATAGTAACAGCAAGAAACTGCTTTGATGTGACCACTTACCAAGGCAGAAGGTTCTGGCACTGGGATAAATGAATCCTTCTGTGACTATCCATGCCCTCTTTTTAGTTATGATTCTGCCCCAGATTCTTGAAAACAGTCAGCAATCACCTCCTGTTTGTTCTCACCTGTTTGTTTTCCAAATATGTACGACATCAGGATCGGTGATTTTTTTGTTTTCAGCCTGGGCATCCAAAAAGTCAAAAAAGTATTTTATAGCAAAGGGAGCTCTGCTGTTGGGTAAACTCCAAATGCTTCTAAAAAGTTTTTCAAGCACAGAGTGTATCGCCACCTGAAAGACAGAACATTAGACTTGGGACATTAAAACAAACAGGGTAGCTGTTTGGAAACCTGATGGAAAATGAAATACAAGTTCAGAGAAAATTATGTGCAAAACAGAGAAAAACAAGCTGAAGAGAAAAATATGTAAAATTATCAAACGAGGCCATCACTCCCAGTATGGGACACTGGTCCCGAAAATCCAGGTTAGGTTTGGATTTGGCTCCTGACCTTCTTGCTGATAACATTGTTTAGTCTACAGGGAAGCTATCTTGGAAATCTCTAGCAGTTGAGATGTCAGTTGTAGGGCTATATAAATAAACCAAGAAGCCATGGATGTTTGGCTTTTACTAGTTATGTTCAGCCTGGAAAAACTCAAGTGATGTTGCTCAGTTCCTAGAATTTTCCTGTTGCATATATTTCCATCATGGGGTTTTACTGTGTACTTTCAAAGCATTTGAGTGTTTTATGAAAACCAAATAGGCAGAGCTCTGTGGGACAGAAGAGACTATCAAGAGGCTCTGGCTGTCCTCTACCATTAAACAAGTCTGCTAAGCCCTCAGCAGACACCCTGCTATTAGCTGAGGAAGCATGCCCAAGAGGCTGGGGCCAGCTGTGGATAACACCGTTTATACTGCTAGTCATCGCAGGAAAAAGGATCACCCCAGACTTCTGTTAATCCCACTGAAAGCCAGGGAGAGGACAGTTTGCCCCGATTTGGTATTCCACCTACTTTTCCACTACCACTTGTATATGTGAACAGAATTCTTAACTTTAAAATGAAAAAAAATCAGTAAGATTTACTGGGTTTACAGCCATTGACCTCCCCCTTTTGTGTTATTTGCAATTCAAAGAGGGAGTTTTATTGCTCATCCGTAATGACAAACAAGAAGGAATAATTATGCTGTCAACCTAAAAAACAGTAATGAAATGGCAGGTAAAGGGACTGAACAATGTTAAATCCCTGATTGAAGAGGTTACGGTACAAATTTGTACAGTGCTGTCTTTGCAGTTTATATAAAAAAAGAGAAGGGGGTAGGAAGTGTTTATAATTCAAACTTTCATTTTGCTTTGCTGGAAGGCACAAGGGATTTGTAACATTTTCACACTCCAGTGGAAATTAAGTCAAACACCTCATACACCCCCAAAGTAGCCATAAAAGCTCTCCCAAGAACAGGAAGTGTACCTTGGTCGACAGCAGCTTCGTCAGATACATTTCTTTTACTTTGAACTTGTGCTTCCCTCGGTGTCTCTTTCCTTGCACATCTTGGAACGCTTCCGAATCTGGTAGAATCTGAGGAAGACAGAGCAGATGCATTACCCAAGGAGACTGGTCATGGAGAAAGCACCAGACCCAGCACGAGCCCAGGAAGGACGACTCACCAAATGGCAGTGGTCATCTGAGTACTCCACATCTGAACGCCAGAGACAGAGGGAGAGAAAACAGTCCATTAAAAACACAACTGCGGGCTAATTGGCCTTCTCATAAAATGCCCCATTTGTGCTATAAGGAGGTTATTTGAGCTTATCTACTTCAGCTCTTCATAGCTACATTCTTACCCCCTCTCCAGCCA
>NW_017731692.1:855386-949288 GCF_001890085.2 Hipposideros armiger
CCCATCCCCAGTCTGAAGAGCTTAAGTGTGAAGATAGGATGGGCCAGGGACTGGAGTGGGAAGCAGGTTCCCTGACCTGGAAGTGTTAGAACAGGCTGACAAGCACTTGCTGATCGTTGACAAATACACCTGCAGCGCCTACGGTGTGCCAGGGGCTACAAGGCAGGCAGCCACGAATGAGACGGACCTAGATCCCAACCTAATGGAGTGTACATCCTACCCAGTGAGAGAATTTCATACTACTAATTCCACAATTATTTAATCACAATTGTGATGAGGACTGTGAAGAATTTATGCTAAGAAAGTATGTAACAAGGGACCGACCGAGTCTGGGGGATTTCTCTGAGGAAGGGGTGTTGCAGCTGAACCTGAATCAATGGATAGAGTTAGCCAGACAGATGGAGGAGGGGGACAAGTTCAAAGGTCCAAAGGTGGGAAGGAACTTGACCCCTTCTAGGACTTGAATGAGGTGGAGCTCAGAGCAAGGAGGAGAGTAGCAGGGAGGCAGGACAGGCGTGGAAGAAATGTGGCTGTGAAGGGAGGGGTAAATGGAGGGAAAAGAAGGATTAAGGCATTTGGGTTCTTTGTTTTGGAGAGAGAGCATAGCATCTTGAAATGTTAATGGAAAAAATACAGTGCGGGGGAGAAAGTGCAGGTGACAGAAGAGGTTATTGGTGGTTTAAAAATGCACGGAAGGTCGGGGAAGATGGTGGAATCCAAAGCACAGGTGAAAGGGGACCTTGGATGGGAGGACGGACAGCCCTAGAATGTGGGGGGCAGCAAGGACACGGGTAGGGTGGTAGGTTTGGTGCTGGGTGCTGAGGGAGTTCTGATGTTTGTTTTCTCAGAAGTACAGGGTAAAGCCATCTGCTGACTGCCAGGAGAGCTTCGTGAGTCCGAGCTCTGAGGAGAGAGCGGAGACTTATGGGAATACAGCATGAGTTGCCCCGGGAAACAGTGGGAGTGAGCTGCGCTGAGGGCCCTGGCAGCCTGGCCACCATGAACTTAGAGTGACTGCAGCTGTGCTGTTGTGTGCCTTTCTCCTCTTGGCTGCCTGGCTGCAGGATCAGGAAGGCCTAAGAGCTGGGTCCATCCAGGGCTGGGATTCTGACAGAGGGGATGGCGAAAGGACAGAGGGCAGGGGGTTTGGAGGATCGCTGCAGGCCAGTGATCAAAATGATGGCTCTCAACCGGGTTGGGCAGGAAGGAAGCAGAGATGTGGTCTGCCTACAGATCCCATGAAGAGATGCAAACACAAGATCCCCAAAGAACAAGCCCTGCAAAAGGCTCAATCTTTGAAACCTAAACACACAGCTCTTTCGCTTTTTACAACAGAAGGACACCAGTGCCCCTATGCCAGAATGACAGCCACCCTTAGCAAGATAACTTCTCTCAAGCCTGACGTAATGATGGATGATAGGGGGTGGCCCCAAACGGGTGTCCTACAACCTACTAAATTACCCTGTATATTTAATGGGGAGCCCTGCATTTCCTGCTTGTACTGACCAGGAGTTGGGACTACATGCTCCTCGCACTGAATCCAGGAATCAGGAAGCCCCCACCTCCAACTGTGTGTGAAAGAAGGGCCCAGAGCCTTCCTAAGGGCTGGCTGATTGTCTTGGCTGGGGTGTAATTCCTCTGGAGACAGTCCTGGAACTGGACCTAGCGGTTTTCTCAGGCACTGCCAGTGTTTTTTTACCCCTATCAGGGAGACAGAAGAGACTGACTTATTGACTTTCCCATAAAAGCTCCCTCTTTAGTTTGTCTCTTCTCCACTTTCTGGAAATTTTGCAAATGTTATCGCTAGGAGATCTGGGCTTTCTATGTGGACTGTCTTGTTCGTTCAGCACTTGCGGGACGGTGTGATAATCTGCAAGCTTCCCTCACTTTGCCAGGGGCCACTCCTCTATTGGCCCCATGCTACTGAGGAGTTGGAAAACAGTTCCGAAGGCTGAGACTCGGCCCTGGGCTAAGGCCGTTAAGAAGTGGCCACTTGCTCGATGCTGGGCAATCTGGGCTAACCGCTGTTCACGGTTTCCTGTCCTTCTCGCAGGTCTCACATTCTGGGGACTAGAAGCAGAGTGAAGTGGCTCTTCTCTGCTTTCAGAGAATCACATAGCAACAACTCAATCTCACCTTTGTGACAGTACATCTGAGAGAGGCAAAAGGCGGTCCTTTATAAAGCTGGGTGAGAACAAAAGGTTAACATGATATTGGTTACCTGAAGTAAAATTTGCTATCTTCTTAAAGACTTTTATAGTGGATCCATTTGATATCTGAAAGCAAAGATAAAAAATATATGAGTTTTCAAAATTTAATGGATTTCTCAACTGTACCCAGGAATTAGATGGCTGGCTGGGTTTTACAGTCTCTGGCTGAGTAAATCAGCTATTTATCAAGAATGCTGATGTTGGGAGCACTGTGCTGGAATGTGGGGCTATAATGCTGAGCAAGATACCATGTCTGCCCTCAAGGAGCTCCCAGTCCTGTGAAGGAGACAGGCAGACAATGAGATGCAGTGAGGCGGGTGCTAGAAGGTGGAGGCCAGGATGCAGGGGGTGAGGGGAGGTGGGCCAGACCTGGAAGAGGGGAGGCTAAGCTGTGCTGAGACACACCTCAACCTCCCAGCGGTCAAGACACACTGGGCCACTTGCATTTTCTGAGTTTCCTACTATATTAATAAATGCTGAAACAGGTTTCCAAAATCTGGCATATAAAGCTGGTGTGTATTTCACATGTAGGTATATACCCAACAGAGGTCAGTACATATCCTGAGAGTAAACTGTTGGTAATTGTCCCAGACTAGAAACAACCCAAATATCCATCAATGTAAAACAAATAAATACTGTGGAGTATGTTCATGCAACAGAATACTACAAAACAATGAAAATAAGCTAATGACTGCCACGTGCCACATGGATGAACGTCATAATGATGTTGAGTCAAAGAAGCCCAACGCCAAGGAATGCATCCTGTGTGATCCATTCATGTAAATCTAAGGGGAAAAACAAAACCAGCCCAAACTATGGTGTTAGAGGTTTGGCGAAGAGAGCCAGGGTGATTAGGAGGGTCCGGGAGGGGCTTTCGAGGTGCTGTAATGTTTTGTCTCTTGCCCTCAATGGTAATTTACAGGACATGTTCCCTTTGTGATAATTCATCCAGCAGTACACTCATGATTGGTTCTCTTCTCTGCAGGCATATCATATTTTTAAAAGGAAGCCTGTAAAATCGTAAGAATTGCATATACTTTTTTTATTAAAAGTTTTAAATTTATAACTTACAGGAAAGTACGTCATATTCACTAATACAAAGTGTACAACTCAAGTGTTCACTTAAGTATATACCTGTGTAACCACCACCCACACCAAGATACGAAATTATATCAAGGTCCTGAGAAATATCCCCATCATGACTTCCCCAATCAATAACTACCCCTTCCTCATCCAGAGTTAATCATTTCTCTGACTTCTATCACCATTGATTATCTGTTCTTGAACTTTATATAAATGGAATCATTCAGTATATAGTCTGTGTCTAGCTTCTTGGGGCCAATTTAAGGCCTGTGATGCTTATGCATGTTGTTGCAGCTATCAGCAGTTTGTCTTTTTAAAATTACTGTGTACTATTCCATTGTATGGATATACTACAGAAAAATGCCATACAATAAAAGAAGTATTGACACATGCTACAACATGCCTGAACCTCAAAAACATTATATTCAGTGAAAGGAATCAGTCACAAGAGACCATGTATTGTACAATCCCATTTATATAAAATGTCCAGAATAGGCAAATTTATACAGACTAAAAGTAGATGGCTAGTTGCCTAAAGCAGGGGTCGGAGGAATGAGGAGTGGCTGCTAATGCGGTCAAGGCTTCTTTTTGGGGTGATGAAAATGTTCTAAAATTAGATTGTGGTGATAACTGCACAACTCTGTAAAGGTACCCAAAACCATTGAGTTGTACACTTTAAAAAGGTGATCTTGAGCCGGCTGTGTGGCTCGTTAGTTAAGAGTTGGCTTGGGATGCCAGCTCTGAGCAGCAGGGCCCTGGTTCGGATCTCACATGAGGACCAGTGACACTGCTCCCTCCATAGCTAAGATGGTGAACAACAGCTCGACCTGGAGCTGGGCTGCCGTGAGTGGCGGACGACGGCGTAGGCTGCAGCCCCTGCTGTAGTGGGTTGCCATGGGCTACCGTGAGTGGCCAGCAGCCGGCGTGAGCTGCCATGAGCTGGCGTGAGCTGCCATGAGCTGACGTGAGCTGCCATGAGCTGACGTGAGCTTACATGAGCGGCCGTCCAATGGCTGGTGACCGATCTACCTCACTCAGGAGGAAAGCAATGATAATACCAACATGAGCCAATGAAGTGACGTCCTCCACAACTAGACTGAAGAACAAAAGCACAGCAACTTGTCTGTTCCCCTTCCCCAATTCCCCAATAAAATCTTTAGGAAAAAAAACCAGTGATCTCCATGGTATATAAATCACATCTCAATGGATCTGTCAAAAAATTGCCCCAGATTTAAAAGGTACACATTGGACAAATAAATGCTTTTACCACATCGACACACTGTTGCGATGCCTAAGTGTAGCCTCTACTGGAAATAAAGTCAAGAGTTCTCAATTGAGGCCCTTTGGGACTGTGCACTCCAGGACCAGAGGCCTTCTAATGCACTGCTCTCCCACACCTGAGCAGTGCAAGTGAGGCTGAGGGGAGCTAGAGGCTAAGAGGCAGAGGCCTCCACCCTCAGGAGAATTAAACTGCTCAGAGAGGCAGGTCCACAAAAATACAAGACCCAGGGGCCTTGAAGAAGAGGCAGGTTAGGGATACACAAATACCTTCATTCTGGAACTGTGGAGGGAGCATCAATCTTGTCATTTCTGAGTATTGTTAGCTAAGTGCTTTTCCCTTCACTCAAAAGCTCTAAGGCTGTTCTGAATTCTGATACTAATTTGGACCTGGCCTTCCCCAGTTCAGAAAAAAAAAAGAAGAAACTTAGAATTTCTCTTCTGGCCTGCGGCATTTCGGTTATCAGCGTGTACAAACCTGCTTAGCAAGCACCGAAGGATTAAAGCCTAATCTACTTCCGGTTGCACCCACAGAGGACGGAACACAGGCTCTGGGGAGGCCGGAGAGAGCGCAGCTGTCCGTCCAGTGGTGTCCAGCCAGCTGCTAAGTTTAGGCCAGAAGGCTCCAGCTGCTGGTGCTCACGACATCTTGCGGGGGTGGGATCGCCCGGGGTTGGTTGGGGACTTCAGGCCTCAGCAGTGTCTCCAGTGAGGGCTCTCAGTGTCTCCAGTGAGGGCTCTGAACCCTTATTGAGCTCTTTGACTGCTGTCATTAACAAACACCCTCTCCTCTCCCCTTGAACCATTCATTGTTTTCTGGCTGATTTTTCAATTTTCTTCTATATTTGATGCAATTAAAGTAAACGCTCTCTGTAGGCACCCCCTTAGCAATACTCAAACACCAAGTTTATGAGAATGTTTGAATAGAGTTACAAAATTCCTCCCTGAGAAGAGCTGGCTACGCTGTTTTCTAAGCCAATAAATATCTTTTTATAAAAGTAAGTGGGTGCTTCATTCGGGTAATTGTCAAAGAATGAATCCCAAATGGACCCCCTTGAGTGTTGAGCCAATACTCTGTTACTGTCAGATGCTTTGCTTTGCTGAAAGAGAGCACCCTTTCCCTATAATCACAAGCAGCGCGGTGGGGCCCTCCGCAAAGGAGAGCTGCCAAAAGTTCAAATGTCATCTCGGCTGCTGGCAGCTGCTCCTGCTGGCACTGTGCTCAGGCGCTCAGACGGCGCAGACCGGCTGGTACCCAGGAAGTTCTACTCTGAAATCATCTCCTGAGAGCAAGTGTAAAGCATTTTATTAGTGGGTGAGTTGAGTGAGTGTGTGTGTGTGTGTGTGTGTGTGTGTGTGTGTGTGTATGTGTGTGTATTTCCAACGTTCATGGCTGCTCTGGGGCTGAGACGTTTCCCCGCCACATGACACTTTAACATCATTGTAAAGACAAAAAAGTAATTTATTTTCAGATGTTCATTGGGGGAAAGGTTTCCCTTTTTTAGTTTGCACAAGTCAGCGACTACCAAGTTAAGGGCAGAAACGCCATTTTTGAAAAGTTCCACAGAATCCAAAGTGTTAAAAAAAAAAATGTTGCTGTTTGTTCCATCTGAGGAGCTCCAAATGCTTTCCTAAAAGTGACTCATTAATCCTCCTGTACTCCTGTGAGGCAGGGAGCATCCTCTAGGCTCCTACTTTAGGAATGAAAACCAAATTAAATCAAAGCAAGATTAATGTCACTGGATGGGTCTGAGACAGGAATGAGCAGAGCTGGTACACACGGCAATTTCAAATTAAATTCCTTCCAGTCGCGCAGTGCTCCTGGATTCGATGTGACAACAAGGCCGTGCCCCTTCCATGAAGGCTGGCCCATGCCACAATGCTGCAGAGATGAAGGTACACTTTTCCATCATCACAATTAGGAGTTGTTGACCACATGGGGAGAAATGAACCCATGTCAACAGCTGAAAGTAACTCTTGAAATAAATGGAAGCTATGTATCCTCTAAAACATTTGCAACTGAAGGTGAGACTTCTTTGTGCTAAAATATGTTTATGGCAGAAGTTGAAGATAATTCCATAAAAATAGATTTTCTAGAAATAGAAGTTCAAACTTATATTTAACCTTATGAAACTGCCACTTTTCTAGGTAAATATGGTCAAATATTGACAATTTCAAAGGGTTAGCCTAAAAGGAAAGCTGGAATTTCAGCTTAAGAATTTTATGAAAAATTTTGAATATTGACCATGTTCATAATTGAATATGGTCTGAAATCTTATATTTTTCCTTAAAGAAAAAAATCTGAAAACACAATAATCAAGACAACTCACCATGTGGAAGCCCTTACTGGTGTCTCTCATTTCTAAAATATTATTATGTGAAAACAGAATTCTATTCAACTAGCATTATCCCGACAGCCACTCGTCAATACTATTCTCCATATCTTCCGCCTTAGCTTGTCTCACTGACACCCCAAGGCCGGAGGCAGATGAAAAAGGAATCTTTTTCCTCAGGGCCAGAGGGATGACCTTGCTCAGTCCTTCAGCAATGGGGGCTCGGGGCGCCTCAGAACATTCTCAACAGACACATCAAATCACACCGGCGGTTCCTGACAGCCAGGACAGAGCCCTAACGAATTCTTAAAACTAGTGAAAATGCCAGTGCGTATTTGGACTCAGCCCCTGGGCCAGTTAGCAAATGCTCTCCGAGCACTGTTAGAGAGAGCGCTGAGCTGGTCCTCAGCAAGGAAGCTTGGCCTCCCTGAGTGTGTGTGAAACTGGAAACCCGCTCCCCGCCCCCCACACACACTCCTGCTGGGCTGCAGTCCTCAGCCCCTGGATGCCTGAAAGGCCTCTCTTCTGATGAAAGGAACTAAGGGAACTAACATCATCTTCAAGTAATGTTGGCCTTAAAGGATGTTAAAGGAGGATGAAAAATAAGGAAGCATTTTGATAAACTCACAGGCATGAGCTTCATCATAAAATTTGTAGAGAAGTTACCCTTTTGAATTTGACATCAGAGAAGGTAACTACCAAGATTTCTCCTAAATCAGCCCCAGCTCTCTAGCCAGGCTGCTTCAGAGGCTAGGAGCACGGGCTGCGAGTGGGTTCTGGCAAAGTGATCCCTCTGGCCCAGAAGGGCCTCGGTTCCAGGGCAATTTCTGTCTCATCTGCTCCCATCCCTGGGGCATCAGTGAGAAGAGCTATGTGACCGGCCAGGTTTCTTAGCCTCCCTGTGCCTCAGAACGGGAATAATGAAAGTATCTACCTCACTGGCTACAAAGAAGACGGAAGGAGTTGCTATTTGTACAAACTCCTAGGCTAGTGCCTGGTGTATAAGGTGCACTCCGTGCATTTGTTAAATGAATATCTGAAGTCATTAACACTGTAAGGAATCTTTAGAGATAGTCCAAACCCTTTATTTTAGTGTCACAGATGACACAGCTGACTGCAAGGACCACTGACTTGACTCAGCAGACCCTCTGGGACATTTCTGTGAGCTTTAAATGTCACCTGAATGACACCTTTGGCGCCACAGTGACCACTTCAGCATGAACGTGCACCTGCTACGAGGAACACCCTTCAACCAACGACACAGTGGTTCAATGTCCTCTCTGCTCCTCAGGACCTCACAGAATGAGGTGTGATCTGTGGAGGACATTTCCTGCTGGGCACAACGCTTGCACCACACACTTGGTGCCATTCCACACCAGGGTGTGGGTGTGATAACACAGTGCTGCAAAAGGTCACACGGGGGTGCAGGTGAGGGGAAGGTGGCCTGGACCCAGAGAAACCATCCCCCACCCCTACACACACACACACACACACACACACACACACGCACGCACGCACGCACGCACGCACGCGCGCGCGCGACTGGGGCTGGTCTCATCCGCTTCAGAACACAGCAGTCCCCTTCCTAGTCAAACACACACGGTGACAACCAGTTACGGAAGCACTCTGGAGGCCTTAGTCACAGGAGAGAAAAATGCCTCTGGCTTAATGTGTTCATAAAGATGTCGGAGTTCCCCCCTTGTCTGCAGAGTGAGACTGCGGCAGAACCTCACACCGCTCTGTGTTCATCTCACAGAAACTGTGGGTCATAAAAGCACCTTCATCAGACGGTGGCTGTGAACGTGAATCGCGCATGCGCATGGGAACAGCGTGGGGCACCGACCGCCATTGTTATCAGTGTGGAAAGCAATCGTGCCGACACCCAGGGTTGGCAAGGATGTCATCCTGTAGGTGACAGGGCACTGCTGGCAGTTGGGGCTCTGGAGGCTGCCCTGGCCCATGAGAAGCTGTATTTGTGCTGTGCCTTCAGGTCCCCTCTAGAAACCTTCCTCAATATATGGACAGTAAAGCATTCAAGGGAGGCCAGGTCCATTCACCCTCCACCGCTCCCAGGACAGCAAGTTGAGAAGAAGCAGGCTCCCACTGCAGCAGGGGAGACTTTGTTTAGCTAGTAGGAGGAACCGGCTGTCACTAAAGATTAACTTTAAAGCCTAACTAATTTGGGCTAATTGGAGGGAGGGGACTCTGAATCACTTCAACTCTGAGTTAGACCCTATTTTTAAATGAAATACAGTTTTTTGCTTTCAAGCACTTACAGTGACTCAAACTAGGACACTTGAGTAAATGAATAAGAGTGATAATTAGCATCTTGTCTCTTTGGAGGGAAATGCAAGTGCTCAGGACAAAACTTTAAGAAAAGAGCAAAAGCAAGCTTCAGCCCAGCCCTATCAAGTTACTCCAAATTTTGACTCTGCAGGGGTGCTGCTAAACTGAGTATAGAGTCAGGTGGCTGAGGGTGGTGGTGGGTACTTTTTTTAAGCAGTCTTTGGAAAACGGGGCATTTGAGATGGTCTGGCCATAGAGTTCAAGGGGCCCAGTGAGCTCCCATTTCTTTCAAGCTCTCTGTTTCTTTGCCTTATGGCTTAGCTTTTTAAACTAGGGAGACTCTTTTAAGCCCTTGCATCCTAGTCTTGTCATTTATTACATTATATGCAATGCCAGGGCATGAGGCCAATAAATCATCCGCACGGGAAGGGACTACAGGCAGGATTAATTCCATTATCACCCCTAAGCAGATAGGTGTCTAGCACGGCGCATGTCTCCAGGTAAGACTGATGCCCTCTCTGTCCTGACAACCTTCCCCTTGCCTTGCAGACAGCCATGGTGGTTTGTCATTTTCCCTGCAGGAGTGGCTTGTCCTAATAGCACTGAACGGCCACACCCCCTTCCTTTGGGCCCCACCCCATGCCACACGGTTGCCAGGGGACCCTGAGAAGCCTGACCAGCATGGCCCAGCTCTCCCCACACAGTTGAGCAAGGCAAGCACGTTAGTCAAGGGCGCCAAAGGAGGGCTGCGTTCCTTCCAAACTGGCCGAGACAAGTTGGCTCCCTGGACACAGGCAGAGGAGGGCATCGCTGAGGGTCTGTCTGAGACCTGAGCTTCAAACGGATGCCATATAAGCTCCTCTCTATGTGTTTCCACTGGCAGCGCAGCACCCCGGACTCTCACCAGGCGTGGCCCACCCGCAGGAGTTACGTCCTTTCAGTAAGTTCCCTGAGGATTTTTATAATCTCCAAAGCTAAGACTGACAGCTCTTGGCAAGAGGATTCCATGGACGGAAGGTCTGAGCTGCAGGGGGGTGAGCATAGGAGCATGTTGTTAAATTGATCCTCAGCTTCCTCTGCTGGGTGCTGCCTTCTGGCCAAGGCTGCAGGGACAGCACCTCCCCAGCTCTCACCCAAAGCCACCATTTCCAAGCTGGGTCTCAAACCCAACAGCCAAAGAGCCTGAGGATGAGGTGGGGTCTGTTCCTGGCCGTTGTCCAGAAATCTCTGCTCCAGGAAGTCTCTGCTTCTTCCGAGGTGAGGTGGAGCCTGGCAGGGTGCAAAAGGCCTTCCGGTGCTTATATGTCTCCCTGGGGCTTCATGGCCATGAAAAACAGGGGCGCCTGCTGTCCACATAGCCTGAGAAGCTGCTGCTCCTGTGTCCACCTCTGGAAAAGCCCCGGGACCTATGCGTCTGCCCTACCATCCCTGAGTGACTCCATCTCAACTGTCCCTCATCCCAGTCTCTGTCCCATGTGCCGGGCTGTGGTGTCCACCTCCTGCCCGTCCCTGAATCCGTCCGCTGTCTCCATCTCCAGAGCCACTGCATCACTGTGGGCCATCATCATCTCTTACTTGAAATTCTCCTCGTGACAGCTCTGAATGGGTCTCCCTGTTTCCAGGTTTCACCCTTATAGCCAGGCTCCACACACAGCCACTGTCATTTCCCGGGATATAAATCTCCCCTGCTTAAGATTCTCCCACTCTTCTTGGGATAAAATTCCAATTCCTGAAAAAGCTGCCTGGGCCTGCACGATCTACACCTCCTCTTCTCATCTCTGCCCCCCACTTCTCTGGCCTCCCTCCTGAGACTGCTGTGTAGGGTCTAGGGTCACACCACAGACCCTAGAGCCCAGCTACCTGAGTTTAAGTATTCACTCTGCCACTGATTAGCTGTTAGTAAACCTCAAGCTACAGTGTACCTGTCTATAAAGTAGGTTAATAGTAGTACCCACCGCGTAGAACTGCTGTAAGATAGCATGAGCCGAAATGAGGGGAAATGCTGAGGACAGCGCAGGGCACAGGGTAAGGGCTCTAGAGGTTGGTTATCATTCACTCCACTGCCACTCCTACCCCTCTCAAGTTTTAGCCTGTCTAAAAGTCTTCTTGTGGAAGAACACCCATGTTCTCCCTGCCCTGCTGGGCGTGCTGTTACCCCGCCAGCCAGGTTAAGTTCAGGTGTCAGCTTCCTCCAGGAAGCCCTCTCAGATGCTCCCACCACAGCACTATTTCACCCCAAGGGTTGCCTCATTGCTTGTCTCCTCTCCCCTTCTCCACCCCCTCTCCCGGGCTGCAGGATCCGTGAGTTCAGGGACCTGGGCTGTCTCGCTCACATGCATCCCCAGCTCTTAGCACACAGCAGATATTCAACAAATCTCTGGATGACGGTACTGAGTGACTCCCATTATCTCCGTGTGTTCAGGATTCTTCCCTGCCTCCTCCCCTTGTTCCATGCAGGCTTCTGGAGCACTGAGACTTCTGAGAGGTCACTTGCGTATAGCTGAGTATTACAAACAGGAAATGCAGAACTCCTTCAGAAAAAAGGACCTACACAAAAGGTGAAGTGGTCTATTGTGAACACTGGCAAGCAATGAGGCTTAGGACTTTTACAGGCTTTGTTCAGCGTCAAGCTCAACGATAACTCTTCTAGGGCTTCGCTGAGGAACAAACTTTGAGAGGCCAGAGGATCTCGTAAAGGGGAGGTTTCTCACCTAACCTGCAGGTGAAAATCAAAGCTTTCGGAGAGGGGCGTCCAAGGGAACCAGTAGACCACAACAGACAGTAATTCACAGGCCCTTCCAAATGAGCAACTAAGGAAAACTGTCCCAGAGAAAAACAGTCTGTCAACTATTCCGGAAAATGGCTGGGAATCCTGTTAATTTTTAAAAGAATTTACATGGTGCTGGGGGTGACCTAATCCGGTGAGGACTGGGGATGAGGTAGGGCATGTTGGGGGCTAAACCTTGTTCTTACCTCGTAGTGGCCAATGGTATTTAGCTTGGTTATTCCATCTTCAAGAATCACGGAGGAACTGTCAATATCCAGGAGCTCTTTCTGCCGGGTGCCCACTTGAAGCTCTGGAGGGAAGAAACAAACAAAAAACCCCAGCATTTTGTTGTCTTTTAAAATTACAATGGGGAATTTTAAATGCTACCCTGTCATTTTTGCAAATGTTAATCATAAATAGATAAAACTTAAATAAAGTGGAAAATATTGGTTTGAAGGCTCAGAGATCTATCAGCCAGATGGTTGCCTGAGTTTGTTTTTGTTTTTGTTTTATATTTAGAGCTTCAGTGCTCACACACATGTGTTTGTATGTTCACAAGCAGACATGCTGTGAGGTGCCTGGGCGAGGGGCACTGGTGGGCTAATATCCCAAAACACAGGGTTCAGACTCCTTCACAGAGGTTGCCAGCTTGTGCCCTAGGGTTAGAATGTGGCCCATGGGTGTGTGTTCTCTCTTTTTTGTGAATCTGCACCATCTTTTTACTTCTTATTATTTTAATGTCAACTCAGCACCAACGTTTAATGATTAGAACGTTGCACAAAGAAATTTGGACTTTGGCTCTTTTAAAAAACTAGACCATCTGGCAACCCTGACTGCACAGACCCACCATCAGCTGAGGCTAAGTGGCACTGCCCCCTTAGATGGCATGTCTTTGCCCTATGAAGCTGGGCCCCATCATTTTGTATTGTCCTAGGCAGGCCCTACGTATGGTACTTCCTGCCTCTTTGAGCATCGGAGTTTGTGAGCCTCTGCAGAAGAGGTCTGAGCAGAGCTGCTTCTGATATTGGATTGCAATACAATTTACAGCTGGTGTCTAAGGCTTTGCCTTGGTTTTCTGAGGCCAGCCTTGGAAGTAGATTGAAAGATCAGCAGACGTGCAGAAGCCTGACATGGCTGGTACGCTGTGTCCCATGTACCACCAGACTCCACGTGAAGCTTCTAGTTGGCTTGTCCTGCTCCCCACTTTCCTACATCAGGAGCCCAGGAGCATGTGATGGGCGAAAGCCAAGAACGGTGGGAGGACCCTACGGACTTGGCCAGTGGCAGGACTGAGGCCACTGGGCTGTTTTCCTGTGGTCCTTGCCTGTGTACGCCCATCTCCTCATCTGCGAGAGGTAGGCGCAGAGCAAGGAAGTTGATGGTACGGGTCCTACCATGGTTTCCTGGCTGGGGCTGCCCCTTTGTCTCTGTATCTAACCAGTGAGCTAAACTGGTCTTCAAGTGCCCAACAATCTAGCCAAGGTAAGGACACAGAAGAGAGGCGGGAGAGAGGGGCCTTGGCAGCTCTGCTTTAAAGCCGGGTCACGCAGTTGCTACACATTTACATGGTTTCACTCAAATTTGCCAGACCCTGCCCCCAGGCGTCTCTCAGTGGCCTCGCAGCGGGAGGTTTGACTTGACTTGGAGGGCGGGGTGGGATGATTTTGATTGCCCGCTTAGTGGAGGCTACAACTGTACTTGGAGGGGAGATGAACCTTGTTACGCTGTCACTGCTGTGATTTTACTCTTCTTTCCTGTCCCATTATCTGCTATAAAATCCCATGACAGTCTCCTGGGAGGGCTGCATGGAGCTCAACTTTAAAATGTTGATGAACATTTGAGTGAAGTGGAGCCCTGTTAGCTTGCTCACGCATATGCTCTCCTTTGCAGTGTACCAATAGAGCCCGAAAATGAATTCACAGCAGATGCTGCTTCGTGGTGGGGGAGGATGGAGGGTATACTTAATGCAGGATGTGATTAGCAGAGAGGAAGATGACCTTTCCAGCGTGCTGGAGTTAACACCCAGCGTCTGAGCCACTCACTAATGACACAGTCGGTATCACAACAAACAAATCAAATGCCAACGTGAAATGCAACACATCCAGAGGGCACGGGGTTTACACCTTTTTGTACTTCCTGATGCAAGGTGAATCCATTCGGTCTCAGGGTTAGCATTCTCATGAATCTGATTTACAAACACAATATTAAAAAAACACAGCATCTTTGAAGGATTCTGCTTCCTAAGAAGACTCATGCCACTCTCAGGAGAGCAATGGAGTCTCTTGGCCCCAGACGTGCCCTCTGGAAACACCCAGGATGTCCATGTGGGGGCAGGGCGGGAGGATTGGAGGGATGCTCCTCAGGGATTGGGACAAAATACACAGCTCCTGCATTGCCCGCCTTACCAAGACAAATTTCATTCAGCTGAAGTCCATAAGGAGAGCCATTTTTGCTGAGGAATGCTTGGAAAATCTTTTCTTTGGCTTGGCCGATAGTATCACAATCAAGAACATTGACTGAAATATTCCGACAGACATCTGCACTGTCGTTTTCTGGGATTTTTTCAAAGACGACGTTTAATGCCTGCAAGAATATAAACAGGTTTCCAAGTCTATTAGGTAATTGCCATCTGAAAGGCATTCATAAAAGACACAAACCTCAGCGAGTCCTACTAATACCTCCAATAGCACATTAGCAAACACCGTATTGCATTAAGTTACTTTCATCTTTTTTCCATAATCCATTCTTTTCAGGGATAATGGAAAGGAAAACAGAAAGTTAAAACTCTCATTACAAAGCAAGCATTGAATAAATATATTTGAGAGTAAAATACAGATACTCATAAATATTATCAAACTAGTGATTTCTAATTTCATCCTCTCTCTCTCTCTCTCTCTCTCTCTGCATATATATACATATATATATATATATATGAAAGGTTGCATAGTAGGTGAGGGCAGGCTGGTGATCATCTTTTTATTAACAGGACCACTGAGTCCCAGAAGTGAAGATCCAGGTGACAGGAAAGGTTACGAGGTTCCCGTGTTGATCACGCAGAAGAGGTCACTTTTTAATATGCAGAATTAATTACAGCAATGTTCCTCTCCCCCTCCACTTTCAACATCTTCCATCAGATTCCCGAGCCCTCATTAAAACACTGAGATCCCCACCCTGCACCATTATCCTGGCATTAATTACTTTCCATTTCAGTGCCGTTTTGTCAGTTAACATTCTCCCAGTCTCAGAATCAGGCGAATGGGGGAAGTACGGCCTTTGTGAATGTATGAAGACACGGAACTAGGGAATATTTCAAAATGAGGTCAAAAGCAATTTTGGGTTTATTTTGTCTACGCACAAATGAACACACCTAAAACAACAAAGTTTACTTAACTATGGATGCTCAGGGGACTGAGTTACGCATGTGCTTGGAGTGTTTTGTAATTAGCATAGCGGGCAACCTAGATTCTAAGGCACCTTGGTAATCATGGAGTCAGAGGGACCTCGGTATGGTGTAAAATGCACAATTATTCAACGTTTTTGAGCCTGATTGTCATGAGGGAACATAAAATGATACTGAAAATGTTTAAAAATAAAAATGAAAACACAAATATTGTGGAGAATGGGGGTTGTTAGGTTTAACAACTTTAAAGTGGGTATAATAACAGTACCTGGCTTCTAGTGTTGCTATGGAGATTCAATGAGCTAATGCATGTCAAAGGCTCGGCATAGGGCTAGGCTGCTGGGAAGGGCCCAGGGATAATCATAACAGTGATAAGTTATTATTTCATATAACTCATCATAGTTATTATTGTTAGTATTGGCATGCTTTCATGTGGAAACAAAGACTCAGCTGGTACTGAGCAGCTGGGACGCTGACCCCATGTTAGTATCTGTCAGAGGAAAGAGGCTGCTGCCAGCATACAGACCAGGCACAGTGTTCACTCTGGGGTCAGACTCCTGGGTTCAATCTCAGCCCTCCACTAACCAGCTGGGTAACCTCTTGGCCTATCACTAACCAGCTGGGTGACCTCTCAACCTGTCACTAACCAGCTGGGTAACCCCTTAACCTGTCACTAACCAGCTGGGTGACCTCTCGGCCTATCACTAACCAGCTGGGTGACCTCTAGCTCAGTTTTCTCACCTACAAAGTGGAAATAACAATAGTTAACTGCCTCCCCGGGTTCCTGTGAGGATGAACTGAATTAACCACAGAGCCCTTAGCACAGTGTCTGGGATGATGTGACTTATGGACCAATGATATGGAAAAGGGGATTCTGAGTTCTGCAGAGGTTCTCCGGGGTGTATCTTCTCGTCACTCCCTGTAAACCCCCTAGAACTCTGTTTCCAATTATGCAAGAGCACATTTTGGTCCAGTCCTAACTGAGTGATTAAAACTCGGAAACAGTGGAATCTGAACTCAGGCTAAGCTGTGATCTTGGTCTGGCCCGTGTGAACTCCCTCCTCCCGGAACACAGACTTGCTTCCGCGCCTGCGCTCCGAGCACGTACATGTTTGGGCCAGTCACCCACTGGGAAGGGAAGCCAACCTGAAATACTAAGTGGGAGAGAAGGCAGCAAGTGCTGCGTGAGCAGGGCAACTACTGGGCAGACTGCCAGGAAGGAAGCAACGAGGCGACGCCTCCCGCCAGACTCCTCTGCTGTGCCTCCCTTTTTAGGGACATTTATCGAGGCCTCTGGGGCCAGACAACCTGCCAAATGCATTTCAAGACATACTTCTTTTAATCTTCTCAATATCCTGGGGTTGGAGGTTGTATAGTTATTATCCCCATCTTCGAGTGAGGAAACTGAGGCACAGAGGGGCCCAGTAACTTGCTCCAGGGATACAGCTCGTAAGTGGCAGAGCCACAAGTTGGTGCCATGAACCACTCAGATACAGGCCTCACCCCCTGCCACCCTAGCTCTCCCTCACCCTCCTCGTCCCACCTACAGCCCAGAACCCTCCAGACCTCATGGAGCCCTGTCTTCCTGAGCTAGATTCCCCAGTACAAATGTGGGTTCCGGCGGGGGCTGGAGAGGTAAATGCTAGTTCTGCCTCCGACTGTCTGAGCAGACTTGCCCGCGACACCCCATAGCTTCCTACGAGCTGGTCTCCTCACTGGGGAGTAAGGGTGGTTAAGTGAGTTCACAGAGCTCCAAAGACAACGCATCTTTTAATCAGAGCCCCAGCGATCGCAGCTTGTTGAACAGTTTTACAGGTATTTGTGAAATAACATTGTGTGACTACCTAACGGGCACTATTGTCTTTAACAAAAACACCGCTTTATAGGCAATGAATGTTCTTCTAAAAACATAACCAAAAGGAAAAAAATCTTTACTGGATGTAAAATAATGTAAATCTGCCACTGCCTCCACAGCTAGATGGGTGGATAAAAGGTAAAATGGCATTTTATAGAGTCCACAGGGAATTCTGAGAGTAAATTCAGGCACAAATTGATTTGTGTTCATTTTTTATGCTGCCAACGCTTCATACTCAAACAGCAATTTCCTAGAGCCTGAGTGCAGTCAGGCTCTCAGCATGGGCCCTGTCCTGACCCCCACCCAGGGTTTGGAAAGCACACGGGGCCTCTGCTCCCCATCAGGGAAGGCCCATCATGGACGCATCAGTTCCCCATAAAGACCCATTTAACCAGAGTCTCCTCTGTGCCCTGCTCCCTGTTAGCGGCTGGGTGTAGGACAGACCTTAAGACACAGTCCTTATTCTCAGAGAGCTGTGTAATCCACACTGCACTTGAGAAATAAAGCATCACCTATGAAACAATATTCAGCCACCAAGGGCAGCTCTATCACTCTCAGGAAGTGTTCACAAGGAATTCGAGGAGGCTGAGGGCCCTGAGCATTGGCACCATGGACAAGTCATTTAACATCCCTGAGCCCCTGAGCCCTAAAATTCTCATTGCTCCTATCTCAAAGGAGTGATGGGATCACTAAATAACAACATGTAATATTAATAGCAAATGAAGGAGTGCTTCCTGTGTGCCAAGCACTATTGGAAATGATGTGTGTGTGTGTGTGTGTGTGTGTGTTATATGTAAATTAGTCTCAGAAACAGTCCTATGACATAGAGTCTATTATTATTCCCATTTTACAGATGAGCAATTGAGGCAGAGAGAGGTTAAGTCAATTGCACATGCTCACAAGAAGATGGTAGAAGAAGGCACTCTGTCCCCATATTCTTCAACACTTGGTAAGCCTAGCTTTCAGAAAATGAAAATGTTTTGTAAACTAAATGTGGTCCAAATCTATGGAGTGGCGATTAATTTTAAGTACCCACAAAAGGCTAAAGTGCTATAAAATGTATACCGGCGTCTTCACCAGAAATTCAAGCCTCTGTTCAGAGGAACTACTCTGGCTCTCCTTATTTCCTTGGCATGAAAGCAACAGCAAAGCTGGGGCAACAGATATGACTGGTTGTCCAATCAACAGCCAGCTCTCCTTTTCTGTTAACAGAAGCCAGTTATAGATGGCAGTGGGCCAAGACTAGGTTAGGAAACATGGCTCGTGGCAACTCCCTTCTCCTCCACAGAGACTGGTCATGTAACCCAGTTCCGTCCAATGAGACATAAAGCCAAAGGGTTCCTATTGTAACAAAAGGTAGGGGGAGCAGTGCTTAGAGCTGTGGCAGCTATTTTGTGACTAGGAGGCAAGGCCAAAAGGAACATGGAGATGGTGACTCAGAGCCCTGACACTGCTGAGTGGATGTACCATCCTTGGGGCTACTTACCTCCAGACTTTCTGCTCTAGGATGCAATTCCATGTTCTTACTATTTCAGGCACCCTTAGTCAGATGTTCCCTTACTAACAGCTGAATACACCCAAACTGACAGGCACACCTTGTTGATGTTGTGATAGATAATCCAATCACAGACAGACATCTACTTGGCATGTAATGTGTGCAGAGCAGTGCAGATATACAAAGGAGAACCTGGCCTGAATTCTACCTGCGAAGTATTTGAAGACTGGTAGGACAACTGTGGGATACACACAACAAATTCGGATACCAGGTGGAAAATTGTCGGTATAGGTGAAGGGCTTTAGAGGTTCACAGAGATATTACCTCTAGATGGGAGGAGGGGTTTTAAAGGGAGAGACATCAGGGAAGCCTGCATGGAGGAAGGGACATTTGCATTGGGTCTGGAAAGGAGCTGCATGTGCAGCAGTATATGAGGCAGCCTCTGAACCATGGTGATACTTGTCTTCAATTCTAATTAGATTGGTGAGCAGCAAGCTTCAATCTTGTACTCAGGCTCCAAGGTAAGGAAGTCTAAATAAAGAATCTCACATCCTTTGCATAGAATGAGGGGTGGAGGACTTGAAGACCTATGCTTGCCTTTCCAAAAGCACCACCTGCCACCTGAGAAGCCTTGTACTATTTATAGAAACAAAAGGTGAAGAAGAGAGTACTGTTTCAGGTTTCTAATAATAATAGCAAGCACTGTTGAACACTTACCATGTACCGGGAATTGTCTTAAATGTTTTGCTAATTCACTGAATCCTCACAGCCTCATTTAATGGATGAAGAAACTGAGACACAAGAGTTTCAGAAATGTGTCCAAGGTTGCAGAGCTGATGAGGGTAATAATGAGTATATGCCCACACTTTTAACTTGGGAGCCAAAAAGTCAACCAAGGTGATAAACTTCCAAAGGGCAGTCTCAGTCACCCTGAGATCCTCATAAATGCTGTCAGAGCAGGCAAGTTGGGCCGGACAGCCTGCTGGAGGAGGCTCCACCTCCTTTCCTTGGTGCGGCCAGGAACCCACTGGATCTGCAGCAGCCCAAGGCTCGGGTCCCACCCACAGGCATTTTTATGGAGCTCACGTTCACCCAGAATAAAGATGACCTTCCCCAACCTCTGCTGCTGTGTATGGTCATGTGATACAGTTCTGGCCCATGAGATTAAGTGGATGTGTTGTGTGGCAGCCTCTGGGAAACTTCCTTAAAAGACAGCTGGTGGCCATCTGTCCCCTTTTCTCCAGCCCGGCTTCTATGCTGCTGGTTGGAATGCGGAAGGAGGCTGGGGGTCAGCAAACACCTTAGACCATGAGGTGACCTGAGGACCACAAGAGAGAAGGAGCCCGGGTCTGCAAGGATGTCCCAGAGAGGAGGCACCCCCCAGCACTGGACCGCTCACCCAGAACTTCATGGGCGACAGATGTCAACTTCTCCATTGCTTAAGCCACAGATATCTTGGGTCCCCATTCCTTGCAAAAAAATCACATCCCAATGGACTCAGAAACATACCTCTTATCAAGGAGGGTTATTATGAGGGCAACACTATTTGGAAGGTGTATGGCCCAGGACCCAGAGAAAGACCAGACTAGAAGGTCCTAGTCCTTTTGTAGCATGTCACAAACCAGCCCCTTCAGGTAGGTAATTGTTCAGGTGAATCAGTTATTGTGGTCTCCTGTTCACATCTGTCCAGTGGGATACTGTCTTCCATAGGTTGTAAATGTCACATACTGAGGTTATGGGTAACGTTTTTAATAGTAACATAAGCTTTTAATGACAATGGATTCAGCTAACTAACTCGTTGTATCCCCCATCATCAATAAATAACTTCCCGAAAAGGTTGGTGAGGGGATACTCTCTGCTTAGTAGACCTTCGAGTTGACAAGAAAAACAGCTCAGACAAGAAAAACTATTATAAGTATTTAATAAGCACCTACTCTGTGCGAGGCATGACAGCTAGACATCTTACATATATTATTTTCTGACCTCATAACAAAGTTACAAGGTTAGGTTTTACGATCACCTGTTTATAGATAAGGAAATGGGTTCAGAGAGGTTGAGTGACTTGCCCAAGGTCACACAGCCAGTTAGTAAAATGGCTGAGCCCAGATTCAACCCAAGATAGTCAGGCTCCAAACCCCATCCCTTCTGCATTAGGCCACACAGCACGTGGACAGACAGCCACATTCTTGGCCCTCTGGCAGCTTTACCCAGCATCCCTTCACACAACTTGGTGGTTTTGATATTGAGGAGGTAGAAAAAATATGGCTGTAAAGGGCTGGGAGGAGTCAAACGCAGAGGAAGAGGCATTTTTCACACTTTCCCCGCACTTTGGGGCGGGGGAGGAAAGGTGATCCAGCTACCTCGTTTACTCCTCATCCACATTCTTAGCGAATAAGGGCAAGGACGTGCTTAATACCTTAACACCTAGACAGTACTTTTCAAATAATTTGTTACAAACCAGCAACTTTATCATAAAAAGTCTTAGGCCATTATTCTTTCATTACACAAAACCTATAAAATGTATTTCTAATTTCATTTCAGAGCCAAATAAAGGTCAAGAGGAAAGTCTGGTTTTTATGGCAAACTGAATTAGACAGAGAGAGACAGAGAGAGAGACTGACGTCCAGAAGTTCAGGAGAAGAGCATGAGCCCAGAGTTACAAGGGCAAGTCTCAGAGAAGCTTCTGATCTGGGGTTTTTCTCAGGCCAGAGTCCGCAGCCCTGGAACATCCCACCAGACGCCCCTCTAATGCTGTCCCTGCTGCTGACCTCCCCCTTCCACCCTCCTTCCCCTGTCCCCACTAAAGATGGAGAGCCCACAGCTTCCTGGACTTTGCCCCCTAACAGGATAATGAGGGAAAAGGGCCTTTTCCTTTTTGAAGAAAAAAAAAAATTTAATGGAGAGATTTCCTCAAATTTAAGTTTCTTTCACAAAGGTTTTTATACTGGCTACCATTTGCTCACATTTGTTCATGCTAGAATCAAGTGAGGACCTTGTCTGATTTAGCCCCAAATGATTGATTTCAGTATTTTAGGTTTAACAGGAGTATTTCACAGTCTTTTGTTTCTTGGCAAAGCTCCCTACGAGTTTCAGGTTTATGGGAAGCGGCAAGTTATCTCCATCGCTGTAGCCCCAGAAGAAGAGGAAAGACGCCAAGGCTTCTGGGGTTGGTGGAAGGGTGGGTTCTAGTTCTTTTTCTCTATTACATCAAGCTCTAGCTTAGGGCTGCCAAACTTTCTGTAAAAGGCCAGATAGTAAATATTTAAGATTTTGCAGCTTGTCTGATCTCTGTTACAACTACTCAACTTTGTAGTTGTAACAGGAAAACAGCCACAGACAATGGTAAATGAATGGATATGGCTGTATTCCAATAAAACTTTATTGATAACAACAGGCAGCAGGGCCATGTTTGGCCCACAGCTGTTGTTTGCTGATCCCTGCTCTAGGTAACAGGAACTTCAAATGGAATGCTGACTTTGGCCATGATAGAAAAGACAAATCTTAAAAAAAAAACAAAAAAAAACCTTTTATATCCATTATGATTTTCTATAAAAGTCATCATTCTCTGAGGACAACCAGTATAAATAAAGATCTTTAATGAAATAATAGAGTCACATTTGAGTCATAAAGAAGAAAATTAAATACTTTTGTATTTAGGTTTACTAAATTATTTTCCAACTGTATGATTCTGGGTATGAGAAGAAAGGGTATAAAGAGGAAAGTCATTTAAAGTACCAATTTAACATGCGTTTTTCATTTTCCACTGCTTGCCATCAACTAGGGAATGACTTACCTAAAATGATTATAAAAAATGGTTTCACTTCTTTGATCAAGAAGCTCAGACCAGTAACTATGAAGTTGGTAATGGTTTCGGTATTGTTGCAAGTCATAATGGAAATGATTTGCACTATGGTAGAGAGAAAAGGAGTAAAAAAGCTCAACAATTGTTAATTACCTTCACTGTTTCTCCACAAATGCCAGGAGTATGAAAAACAAGGTTGCTGAAGTGCAAACATCAGGATTTAATGAACAATGGGATGAATTGAAGTAACAGTGAATGACTTAATCTCAGGACAGTGGGTTGTTTAATTACAGGGATAATGGATCTTCTAAAAGGACAAACTAAATGGAACAGAAGGAGCTGGGAGTGGTGATGAGCCACTAGGCTAAAGAAAGTATGTGGACGAGAAACTTCTAGGGAAAGCTAGAACTCTGCTATATAGGAAATACTTTATTAAACATGATGGTCCCCAAAAGGGTAACTACTAGGGGAAAAAAGACAGACTGGTCTGGGCTGCCATCAACCTTCAATAGATCACAGTAGAGGCATTAAGGTTTCTGCAGGCATGGATCTGTGCTTTTTCAAGAATTTCTAATAATCTTAAAGACTTTCTCGTAGATGTGAGAATGAGGGCAATAATATGTTTGTCAGAACACCGTTGCCCAGGATGCCAAGATGCTATCTCTCAGATACAGCGGATTGGCAGGCTCATTTCCTGGGTTTAAGAGTTCAAAAAACCATTTCTCACTTCACTTTGATTACAAGTCAACCTTCTCTTGCTAATTCAGCACACTAGCTACGAGCTATTGGGTTTTCTCATCTTCTGAAAGTGCAGTAAATGTCCTTTCTCCCCTGTGGTATACTTTCCTGGAACTAAAATCCTCAAGTCTTCACTCGCGCCTTAGAAGTTTCAGGGGATCTGTTCTGAAATCATTCTCTGGACACAGTGCACGCTCAGGGCCTAAGATCCTCCAGCAATAAAATCGAACGTGCCTGTAATTTTGCAAAGGAGGAAAAACCGCCAAGCAGCAAGTAGGGTTTATTCCTCTTCTAGCTGTCAAATTCGAATCCCTGGAGAGTAGAGGAGGCCTCGAGTCCTGTGTATAGACCTTCCCCTGATGCCAGCGTTAGGCAGGGTGGCAGCGTCAGGATGGTCTGCCCCATTGAACACCAGCCTGCAATGCCCTGATAGGGGATAGTTCCTTACGGTGCTCCAGTAAGCGTGACTCCATGCGGCTTTGCTTAAGTTTGAGGAAACACAGAGGAATTTTCCTCCCAGGATGCTGCAAAGAATTACTTCCCAGAGCCCATTTGTTAGTATAATGATTTCATGTATAAGAAGCTGGCAGGGTGTCTTTATGTTCTAGAAAACACCCCACACCTCAGGGAGAACACATCCTAATCTTAGAGGTGTGAAACCTAATTTTTAGGTGGTTATGTGAGGTGTTTCTGAGTATTTAATCAAACAGGAATTTGGGGGGCTTCTTTTTAAACGTGTCCCTGCCATGGCACCAGGTTGTCATTTCAAGTTGTCAGGCGGCTGCTTTTGATTTTTCTCTGACTTTTCTTTCCTTGAAAGAATTTATACACACACACACTTTCTCCCTCTCTCAAGTTTGTTCACCACACTTTGGTTTCCAATTACTTAAACCACCTCAGGCAAATTTAGAAAATCAAGACTTCAAACCACTGGGTGTACATGTCTCGGAGGGGGGATTAAAGTGAGAAAGGGGGGGTCGGGGAGAAGAGAAGAGAGATGATGCTGAAGGCTGGGGGAGCTTGCCTGAAAGGAAACGAAAAACTTTAAATTTTTTATATTGACCTTCTGCTAACATTTTGTCACCCAAGCACAGACCGGATCAGGTGCCTTCTCTGGAGCTTTGAGTATAATCATCCACCATGAAAGTGAAGTTGGGACAGGTCCAACAAAAGGCATGAAAAATCACTGTTTGAGGCCAGGTCCCTAGAAAGAAGTGGCCCACCCCTGTCCCAGTTTTAACTCTAGATTTCTAATCGTAAATCCATATTTGAAAAGGAAGATTAATGTGGCTATCTAAAATCATAATTTTCCATTAATCTTTTCCACAGGAGCTATCAACAGGGGGAAAAAAGGATCCAAGAGTTCACATGAATTGCTTCAACTTCAAGAACCATTTTGATGATGAGTTGAGTGTTAACAAATCAGAAACACATGGTCTTAATTGACTGTGAAATAAATAATGATTCAAAATGAAAGGGGGAAAAAAGTATTCAGATACAAAGGATTAAAAAAGACTTAAACCTCAAAAGTTCCTTCAGGCATTGACTTCTTCCCCACTCCCAATCCCATCTTCTCCGTCCCCCTTCTTCCGGTCCGGGGCTCATGTCTCCTGAGAGTAAATTACTGCTGGATTCCCTGACCTATATTTACATGCAGATATTTCTCCTTAAAAACCTGTGGGGCGGGCCAGTGGCGCGATAGTTAAGAGCTGACTTGGGACACCAGAGGGCCCCGGTTCGGATCCCATATATGAGGACCAGTGACACTGCCCTCTACAGCTAAGATGCTGAACAACAGCTCAACCTGGAGCTGGGCTGCCTGCTGCAGTGGGTTGCCATGGGCTACCGTGTGCAGCCAGCAGCCAGCGTGAGCGGCCAGCAGCCGCAGTGAGCAGCTGTCCAGAAGCCGGAGACTGATCTGCCTCGCCCGGGAAGAGCGCAATGATGGTGCCAACTTGGGCCAGTGAAGCAGCGTTCTCCACAACTAGACTGAAGAACAAAAGGATAGCAACTTGTCTGTTCCCCTTCTCCCAATTCCCCAATAAAAATCTTAAAAACAACCAAACAAACAAAAAAACCCTATAGGGCTTCTAAAGTGTTTCAAAGTAAAAGCACCAACATTTTCTGGGTTAGGACCAAGGCACTGGGTGTGAAGTCAAACTCGGGATCAGTGAAAAGAGAGACAGTAGGCTCGGATGCAAAGTTCATCTTTTGTTCTCCAAGTGGGGTTCTCCATGCAGGACACACATTAGAATTATCAATATTTGGAGTGTTAAAACAACAACAACAAAAACCTATCCACGCCTGGTCTCCATCCTCAGAGACTCTGATTTAACCAATCACAGGGGAAGGCCCAGGCATTGATCCATCCGGATCTGCACTGCTAACAAGCGCCAGAAGAGATGTGAATTAAATTTTATAAATATGTACATAGCACTCATGTGCCAGGCAACATTCTAAGTGTCTTACAGGAGATTGACTCTTTTATCCTCACAATACCCCATGAGACAAGCAGGCACCATGATCATCATCTCCATTTCACAGATGAGGAGAGACACAGAGAGGTTTCGAAACTTGCCCAGTGTCACACAGCTAGCCAGTGACAGAAGCAGGATTCAAAGCTGCCTGGCTCCAGAGTCAGTGCTCTTAACCACTATACCAATAGCTCTCCAGATGTAGTCCTGGACCAGCAGTGTCTGCAGAGAGCTCTTTAGAAATGCACATTCTCAGACCACACCGCAGACCTACTGACCTAGAAACTCTGAGGTGCTGCCTTGCAATTGGTGCTTAACCTCTCTAGGCGATACTGATGTATACTAAAGTTTGAACACTACTGCACCCCACTGCCTCTCCTCAGACAGTGTACAGTCAGAAAACAGAACCGTTGCCTTTCTGCTCAGCTTCCAGTCCCATGGATGGCAGTTGAGCATGGGGCCATCTTCAGTGGAGGGTGAGGGACATCTGCCAGTGACCAGGAACTCCAAACCCCTGATCTGTGGACTATTCTCCCACCAGAGAACATAACCATAACACGGTCTGCAGCAACATGGTGCCTACTCTGATTAGGCAATGAATTCTTCCTGGATGACACTGCAGCACTCACCAGCCAGAGAGAAGCCACAGGAGACTCGGCTCCCTCACAAAGCAATACCAAAACCTCACTGTAATTTTTTCCTCCTTCTCGACTAATGAGATTGTGAAGAAGCCCAGAGTCTCCATAAAGTGAAAGATCAAACCAGAACACAGCACTCTCTTTCCCAAGCCTCTATTAACAGAAAAGCATAGAATATTCCTAAGTAATTCTGGAGCTACTTGCCACGCTTGGTTCTCTAAAATTCCTGTATGTGCACGAAATTGCTACCTCTCCCTTTCGGAAGATGAAGAGGGTGGGTAAAAAGGAGGTTCTCAAATGGGCGAAACCCTCCATGTTCCTGGCAATCATCCTCCTGTAGTGATTTACAGCATTCCTCTAAAAATATCTATGAGATCACAGACATCAAGTGCATGATACCAAACATTGGTAACTAACCCTGAAAATAAAGCGAGGGCATCATGTTGCATGGGGAACACAGTGGGATTTGTCTTTTGCTATCGTTCTAAAATAAGACGGCCTCAATTTGGTTGAAATATATCTTCACACATTGTCTTCCAGAGCAGAGAGCCATTTGAGAAATTCTGATTGCAATTATAAGTGCTGAATGGGGAGTACTTTGCATTTCCTTTGACGCTGCTGAAAGCTATAAGCAATCTTGATATTAAAATCTTTGGAAATTGATGAGTACCCCAGGCATCATTACAATACTTTCTCCCCCAATCCAAGTAATTACAATCTATTATATGAACACGTGTTAATATTTTATCAACTACTGTTTTTAATTAACTAAACATCTGAGGCTTCCTGCAAGTAGGAATGATATCGTTTCATTTGAAGTGACCCCCCACCCCCAACCACAATCTCTAACTCCCACACAGGCTATTTCCGAGTCTGGATGGAAAGCTTTGCGCAAACATACCACAGTGCTGAATTCCGGAACCTGCCACAGCAGCCAGTCTTCGTTAAGGGTGTACAGAGCCTTGCAAGTGATGACATCAACGGGACCTTTGTTTATTTTCTGGTTCAGCGTTGTCACCAGCAAATAGAACGGCTCTCCAACAGTTTCCTTAGACAAGACACAAAAGCGACAGTTAGCTTTCAGTGGAAGCCACTGTACTTTCCAGAGGATTATAAAGTTTCAGGTCATGGCTGTACGACAGGAGACAGGAGGCAGTGTTTTCTAACAAGCAACAGGAAACGCCCAAGGAAATACATACTGCTCCATTTAGGGTTGGGAGCGAACCTCAGGAAACTGCACCCTCTCCCCAACACATGCACGCGCACACACACACACGCGCGCGCACACACACGCACGCGCGCACGCGCACATGCGCGCGCCCACACACACACACACACACACACACACACACACACACACACACACGAACACGCACGCGCACACACGCACAGTCGGCCGCAAGATGAAGTTCACACAGTAGTTGATCCTTCCCGTATAATGAAGCCTCTGTATGGTACACGAATGGTCATGAGTTAGCTAATGCCTAAGAGTGAGTAGATGCAGAGTTTTAACCTGTGTTTATGCTCCTATTTAATTGCCTTTTTTTTAAAGAAAAACAAAATAAATGGCATTTTCAAAATTTGACTTTGGGGCCGGCCGAGTGGCGCGATGGTTAAGAACTCGCTTGGGATGCCAGAGGGCCCTGGTTTGGATCCCACATATGAGGGCCAGTGACACTGCCCTCCACAGCTAAGATGCTGGACAACAGCTCAACCTGGAGCTGGGCTGCCATGAGTCGCCAGCAATGGCGTAGGCTGCAGCCCCTGTGGCAGTGGGTTGCCATGGGCTACCGTGTGTAGCCAGCAGCCAGTGTGAGCGGCCAGCAGCCGCAGTGAGCGGCGGTCCAGAAGCCGGTGACTGATCTGCCTTGCCAGGGAAGAGCGCAATGATGGTGCCAACTTGGGCCAGTGAAGCAACGTCCTCCACAATTAGATTGAAGAACAAAAAAAAAAATAAACGACAGCAACTTGTCTGTTCCCCTTCCCCCAATTCCCCAGCACTGTTCCCATCCCCCCAATTCCCCAATAAAAATCTTTAAAAAAAAAGAAAAGAAATGCTGTGCTCAATGGAAGGGAGCCTGATGACCCCACCCCACCCCCTTTAAAAAAAAAATTTTGACTTTGGGTGGTGAACACCCAATGCAATTGACAGATGATGCATTATAGAATTGTACACTTGAAACCTATGTAATTTTATTAACCAATGTCACCTCAATACATTTCATTAAAAATTAAAAGAATAAAATGCACAATGATTCGTCATGGTAACCAGAATAAACATAAGCACATTTTAGACATTTGCTGAGGAGGATGCTCTTTGGTGTCAACAGCTTTTCATGAAGGAAGTGCACAACTTGCAGCCATCTCTCGGGCCCCTGTGCAGGCCAGTGCCATGGCATTCCCAGACAGCCTGTGCCGTCCCACCTGAGCACCTCTGCTGGGTGGAGCCACCAATGGGAGTCATCTCCTTTCCTGGCCGGGAGCCAAACCTATGGCTCTAACGCTTTTACCAAACATTGGGCCCACCCTGATGGCTTCTTTCCACACCTCTGCCGAGTGCACTTTTTCCTGGACCAGGGGCTGCCACCCCTGCTGTTATTGAGGTTTGCAGCCACTTCGAGCTTACATAGACTCTGAGCAGCCCAAGTGGGAGGCTCGTGTGTTCTGCTTCTGCTGAGCCTCCCAAGGCACGTGGCCCTGGGTCAACTCTAGTGTATTTGCAAAATAAGAAACCGCCTATGATCAACAGACATTGAACTGAATATGTAAGGGAGGAAGAGCCGGTGCCAGAACCAGGAAGTCAGACTGCCTTAGTGATGATGAAAAGCCAGCCATGTAAAGTGAGACTTCTTTTATGTCCCGTGGGTTCCCCAAACCACCCTGCCCCATCCTTTATATTTACTCCCAGAACATGTGCCCTCCCAGTCCGGGGCTTCCTCTTGCCCCTTCTGCACCCCACCCCACCCCACCCCCGCACCGGGTTCCCTTTATCACTTCTCTCTCCCCTGCTGACACATCCTGGAGTTTGTTCCTTAGTGTGGGGCAGACGTGGAATCTTCAAAAATTTCCCAGGTGGGGCTGGCCAAGTGGCTCAGTTGGTTAAGACCTCGCTCCAAGATTGCTAGCTCTGAGCAACAGGGTCGCCGGTTTGATTCCTGGCCTGAGCTGAGCTGCTGCTGAGCTGCCAACAGGTGACAGGATGGCTCAGCTAAAAAAAAATAAAATTTTCCAGGTGGACAGAGGGTTGGAACTAGTAGGCGACATTTAAACTCCTTTTAGAAACTTCCTTAATTTAGTGGTTCACAACCGTGCTGCTCTCTTCTCTTTCCCGCTGCCCTCTTGGGTAACAGCCTGACCACAAACCTAGAACCTCTACTTCTCCATTCCTCCAGCACACATCAGAGACAGCATGAGTGCCCTTGTGAAGGGCTGGCTGTGCCCACAGAGGCTGGAGGCAGGGAGCCAGGTGGGCTCTCCTGGGCTAGGTGGAGGGGCAGCTAATGACATGATGGTCCTGTAGTCAGGAAATTTTCAGAATTCTCCAGAGTGAAGCAAGGCTGACATCAGTAACAATCTTGTCTTCACTGCTGCCCACGCATGTGGTTCTAACCCTGGATAGTATCCAGAATCCCCTGGGGCTCTCATAAAAATGCTGGTGCCTGGACACTACTTTAGACCAACAACTGGAATCTCTGGAGATGAGGCCTGGGCATCTTAACATGAAGCCAGGTGGCTGGCTTAGGACACCACAGGGCTGGCTGTAAGGTTTCTTTGTCACCACTGAACACCATGTTTAGGTTAGGCACCTGCTGGGGGCTTAGGCATCTTTCCAGAGCAGGGTACACACATCAGTCCAGGAAGCAGAGCCCACCTCGCTGAACTGCCCCCGCCCTTCCCCTCCTGTGATGGCAAGTCGGTGTCCTTTACTGGCCTTTTGTTCGTGAGACTTGACTCGAGCCCTGGCTGAGCCAGAGGCTTTCATGCCCGTGATCTTGTTCCATCCTTCAACCCTCTCCTCACCTGTGAGAAGGTGCCCGCCTCATTGAGGAGGCAGTAATGGGGGTGACTAAGAGCTCTCAAACCCTGGTGCTGTCACATGCTAGCTGTGGGATCCTGGGAAAGTCACATGTATTCTGTATGCCCCAATTACCCCATTGCAAAATGGTCATAAAGGTACTTACCTCACAGGATTAAGGGAGACAAGGTAAGTAAAGCTCTTAGCATGATGTCTGGCACATTCAATAAATGGCAGTTATTAATATTATTACTTTACCCCCAGAGCCTGGGAGGTTCACAGGGGAGAGTTACCTGGAGGTCACAGAGCTAGCGGCGCCCAGTCAAATGTCCGTGGGCTAGGGCAGGAGGACTAGGGATGTCGGAGTCCCACACCCCCTCGGGACCTGGTGGGGGAAGTCAGGCCCTCCACAGCTGAGGGAATTTATTCCACTGAAAACGAAAGCATCGCCCACTGGCTCAATGCCACTTCCTCCCAGTGAGCACACCGCCTCCTCACCACCAAGTGATCAAGACATCCTTCAATCAGCACTGCGAAATTCTGACCCAGAATCCTCTGCTCAAGGGGACCCTTTAGGCTTGAAGCCCAGATTTTCGGAATGCCTCACCCCTTTAATGCCCAAGAGCAGCAAGAACAAGGCACCAGCCAACCCTTGAGGGCCCAGAGTAAGAATCACAAGATCCCAGGAGAAAAAGCCGGAAAGGAATTTAAAACCAATGGCCATGCCCCTCACTTGGTGGGTAGAAAACAGATGCCCAGGTGGAAAGTGCCATGACCAGAGACACACAGCTAGCTGGGGCTGGGGTGAATTTAGAGCCTGAATCTGCAGCATCTAACCAAGACTCCTCATCCAGTGCTCTTTCTCCTACCAAGGGTTCTCAAATGTAGGCCACTTGGAATTACCTGGAGGAGCTTGGAAACCATAGATAATGGGTAAACAAGCTCATGGATAAACCCAGAGCTTCTGGAACTGGGCACTGTGGTGTGGCAGCCGTCAGCCTTTAAGACGAAGAAGCCCCAGGAACTGGGAGGCTCCTGCTGCCTCTGTTCAGTTGTGACTGAAGCTAGGATGGTGGGAAGCAAAAAAATCCACCCCAGAAATAACCGCTCAACACCTCCCCAAAGCATATGATGATTTATACTACGTAAACAGAAAAGAAGGCAGATTTCATTAATCTTAATAAATGGATATGGCCTTGGGAGAGGAAGGGGTTGGTTTAAAAAAAATTGTTGTGCATTTACTTGTGAGATTGCATTAAACATTAAACTAAGCACAGTCTATTTAAAGTGTTGCTTTTGGATCTAAACTTAAGTAGCACTGTTAAAACCTGTGGCATAGCAGTATATCTTATTCAAAGTTTAATTAGATTTCAGAACCAGCTACAAGTACACAATTATGCAGTTTTGCTGGAATCTGGATGGCTGGTGAAATTAAAGAAGGATAAGAACATTCTGTACCGGGGGCCTCAGAGGGCTGAACTGAGGTTGGATTCAACAGGACACTCTCACTCTTCTTTTCCTATTAATATTTTACAATAATAATGGCCAACATTTATGGAGTGCTTACTCAGTGCTGAGCAGTTGCATACATTTTCTCATCTGTGCTTCAGAACAGCTCTAAAATGTTCTTCTAATTCTACAGGTTATAAAACCAAGGCTCAGCCAGGTTGAGAAACCAGCTCGGGGTCTCTAGTCAGCGGTGGATCTAGATTCAGAACAAGCAGGAAGCTCCGAGGTCCACTCTCTCAACCAATGGAATCTGCACCAAGCGTGCGTTGGAAAAGATATTAAGATTCAATTAGATTACAGACAGCCATGCTCTCACAGTGACTCCAACAAAGTGAACTCAAGGGGCTGCTGGCTCTTTGGGGACTTGCTTTAACATGGAAATTGAGCATCATTAGCTTCAGCACATTGGTAGGTGAATAGGTGTTTCCCAGATGCTCAGAAGCCCTGAGAACAGCATGTTCTTTTCAGTATTTGAAATATTCCCTCCACTCAGTACATTTTCTTAAATGGGTCGACTGGGCTCTGGTTGTTAGTGAATGATGTAAAGGTGGGCTCAAAAGTCAATGGGTATAAAATCTCAGTTATGCAAGAGAAATAAGTTCTAGAACTCTGTGTATGACATTGTGCCTATAGATCCTAGCACAGTTTTGTGCACTTAAAAATCTGCTAGGATTTCTTTGGATAGATACCTAAGAGTGGAATTGCTGGGTCATAAGGTAGTTCCATTTCCAGTTTTTTGAGATACCTCCATACTGATTTCAATAGTGGTTGCACCACTCTGCAAGCAATTCTACTCTTAGGTATCTATCTATTAGAAACCCAAGATGCTAGTTCAAAAAAATATATGCACATCTATGTTTATCGCAGCACTATTTACAATAGCCAAGACTTGGAAACAACCGAAATGCCCATCGGTAGACATCTGGATTAAGAAACTGTGGTACATTTATACAATGTAGTATTAATTCGGCCATAAAGAAGAATGAAATCTTACCAATTGCCACAATATGGATGGACCTAGAGAACATTATGCTAAGTGAAATAAGTCAGTCGGAGAAAGACAAATACCATAAGATCTCACTTATATGTGGAATCTAAAGAACTAAACAAATGAGCAAAGTAAACAGAAAAAAAATTTTTTGTTAGGAGGGTAGGCTTCATGTTCATTGTTCTTCCCATAACACAGTTTTTAGAAAGGGAAGAGTCTTACCTGAGGAAGTTCTAACTGAATTATATTTGCATAGGCCAGTTACACAAAAACAATTATTTTCCCCTCTGTGTGGTAAGGACCAGGACTAAAAGCAAGTGAATGCTGATGCCACAGAGAGCTCAAGACTTATCCTGGCAAAGACATCAGCATCTGCTAAAAATAACAGCCTATCATCTTACCTCTGCCAGTGCCGAGGGAGGGATATGAGACTTACCCGCAGAAAACCAGAAAGGCAGACAGACATCCAGTTTGTGAGGAGTTTTTCCACCACGGACTCGGTGCGTCTTAGCATGAGCTTAGGCTGCATGTTACTGCACTGTTCCATCAAGTCCCTGGTCAGCACCTCCAGGATGCTGGTCAGATAGACCAGCTTGGTTTGCAGTGCAATGGTTAAGAAGGAGGCAAACAGACACCTGTTTAAAAATAGAGCCTTTGTTACAACAGCCAAGACATGGAAACAACCTAAGTGTCACCAATAGTTGAATGGATAAAGAAAATGTGGCCTATATACAGGGGGTGCCAAAAAAATGTATACAAGTGGATGCTTTGGTCAACATCACTCAAGCAGTAGTTCACCATAATCAGAAGTGTCTGGACGCTGATGGCAACCACTTTGAGCACCTCTTGTAATTGCAGAAGTCAAACGTGACTTATATTCATCTTTTGTTATCGGTATATGTTGAGTATTACGATTTTAATATAGTTTTCCTTTCTTAAAGTGTGTATACATTGTTTTGGCACCCTCTGTATTTATATATGTGTAAGACAGAATACCAATTTAGCCATAAATAAGAATGAAATCTTGCCATTTGTGACCATATGGATGGACCTTGAGGGCATTATGCTAAGTAAAATAAGTCAGATAGAGAAAGATAAATATGTATGATCTCACTTATGGAAAAAGAGATCAGATTATTTGTGGTTACCAGAGGCAGGGGAAGCGATAAGGGTGGGGGGAATTGGATCAAGGGGGTCAAAAGGTACCAACTTCTAGTTATAAGATAAATAAGAACTAAGAATGTAATGTACAGCATGATGACTATAGCTAACACCGCTATATGATATATTTGAAAATTGTTAAGAGAGTAAATCCTGAAAGTTCTCATCACAAGGAAAAAAAGCATTTTTTAGAAATCTATACGAGATGATGGATGTTAACTAAACTTACTGTGGTAATCATTTTGCAATATATTTAAGTCAAAGCATCATGCTATACACCTTAAACGTATACAGTGCTGTATGTCAGTTATGTCTCAGTAAAACTGAAAGGAAAAAACAAACAAGATATATAAACAGGTGACAAAGAAGCACATTCAAAACAAAACAGAGCCTTGTGTAATGAGGTTGGCCATCAGTTCTGGCTTGCTGGACACAGTTGGTAGTATCCATGGAAGCTCGCAGGGAACGGGGTGTAGTCCTACGGGTGTTTTTTAAAAATGTCTAGTTTCGACCACCTTTGTTTTCCATCCATAAAACCACACACCAATGTTAGGTTAACTTTAGGATGTTTTACGTATCTTCAGCACTTAAACTTTAAACTAGAGTTGTAACAAGGAGTGGCTGTCTCTCCTGAATTTTCAGGGTGTTTTTAAAAATAGAAAATAGCACTTCTGCTTTTTTGATTCAGGACTCGTGTTTCTTCTTGGAGTTGGGTTTTTCAGGGTTTTTTTTTTGGTGGGTGGGGGGAGGGAAGTTGTATGTGTGAGCCTTTAAAATAGAATTTTTGTTCCAGTGGTGTGATCTGACATGGAGATACCATGGATGCATGACCACCCAACCAACTAGCCTGTTCTCAAGACACCAAGTTCAGGTTGTGGTTTGGAAAGAAAATAATGGGCTCTGGTTTTATTTTCTCTACTTAATGACTTTCAAAATATAAACAAATTGACTAATACCTGTCCTTCACTGAAAAGTTCTTCTGCTTTTCAAGGGTGTGGATGACAGTAACAAGGAAACTTTTATTACAAATTAGGGCATCCAAAGCTGTGAGACTCTCATTCTTGTCACTGGCATCTCTGTTCTGGAAAAAAAACATGCAGAGTATAATATGATATGATACAATACAATATAGATAGAATATGGTATAATATAATATAATATAATAATATAATATAATATAATATAAAACTTAAAGTTAGAAAGTAGGTCCACAATGGGTTTTCCAAGACAATGAATTATTTAATATTGAATTCATGATCCCAAAAAACCCACAATAAAAATTCAAAGTAATAATGGAGATGATGATGACGATGATAATAACACTATGAAAGTCAGGCAGTCATGGGCTAAAAATGAAAACTTATAGACTTACATGCATATCCTCAGTGAAGATGTGTGTGAAGCCACCTGACTGAGAGGAAGGAGACACTTTTATTATTCATAACATCCAAAGGAAATGAATAGTGTTTTTTGTTATAATACCCAAGTCCGTTTTAATAAAGTAGACACTATTTGCTAATCTGAAGAGCCCCTGGGCTTATGCTCACTACATAGCCTCTAATACATAATAAATAATTATTCAGCTCTCAAGAAACACCAGTGAATTCTGAAAGCCTCTAAGAAGAATAATTATCCTTGCATCAGTCCCATTTTTGGTAGATGAAGGCGTCTCACACTTTAAAAGCACTGACTCACAGGTAAAGAAGTGGTGGTTAAAGAAGAATATGCAAATGTGCAGACCACTTCTCGAGCCTTGACCTTCAAAGCATAGAAACTGAATCGTGTTGTCAGTTTCTATAAGACTTAGCTGAGTGGTATCTACTGTCTCAATGCACAGTGCTATTCCAGAGGGCGTGGACTGGGGCGATTAAAAGCTAGAATCTGGAGCCAAACCACTTAGGTTCTAGAATCTGGAGCCAAACCACTTGGGTTCCAGTCCTGGTTTCATCACATTCTGGTCACACCACTTGTGACAAGTTATTTAACCTCTCGGTGCCTAACTTTCCTCACCTGCAAAATGGGGACAACAAGGATTCCCACCGCAGGGGCTTGGTGTGAACATAAAATGAATGAGTGCACAGTAAGTTCTCAATGTCAGCTGTTAGGATTGTTTTTATCACGAACGACTTTATCACTGTTGTCCTGCTGGTTTCTACAAATCCTTCTGTGTGCCATGCTACATAGCACCTAGATGTAAACTTGTAAATCTGAGTTTTCCTTTCTAATGTTATCATAAATCTTATTGGAATTCAATGACTAAATTTTTAAAAGCATGCTGAGTAACACTTTACATGAGTCAATAGAATGAAAAATAAACTCAAACATTCAGGTTTATTCTTTCTTTTTTGGGGGCGGATAATAATTGGAACCTTAGGTTATTTGCATATCTTATTAAAGTAAATTTCTTCTGCAGAGAATTTTTGTTTTATAGTTTTAAATTTGTTAGCCTAAGCAAGAAGACCTCATGCTCGCCCCTCGTAATAAGCAGAAAAATCAGACTCTGACTTTGCATTTTCTATTTCCTAATATTTTTCTGGTGAGCCAACTTTCAGTAGACAGGCAGTTTAAACAAACTGACTCTTGACCTTAAATTGGGAAATGTCACCCTGGCTTCTCTAAGACTCCTTCTTCCTTCCATTCAAATTTCCCGTTTTTACTCCTAGAAGATGATCTGTTTCCCCTTATTTCTTGTATCTTCAGCAAAACGAAGAGGTCAATGTCATGAAAAGCAAGGCTTCAAAAGCCAAAACCAGTCAGCAAGGCGAAGAACCAGGAAGTGCTCACATCGTAGCCTCTGCAACCCTACAATTTCCTCTGGATTTTGCCCATTGTTGTCTGGTGGGTTTTAAGCACCCCAAACTCACTCTACCACCCACCCTGCAGGCTTAGGGGTGCGGGCTCCTGAACCCTCAGGAAAGGACCTGACAGGAGGACTTTCTGCAGCCTCCCCTGCATTTCGACTGGTATTGTATCCTTCCTTAATTATTATAAATTCAATGTCAACTTAGGTCTTCTCGATAGGGTTCTGATAAATTTACGCTTGTTTTTCCTGGCTCTTCTGCTCTAATGACTCCTTCCGACTTCAGTGTTTATGGCTTTCTCAGTTGCCTTTCAAAATGACACCCAACCCTGAGTTCAATCAGTTTGGCTTCTTGCAACTTTCTCTCTTCTCCTAAGATAATACAGCAGTTGTTCCTGGGATTTCAAAAAAAAAAAAAATGCTCCGCAACAGTGTTCCTTTGCATTCATCATTCTAGCTTGCTCTGATTACTGAATTGAGAAGATAGGAAAATTTCTTTTTCAGGCCACAGATTACTCTCGTCAGCACTCAAGGGCAACCATTAACTGTAAAAGCCCACGCAGTACTCATGTTGATGCTAGAAATCTCTGTTATTTTATTGCTATTAAATTCTTAATGGGAGTCTCAGCTAGCGGGAAATAGGACTGGTGATGCCACAATTGCTGAGGCTCTGCACCGTCATCCTGAGTCAGGGACTTGAGTTCCCCTCCCTACACAGCACGCGGCTGTAGAAACGGATGAGGTGGCACACGGCAAGTCTTGGTGCCTGGTACTCTTGAAGGACATGTTAAAAAAATACTTTACAAATGCAAAAAGCTATTGATAGCCTTCTTGATTTACAACACTAAGGCTTGGACAAAAAAATATGGTGGGTGTTTTATGGCGGTATCCCAACCTCCAGACACAACGTCACATATCATGGCGTCCACTTCTAGAATCAGAGAGAAACTAGGAATTGCTTACTGCATGGGTCTGAATTTCTGAACTCTAGGCTTCTGGCCAAATGTAGCTGAGAAGCTTCTGGAAGGTGATACAAGCTCTCTTTTGGTTGGAGAGATTTCGGGCTTTGCTTAGAAGACTAGATTTAAACATGATAATTGGTGTCAGTGTGTTCCAGAGGTTGGGCTTCTCTGTAGTCACCAGTTCTGGACAAAAAAGGTAATATGGCGGAGCTGGGGTATCAGGACGTGGAGGTGATGATAAGAGAATGAGTGTACCTCGCCAAAGACTTGGGAGGGTAAATGAAGAAGGCTGAGTGAGTGGGTGAGAAAATGGAGGTGTTAGAACAGAAGTGAGACCGAAAACCCAAAGGGTTAAGTAGACTATTCCTTGGAGACCTAGAATAAATCCATCATTTCGTGCAGCTATTTCTACTAAATGAAGATGATACGAACTGATTAGCTAAAAAATAACTACTGAAGAGAACCATAAAAACTCTGCATTGCTAAAAACTGCTGTTACCAACTCAAATTCTACACATGTCTACTTTCCTCCCTCTCGGCCAGTAGTACTTTCCATTTCCGATTGAGAAGTAATAGTGAATAATCTAGTAGCTGCAATGTAAGTCATGCAGATAAACACGACAAATTGTCCAGACCGCAATTTATTGATTTTTAAATAAACTAGCTTGCTTCCCAGCTACAAATTCAGGTCTAAACTGGTAGCGAAATAAAGCAAAAATCATCACTCTGAACTTCCGTCCCTCCTAGGTTTTTGTTACTGGACAAAGAGTAATTGTCAGTGACCCATCACTGCTTTACACCCTAATCAATCCAATTAATAATTATCCTCCTCCCTGCTCTGCCCACACTTAAGCCATTATTTTGTACCAAGCACATTATCTACAGCTGCCTTAGAAGCAAACACCCGTTTTTTTAACAATAGCAACAAGCACCTTCATTATTATTCAAGGCTCAACCTTAGGAATATGATCAATGCTCTTTTACCTCAGGGAAGAAAGTTCTCAGAGCAAAATGTTTGTAGTCTAGGAAGGGAACAGTTCCAAAACTATCAACCACATCCAATTTATCCATCTGCAGCTCAGCAAAGCCTGCAAAACAGAATCCCAAGAGCAATATTTTAACTAAACAAACAATGGATAAGATCTTCTGCTGTTTTGTCTAACACCGAGTATGACCTTGGTTTTCATTAAAGAAGAAACAATAGATAATTACTTGGTTGGCTGCAGAGAAGAGCTGAAATAAAACACAAAGTCAGGCCCATACCCTGCTGTTCAGTTGTCTTCTATTATACAAACACTTCTCATTACTGCAGCCGTCTCCATGTAAGGGTGAAGGAAAAACAAAAAACAACGCTTGTTTTTTGAGAAAATTTTGGAGCCTACCATCACGTATCTCTTTCCGTAGCTCGCTCTCCAAGAGCTCCAGCTGTTGGCTCTGTTTGCGACTTAGCTCCTTCGATTTGTGCCTGGTCACCCCCACGGCCACTGAGAAGACAGAGATCTAGCATCAGTATGACATGTTAACTTAAAAAACAAAAAGAAAACTGAAAATCAACCTTTGAGGTTCCTTTAGAGAGAGAATGGCATTTAAGAGGTGGAATTTATAAAAAGGAAAATTCCCTGTGAGGGGTCACTCTGAAGAGGAAGATGCTAAAATGCAACAGAAAAACAACAATCCCCAACACACAAAACCCCACTCATCTTAAAAGTGGAAACTAAATCAAATAACCTTCACTTATAGCGAAAGATCCCAGTCGGCTGAAAAGTAATGAAACAAGCCAAGTTTCCCTATAACCACAGATCACTTATATTGTTCCACTTTTTTGTTTGTTTGTTTGTTTCTATCCTGGAGAAATAAAGTTGAGCTGCAAATGCAGAAAGGAGCTACAGATTCATGGTTAGCTGCATAAGCCAAACTTGTGGAGATAAAATGGGGTGACATGATGAGTAGTCCACAATGAAACCCCGTATTTGGATATTGCTTCTTTCTCCACTTCATCTTGCTTCTAATTGTGCTGTAGAGGCACTAAACCAAACAGGTTCGGTGCTAGGGTTCATGTCCCCACTCTGTCATTTACTAGCTGTGTGACCTCAGGTACATCCCTTAGCATCTCTGTGCCTGGCTGCCTGATCTGTCAAAGTGCCTACCTCATGGTGATACTGAGAGGATTACAGAAGTAACTCACAGAAAGCACTGAGAACATTAAAAAAAAAATACTCAACAATTGTCAACTATCACTATTTTATTCTAGAAAGTTTTTCTTCTTTTAATAGAAATTGCATGATAAAAGGATGCTGCTACCAGTAGATGAGAATGATGCTGGAGGAAACAAAATTAAGTACAGTTCTTCCCTGGACCACTTTGTAAAGTGAAGGCTTAATCGTAATATGCATTGTACATCTCCCAGAAAGGGTGGGGCATGCAGTGATTCCCAAATTTACTTGACTGTGGAACCCCTTTTCCCAGGAGCATTATTTAGGACTATTGTTCTTCAGGTTGCAATTTGGGCAACACTGGCTCACTGCATGTAAAGGGAGCTAGCGGGCCACATCTACAAAGCAGTGAGTTTGTCACGGCTAAAATCGCCAGGGGAAGCCACAGTCAGATGTTCTGTAGGTGGCAGGCCTAGGCCAGGTGTGTTGAATGTTTTCACTGGTGATGTGATTGATGGACTGAGAAGTTCACTTTCTCCAGCTGCTGATGACACGTGCCTCCCTGGAATCATGGGAAGAAGGGGATGAGAATTTTAAAGGAATCTGTAGATTCCAATGAAGCCAAAGGCAACATGTCAAATTGAGACCACTTCACCTTAAAGAGCATAAACAATCTTTACAAAAAAAGTGCAGGGACAGGAAGAAAGAAGTCACAGGTTTCTAGTAAGCCACAACGTGGACATGAATTTAGGGTGAGACTGTTATATCTACAGCAGTTTAGTAGCAGCGGATTTTCAAAGTGGAGTCCAGCATTTAGAATTTACAAGTAATCTTTTTTTTAAATTAAAGTTTATCGGAGTGACAATTGTTAGCAATGTTACATAGGTTTTAAATGTACAATTCTGTAATGCATTATCTATATATCACATTGTGTGTTCACGACCCAGAGTCAGTTCTCCTTCCATCACCATATATTTGACCCTGTTCACCTTCATCTACCACCCCCTCTCTCCTTACCCTCTAGTAACCACTAAACTATTGTCTGTGTCTGTGAGTTTTGTTTCTTCATTTGTTTTTCTTGTTCTTTTGTTGTAAGTCAGACAGAAAAAGTGGAAAGCCATATGATTTCACTGATATGTGGTATATAAAACTGAAAACAAATAATCTTCTTACTTGAAGCCCGCACCAGCCAGGACTTTATCAAAATATCAACCCCAATTCTGGATTCCAGATACATAACAGGGGGTAGGTAACTTGGAGAGAGCATAAACAATTACCTGAAATGATCATCAACAGGGTCTCTGCAAAATTAGTTCATTCCATTAGGCCAGTTAATCATACACATTAATCTTTCCCTCACTGGATTGGGAACCACCCAAGACAAAGGACTAGGCTCACCTTCCATAGCTCCACAGACTGGCACAGTTATTAGCCACATAACAGCTGCTCAGTAAACACAAGGTAAACGGAAGCAGAGATGCATGAGTGCATGTGTGAGGGAGTGAGTGTCTGGAAGAAGACATTAGCAACAATTAACAGAAAACCTTAGGAAGGCAATGCCTGTGTTCAATCAAGGAAGATGAGGTGCTACATTAGTGTGGGGAAAAATTCTTTTTTCTAAGAAGACAAGGGGAAACAACATTAAAATGAAAAGCAGCTCAGCACTAGAGGTCACAAACTGAATGGCTCCAGGTACCAGGTACATAGATGTGTTACGTGACCTGGGTGGAGACAATAGGGAGTGGTGGAGACTGCGGCAAAACCTCGCTGAACCTGTGCCCTCTCACAAGTGGTAGCTGCTCTTCAGCTCCAGCAAAGTGATGCTATGGGAAAATGGGGCTCCAACGACTCGGAGCTTTCAAGTTTTCAAGAGGTTTGTAAAAATGTGAATCACCTAATTTTAAAATATTGTCAACTACTTCGAAGTTTAAAAAAAAAAAATGCTGTGTGGGTCAAACGAAACACATCGGTAGGCCAGATTCCGCCAGTGAGGCGACCACCATGGATCGCTGTGCCTGGATAAGCCTTGCAACATTTCACTAGATGGCATGGATCACACTTCTAAAATATGGTTCTGCCAGGAAAAGCAGGGCTGGGGTGGGGTGAGGGGCAGGATGGCAGAAGGAGGTGGCAGGTTGAGGTGATCAAGTCATGGGAGTCCAAAATCTCAGAAGAATTCTGAGGGAGTCAGTGGGACATCTGTTATCACAATTCAAAGGATTGGGGAAGCAATGTGGATTCGATGTCTCAGACACCGAGATAGTGTCTTTGTAATCCAGCCTTTTATTCATAAAGCATCCTAAAAATGTTTAGGAAGCCCTTAACGTGTGCCTATTATTCCTGTCCCAAAGTTTTAATTTGGGTTTTCATCCATTAATACTTCAGTGAAGCAAACAGCCTGTGAGAGGTGGATGGAAGTCGGCCTGCCTGATGAAAGGCCCCAGGGAATCATTTCTCTGACAAAGTTAAACTGGGCACTTACCAAAAATGACAATCACGAGCAGGATGGGAAGACCAATCAGATAATACAAAGTGGAAACAACGGACTCCTGCTTGACGTACAGCTCCAAGTTTCCCAGTTTCACCTGATGGGACAGAGTGTCATTAGTGTCAATCGAGTTGGGTACCATATGCATGTACACAATTTTCTCCCCCAAATGGTTTTCCCCAAGATACAAAAAGAGTTGGCAAGCTAGGCAGGATATCTGAGTTCAAGTCCAATCTCTGGGACAGATTAGTTATGTGACTTTGAGCCAACGAAGAACATTCACTATATCTTGGTTTCCAGGTATTTCAATTGAGGTGTGCTGGACTAGATCTAGAGATTTTAAACTTTGGTCTTCTTTGCCTTGGGGGTTTAAAGAGGTGGTAACCTGAGAGTGAGAAGCCCCTTACCCCTTGACTAAGGAAGCAACTCGACTTTTATCTCTTCTACATCTTACACTTTCTTGGCCGGTCTATTTTGAATGAACCATTCTGTGCAAAAACCAGTTTGTCAATACTGCCTCAATGGTCCCTGAGGGCCTTTTCCAATTTTAGTATTTGGCTATAAAAATTTTGTAAAGGGAAAAACTCTATATCAAGCCTTCTTTTGCATCGACACACACGAGTATGAAGGCACATTTACATCCCGGGAGCCACGGCTGCCCTGATGGAGGCATCTGAGCAAAGTGGCCATAGTACAGACTCTGGACCAGGGAGCCCAGGTCCCAAATCCCAGCTTTGCCACCTACTCTCCTTACCAGCTGTGGGAGCTTGAGACAGTTATTCAACCACCCAGTCCTCCCTTTCCCTGTCTTTAAAGTGTTGATAGCACCTCTGTAGAGCTGTCATGAAGACTAAATGTGCTGTATCATTTAAGTACTCATGGCGCTCCTGCTCAAAAAACTCTTTAGTGCCTCCCCAGAGCTCAAAGCCAAGGCCTCCCGATGGCCATGGCCGACAAGTTCCTAATAATCTGTCAGCTCTCCCCGCTCCCGCCATTAGCTCTCCCGCTCCCTCCGAATACTCCCCCTTTTTCCCTCCACTCCAGCCACGCTGGCCTCCTTGTTGCTTCTTAAACACGCCAGGTAGGCTCCCCACTCAGGTCCTTGCAGGTTCTCTCCACTCGGGCACTCCGCTCCAGACAGCCCACAGCTCATTCCTGCCTTCTCCTTGAGCTCCTTACGCTAATGGCATCTTTTTTTTTTTTTTTAAGATTTTTATTGGGGAATTGGGGGAGAGGAACAGCATTGGGGAATTGGGGAAGGGGAACAGACAAGTTGCTGTCCTTTTGTTCTTCAGTCTAGTTGTGGAGGACATTGCTTCATTGGCCCAAGCTGGCACCATCATTGCGCTCTTCCCGGGCGAGGCAGATTGGTCACCGGCCACTGGACGGCCGCTCATGGCAGCTCACGGCAGCTCACGCTGGCTGCCAGGCACTCACAGTAGCTCACGGCAGCCCACTGCAGCTTCACTGCAGCCTACACCGATGCCAGCGACTCACAGCAGCCCAGCTCCAGGTTGAGCTGTTGTTCAGCATCTTAGCTGTAGAGGGCAGTGTCACTAGCCCTCATGTGGGATCTGAACCGGGGCCCTGCTGCTCAGAGCCGGCATCCCAAGTCAACTCTTAACCAACACACCACTCAGCCGGCCCACCAATGGCATCTTTACAGGGAGACCATTTCCACCCACTATTGTGAAACTGACAGCACTGCCCCCAGGCTCCTATTCCCCTCCCTGCCTCATTGTTCTCCATAACAGTTACCACCATCTAATGCATTTTTAATTTATTTTCTTTGCTTTGTATCTCTTTAGGTAATCACCATAAATATAGGGGTGTTTTGTTTTTTTTGTCTGTTTTCTTCTCTGCTCTCTCCCCACCACAGTGGAGGCACTTAGGAACTATTTCATGGATAATGAAGAATGCTAGTATTTGCCCTTCTCACCTAACTGGACAGGCGGGGAGCACTGGTGAGTTTAGGTGTTGTTATTGATTTGATAATGATTATTACCACCTTTATGATACAACAGATAGACAAAGGGGGGCTTGGTGAAGCTAAGTGACTTATCTAAGGCCACACAGCTATTAACTGGTACAGCTGGGATATGAACTCATTTTTGTTTTGCTTTCTTGTCTGATGTTCTTTTTTCTTGTCCTTTATCCAATTATTTATGGCTATAGAACATAAAGCATTTTGTGGTGCGGGGGGTAGACTAGCGGAGCCTCATAGGGCATGAACACTATAAAGGGAGAATTCTAATATGTTTCCCTTCCCCCTGGCCTCACATCTTTATTGGGGAACATAAATATACCAGTGCTGGGACCCTCAAACATGTCTGGGAAAAGATTCATTGCAGCAAATATGACTTCACGCTGGAGGAAGCAGCCCAGCAGCCATAGATTATCCCGTGTCCATGAGACCCAAACGTTCCTCTGATGTGAAGAGGCCCCGTCTGGGGTTTCTGCTAAGACATGTCACCTTGGCGTTTGGGAAAACAATGACAGCTCATTTGTCAAGGGGTGTGGAGATTCTGCTTGCAGATGCTACAGTCTCAACGTATGGCTAGAACAAAGCTATCAAGACTCATTAGCATTACAGACAATGGTATGTTCAACGCTCTGACATTCGAATAGACACGTGATGAATTCTGGCAGCTACCTGGAGGAATTTTGCTTGGGCCTGCAATAAGGGCTTTGAGCATCTTCTATTTAAAGTGAAGATCTAAAGCTCCAAGAGAGAGTCCATTCTGGTTTCTGGTTTAGCCAAGGAATTCCCCCCAAGAAGGTAAAACTAACAGGGAGAATTGTCAGGTGACTTACTCGAACTTTCTGGGAAGAGGAGGCAATGCTGTTTGCAGTTCTGATGCCTTTAATTTTGCAGAGGATGGTGGTGAGATCTTGATTTCTGGTAATGTTTTCAAAGTTGCAATTTAATTGCTTATTTTCCCCGTGGAAGAGAGTAATTTCAATGTCTTTCTGGGAAATGTTGAAGTTATCATTTTCTTTCTGTGAAGAACAAAGCGAAGATGAAGAAATCAGGGTGCACGTGACAACTCACAAACATAAGCACACCTTTCCAGTCGAGGGGGCACAGCTCACAAGAAGAAAGGGAAACGTACTAGAATTTTCACTTCCAATTCTGTGTCCACCTCGGGGTCAACCCGATACCCTGTAAATTGGGGGTCTTCCAGATACTGCAAGCTTCCACAATCCAAGTAGGTCTCTTGAACTCTCAGCTTCACAGTGACATTCGTACGCACTTTTGAACTCTTTAAACTGGGTGCTAAGAAGCTGCAGTTAGTCGCCACACAATATTCAGAGACCTGAGGGAGAAGAAAAGAGCATTTAACAACTTCATGAATGAATTCCAGCTCTGGGATTTAAGAACTAAATGACCCAAGCAACTGAACTTCTTTGTGCTTCTGTTTTCTCACCTGTAAAATGGGATAACAATATTGTCTGCCTCACAGGACTGAATTAATCCTACATCAAATGAAATGAGATGAGGGCTCATTAAATTATATAAGGGCTACATTAAATGAGATTATCCACGAAAAAAATGCTTAGCTTCGTGCCTGGCACACAGTAGAGCTCAACAAATGCTAGCGATTATTATTCTTAATGACAACGAAAGCAGCCAGAAAGTAATGCAATGGGGACAAAATGGTACCCAAAAAGAAGTAGGCTAGAGAAAGGGGAAGACTTTGCACCAACAGGCCTGTGTGTCCTTCAAGCCATCAAGGCAGAGTCCTGGGAAACTCCAGGAAGGGGAGACAAGAACCCTGCAAGCGGCTGCTGAGTCACTGTTTGTTGGGGAACCTTCTGTAGCACTTTAGCAGAAATCACTAACCACAAGGAGGAAAAGGCTTTGCAAGCCTAACAGAAAATAGGGGAAAACAAAATTAAAAGGGACAACGCGTCCCTTGTGACATGAAGAGCATGAAAACCGGAAACAATGCAGAACGTATGGCCTACTTTACAGGTTTATTTCTAAAAAGCAAACAAACATAAATACTGTCATTTTCAGGCATGCAAATGCCTGAAAGCTGCTGGGAAAAGGAGGCTGACAAATGTTTTAAAGAAGAGCAATAAAACTTACGAAAAGAAATTGGTCAGATGGGGAGTTTTCCTTTTTTAATTTTTCTCTAATATTGGAGTGTAACAAAGAGGGTACGATAGGTAATCGGTGGGATTACACCAATTGCGAAGGGCTGAGATTTGGACAAGCAACACCTCCTTCCCTCTTAACGCCTTTCCAAACGACAGCCCCAGTCTCCTGTTCACATCCTGATACAGTGATGAAAACCACCCACCCCACTGTCTCTCCCTTCGCAGCAGCTGTGACCCCAGAAGGTTGGCTTCTTTTTAGAGATGTTTTCCAGAAAGATTACCGGTGACAGGGTCACCCTAGCCTCATTATTCTCAAGTCAGTTTCCGCACTAACGACTAGCTCCCACTACTGGAAATGCTTTTTCGCTAGTTTCCAGGCAACTGCTTGGTCACTCTCACTAGCCATCTTATTTGCTTTCGCTCCTTAAAATGAAGCGACTCTGCAGGATTCCAAACTAGATGCTCTTCTCCTCTTCCTCTGCACTCTCACTCCCATGAAGTTGTTCTCATTCTGCCTTTATGACAACTCTAGAAACGTGACACAATCATCTCGAGCTCCCCACTCTCCCCATCATGCTAGACCTGCCCTACTGACCACAGCCCAACAGACAGCTCAGCCAGGGGCCCTGCTCACATCCCAAACACATCTGGACTTGGCGTCAGCATTCTCACTGGTCTCCTGACCTTTTTTACAGTTACTGCTTCTCCAAACTCTCGCATGCACCCTTGCCAAAATAATCCTCATAAAGGGTACATATACTCATGTCACTTCCTGCTAAAACCCTTCAATTCCCCGCCCCCCCCCAGACTTCAGGGCAGTTTTCATTCTGACGCTCTCTCGTAGCCCCAGTTTTCCAGCCATCCCTCTCGCTCATTCCTGACACATCCTTAGGCTCCAGCTGAGCACGACTGACATATTCCCACAGTGGCCAGGGAGTAACCTGACCTTCTCCTCTGCACCTGAAATTGCCTCCCTGCTCCCACCCATCCATGTCCTACCCGTCTTGCTCCACTCTGCAGACATTCCTAATTCCATCCATATTTAATTTCCCCTTCATGTAGAAATATACTTACGGGATTTCTGAGCTGGAAGGGGACCAGGGGACCTAGATTTTGAGGACATTCTGTGCTCTCAGCTTTCAACCCCAGTGCAGATTTGCTCTCTTACTCCATGAAGGCAATGTGCCTATCTTGTTTGTCTTTTTTCCCTGAACCAATTAAAGTGTTTTGCCCATAGTAGGTGCACAATAAGTTCTATTTGATCTAGAAACATCAGTGAGGAGGGAGAGCAAGTCCACTTACAAATGCAGGCAATGTCTCTGGTCAGAGGGTCAGTCTATGCAAACAATTCAATGGGACGTGTTCACATCATGGAGACGTGGCCTGGAATCAGATACAATGTGAGGCTTGGAACTGGCTTTGATGTGTGTCAGTAGGTGGACATGTGTATGACAAGGCTGTAAGGATGACTTAGGAAGGCACCCTGTATGTAGGTATGAACCCACACTGGTCCCGAGCAGGGGCCAGGTCTGTGGCGAGCCTGCCAGCTTCGACAGGAAGTGGTGAGGTTGCACCCTGGAGAGGCTGCTCCCTTCACATGGGGAAAGCATTCAGGAAGGGTTCAGAAGTGCACTCAGAGGCCCCAACCTGTATCTGAAATCCATCATTTCCTGTCACGAGACCTGTGACTCCTGTTGGTGTAAGAACTGGGTGAGGGATGGGCACCACACCACTGTGTGGGGAGACGAAAGGCAGGCGGAGGTGAGGTCAGAAGGAAGGGACCAAACTGGGTCAAAGAGACAATGGCAAGAGAAGAAGCCTACGACAAGATCTCTGGGACTTTAGTGGGTCACTAAACCTCTGAACCGCAGTTATCTGTGCAAAGGGAACACCACCTACTCTTCACAGAAATGCTATTCTTCTTTACATCTCGGCTTCGCCACTCACAAGGCATTTTCACACATAGTCATAAACACTGCCTCATTAAAGCGACTTGCCATAAGTCACACATGGAGGAATGGCAGGTCTTCTCACACCAAGTTAATTCCTTTTTTCTCTGTGCCACAACTTGAAATACTCAACTACAAGTACAAGGTCTTATTATTTCTATTACAGCATATGGTATAGATCATGCAACAGGTAAAAGCATATAATATCACAAAGACACAGAAACAAATGATATCCCCGAATATATTTCAGTGTGATAAAAACAAAAGCATCCTTTAAAATAACTATTACAAAGCAGCCAAAGACTTACATTTATGTTTCCTTTTAACTCGTGTGAAATGATTAAGTTGTCAATGACATCAAAATTTCTGCCCTCGATGGTTATATTTTGACCACCACTGCAAGCAAAAAAGCAACAATAGGAGTTTCATAATAAACACATAGGCATTTTACATTTATGAACAAAGTTATCAACTTATTCACACTTAATATTAAACTCATTTATGCTTGAGAGCAAATTAACAAATTTTAATTTCAAATGCAGAACCATTTTAGAAGTCTTTTAATGATACTGGCTAGAAAGTCATAGTTTTTAAAATACATAAATGTAAAAATTCACATCAGATACGGTTGTAATTTGTAAGAAAACGCCCAAACTCTTTTACAGAATTTTGAGTTTTGTTATGTTACATTGCCACATATAATCAGATCATCAAATGTACCTTGAAAAGGTTTGACTAAACAGAGTTCTGTTTGATTGCTGCTTAATCCATATGAAGATTCTTCAATCTAACAGTTTTCAAAATCAAACTCCCAACCTACCAATTATATCTTATTTAGGGAGACAGGCAACACTTTGGGCAGGGTAAAATTATAAACGACATTAAAAGTAGGTATTCGTATTTGGTGAACCCCATAAATAACAGCTCCATTCTATCTGTCCAGAACCAAGCCAAATGATTTCACATATTCTCAGCACATAATCTCATGTAAGCAAAGTGGTCATTAAATGTGAAATAAACAGCTGTCCACAGCTCTGGCTGCCCTCACATCCTCATTCATGTAGGTCACTAGACACTCATTCCAGGGGACAGACGCCTGGGTATGTCAGCCGAGCCCTTGATGACAAGACCAGGAGGTGGGCACGAGCAGGCCAATTTGTGTAGGGCAGAAGAACGACCCTGAGCCTTGAACCTTCCAGCCATGAGGAGGAAGCGCTGAGTTGGCCTCACGCCAGCCTGTCGCCATCATAGAAAACCAGGCCAAGCATACACTGCCAATGGCTAGGCTGCAGAGCCACGTTCTTGCCCAGGAGTCCCCGAGAGACACAGGCTCTGAATATCACCGTTGACTGGACGTTAAGAAGCCTCTTATTTCATGGCAAAGTGGAACGCTGGTGTCTTAGAGAGCAGCACCCTGGGCCAGACTGCCTGGGAGTCCGGGCAAGTCATTTGAACACTCCATGCCTCAGCTTCCTCATCTGCAAAAGGGACCACTCCTAAGAGCCCTTATGCATGTGAGCATTAACTGAGTCGATACATATAACACCAGGCATGTGGGGAGTGCCACATCCATGTTTGCCTTCATTTAGAGGAAGGAACTAGACCTAGAGCAGGGAGTGCCATGCTAGAGCCTTAGTTTGGAAATTTTAGTTTTCCTCATACTACTGTTAGGGGTGGAATTGCTGAAGTCCTAAACCTCAGCACCTCAGAATGTGGCTGTATTTGGAAATAGGGACTTTAAAGAGGTGAGTAAATGAGGTTATTAGGGTAGGCCCAAATCCAATACGATTGGTATCCTTATAAAAAGAGGAGATTAGGACAGCGATAGCCACAGGAAGAAGGCTGTGTGAAGACACGGGGAAGAAGGCCGTCTGCAAGCCAAGGAGAGGGGCCTCAGAAGAAGCCAACCCTCACAGCACCTTGATCTTGCAGTTCTAGCTTCCAGAACTTTGATGACATAAATCTCTGTTACTTAAGCCGCCTTTCGGTGGTGCTTTGCTAAGGCAGCCCGAGCAGCCTAATACATCCACCTCTCGCTTAACTTTAAATAAGAATATTAGCAGTGATTTTTTTCTTTTGTTGTTTTCTTTATCTTTCTTTTTTTAAACAAAGCTTCATCTGTAGTTTCATCTAGATAGTACTTTGAAAATTAGTTTCATGCTGTTAGGTGAAGAAAATATCTTTAGGATTATATTCGAAACCTGAATGTGAATTTAACTTCAAGTAGAGAGAGAATTTATTTTTTTCTTGATATATTGGAGTCATCTGGAAGAGCTTATTTTGGAATTTCCATCTCTCACTTAGGGGGTATCTCTGAAATGTAGATACTACTTTCCATTTAGATAGCTCCCAATAGTTCCTCAAATTATTCAAAACAGCTTATTCTAAAGGTTATAAAATGAAAGATGTAAGAAAGGAGAAGCTTTGCATCATGGGCAGGAGTGAGACATAGTGAAGAGGGCTGTGTATTTGTACCAGAAGCCTAGGCCAAGAATAGTTACTACAATTGAACAAATATATACAGATTTTTTTTCAAATGTTTTTTACCATATGAGTTTTTTGTTGTTGTTGGGGTTTTTTTATTGTTAGTTTCAGGTGTACAGAACAATGCAATAGTTATCCTTTTTACCCTTCACACAGAAACAATCCCCCTCCCCCATTTACTGCCCTCCCACCCCCGATATCATACTTATCTATTATAACTGAACAAATATTTTAAAAGGTGAAAGATTTATATGACCTGAAGAGAAACCAGGGTATGAACAAACATTGTAGCTGTGAGTTTTCGGGTAGCCATGGCTAAGAGTAAAACAGACAGGTATGCTCATCATGTTCACCTTGACCATGGGAAACAACCTGTTCTCAGGTATGCAGTTGTTTTGTAGGCATACATCCTAAGAGGCATTCTGTGAGAGGAATTTAGATAGGATTATCACTTCTATATTTCTTTGAATGGAATCCGTGATCTTTTGGCACCTGACCTTTTTAACCACAATGAGATAAAAATAGGAATGTAGACAGTACCTGATCCAGGTGGTAGCAGGATATATGCGGGAGCACTGTGGCAGGGCAATATAAGACAAGGGTCCCACAGGAGTACAGCTGCCACCGTCGAAGTGGATGCACACATCCTTCATTTCTTTTCGACTTGACGGAAGAGAGAATTTCATGTGGGTGTCGTTTAGCACATGGCTAACCTGTATCCTAAAAAGGAGTAGAAAAAGAACTCTTAAATGACACAGGCACTTAGCACAGTTAATTGTGCAGATGACAGCATATGGATTTCATGAACGACAACAGTTCATGCACTATCAGAACAGCTGCAGACAACCACGGATTAATCAGGGGTCACTTATCCAGTTTGGGTATTGTCTGAGGAACAAAGGGTTCCTCTTTATTTTGTGCATTTCTATGTGTTTTATTTGTATTTCCCTTAGAAGTGGGGCGGGGAGGGGGGAAGAGATAACCATTGCCCTTAAGAAGCCCTAACAGAAAGCAGACCATGGACAGGATATTACGTTCTATTACGGAATTACTGTTAATTTTGTTGAGTACAATAATGGTGCTATCCTTATCTGTTAGAGATACATACTAAAATATTGATGAGTGAAAGGATATGGTGTCTGGGATACGCTTTTAAAAACTCCAGCTGCCATTCTCCCCGCCCCTCCAAACATGCAGAGGAGATAGAAGACGCAAGGGCGGCAAATGCTGGTAAGTGCTGAAGCTGGAGGATGGGCACAGAAAGGTTCGTTACACTCTTTTCTCTTGTGTATGTTTGGAGATGTCCATAGTGAAAAGCTTAAAAAAGAGAAGTCCCAGTAAAGCACGGGAGGGTAGAGCTCAACCTCGGGCAGAGATGGGAATTCTGCTGTACAAAGAGCAGAGAGCCGATGTCTGAAGCCCATGCCACGAGCCAAGAACCCATCAGCCGTCAGAGCCAAGCTGCCTCCCAAGGAGCTCCAGCCTGAAACTGGCTGGGCCTGTCCTGCATGCTCCTGACATCTGAAAGGTGTGCCCTTGTCACCCTTCAGGAGTCAAAGCAAAGCCTTTACAACATTCGCTCTGTGCCGCATGTCTACTGTGACCCTCTAAAGGGCAAACACTTAGACTGGGTTGTGTCTGAAGAATGCTCAGTATGATTATGCTACATGAGGACTTATCATTACTACTTAAAGGATATGTGCATGGTTATTAACTTAAATGCACATATACTTTAAGTTATAATAGTAGATTCTAACAATAAGGCAAATTCAAGAAACATTTGAGTCAGTGTGTACTTACACTACCTCAGATTTACATTCTAGCTCTATGAAATTCATCATAAAATGGCAGATCATTAAAATTTGAACTTGTTTGTTAATTTTGGAAGGAGAGTGGCAGAAATGTGGGTCATTCCACTACTATTCTTGTATTTTCCTCTTTTAGAATAATTAGGCATTTAAAAAATACTATCTGAAAAGAGTTTGGGCTTACAGCATGAACTCAGCTAAAGGATTAACTGGGTATTATGTTTACTGCTCGTGAACTTGGGTTCACCACACAAATGTGGTTAGTGAAATGCTACATGCAGAAAGGTCTCTTGGTGATTTAATTTAATAACTGCAGTATCTCTGGACACATTCAGAATTGAAATGAGAGCATAAAGAGTCAGAAACAGGGTGAAGCTCTGAAAAACAACTTATTTTCCAGTGATTTGATTGTCTGTCAGTGAACATACAGGTGTCTAACTTCAGATTTCATTACACAAAACGAAAGAATTTTGCAGTAAGATATTTAGCCAGCATAAATGGCCCTAAAACACCTATGTCACATAGCGATAGCCATTAATGTGTGCTTGAAAATTCTGGTAAATAGCAGAACAGAGGAAAGCCATCGACGAGCAGCTTTTCCAATCAAGATGACAGACATCCCGAATTTACTGCTGGGAGGGGAAGGGGATGGCAGTTATATGTGGCAAATGAATTAAAACAGAAAATTCAGTAAATAAGTGTGGCAGATTAAAATACTGTACAAATCTGTTTTAGTAGTTAAAAACCAAAACATCACGCTTTAGCAGATTGTCTTCAATGCATTTCCATGATGAGAACAAGCTCAGTATGATACTTCATGTAGACTGCAACATCTTTTACTTCAGATTAGCCCAAACTTACAAAAGCTAACAAGCAGAAAACTCAGATAATCTACTGTGTTATTATATTACATCTCCTTTTTCGGGGGAGGGTAACATTTGTACAAGAATGTCAGTGAGACACTGAAATTTTTTCTCTCTCAAAAGTCTCGTTGAAAGGATGAGTTAGGGGGGAAAGAAGTCATAGAAATAATGATGTGCAAGTAGTATCCTGACCAGATATTATGTTCCATTTCGTTGTTATTTGAGCATGAAACCAATCCAATAAAGAGAAAGCCATAAAGAATAAAATGATCAGCAAGTTTATTTTTTCAACTTTGAGCAATCCATTGGAAGAACTGTCATATTTTCCCATGAAATTCTGAGGTACTCAACTGTTTTTCTAAGTGGATCATCTTCAAAATGATACGTGCTACTCAAAATACTTGATTTTGTTAATGAAAACAAATGAAGACATCCTGAAATTATGGTGTACTGAGATTTTTTGGGGGAGAGGGATAACACGGGAAAGAGTCTCTCACAATTAACTTCATATGTGGTGTATAAATAATTTTACTTTTTGAAATTAGATCACATATGCAGAACAATTGGCCCACTTTGGCACATGGGAATAATTTGACTATACAAAGATTATAGTTCTCTGGCATATGTCTTAGCTTTTCTTGACATTATCAAGGATAAATTATGAATATTTTAACTCACACATCCTTCTCACAAGTACTGGTTCCTTTCAGGATCATTACGATGTTAGATGCCTGGGTAAAGTTTGCTCCTGTGACTATCACGTTCCTTTTCCCTAAGGTCGATATTTTCTGTGGCTCAATGGACTCAATGTAGAAGACCTATTGGAAAGAAAAGATTAAAACACAAGATCAAAGCTAAGGCATGGCATTGTTCCAAAAAAAATCTGTTTATGCGCTGCCGTTCAAAGAAATCACTGGGAAATTACAACATTTTGCAAACACAAGCAGACAGTGTTTAATGAAATCAATGAATTCAAGGAAGAGTGCTGAAGATTCATGTCTCTCAACATGCGACAGCATGAGGTCAAACCAATTAATTTTTGTCTCACAAGACAGTTGAAAAACAGTTGAAGAGTCTGACATTCTGTCTGAAGAGTGAGATATCACTCGAGCCTCAAAAGTGCTCACTGCTTTACAGCCCCTGGAGACTCACAATGTAACAAAACGAAGAAAAAGACAAGGAGTGCACTGATCATCGGCCAATGACACTCATCATTAAGTGGGAATAAATGTCATTCTGGGTAAATTTAATTCCCAAGAAAGGAGTTCCTATTTTTTGTTTGTTTCACTCAGGCTACTTGAATCCAGAGTATACTGCAGGGGGAAAACCTCGAGAAATCAGCCTGTTCAGTCACCTAGTATCAAGTAGTTGGATGCCATGTGACCAACCAGTTCTTCTCCATGCTTTGCAGATACCACCATCTCCACCTTGGTACCCATTCCAAGCTTTATCAGGCCTTTCTTTATCAAGTAAGTTTCCCTTGGAATCATCTGATACCTGTCCCCATGTTAGGCAGGCTTACGTACCTTACTTCTCCATTTGCAATGTTTAATCAAATTCCCCTAAGGGGAAAAAAAAGACCTGTTTTCAGGGCAAGAATCATTTTCTCTTTCAAAGACAAAACAATCCTGATTTCTTTCACTTTTCTCCTACAGCTACCACCATCTATCATGTTGATCATTTTGTTGTTCTTCTGTAGACCATTTCTGGCAAGTCTGTACTCTTTCAGAATATGGTGACCAAAAGAGGACATAAGACTCTAAGACTCTGGCTGATATAAAGCACAGCAGGTCTTTAGCATGAGTCAATATCCTACTCATACTCTTCATATTTGAAAACAACCCCCAGATCCAGAGACACATAATCATGTGAAATTGGGCTAAGGCATAAATGCGGAATGTATCTGCTTAGAGTCGAAAGTTTAGGAGGAAGCCACTTAAAGTGCTGGAAGAGTATTAGTCACGTTTAATACCTGCCCTACCGTCTGTTTCTTGAAGTAGCCTAGCATTCTCTGCTTCTTTGTCCGAGGTCTGAAAATTAAGTTCACGAACTTCTTGCAACAATGTTGCTAACCTTTTTTTTGATATCAAAGGGATCACTCATTATGAATTTGTACCAACTTAATCAAGTTTTTTTATTTGGAAGTGCTACAAAGGCTGCATGAAAAAGTTAGATGACCTGAACTTTTCACCAACAATTCATGGCTCTAGCATCATGACAATGCACCAGCTCACATGGCACTGTCTGTCAGAGAATTTCTAGCCAGTAAACAAATAACTGTATTGGAACACCCTCCCTACTCACCTGATCTGGCCCCCAATGACTTCTTTCTTTACCTGAAGATCAAGGAAATATTGAAAGGGAGACATTTTGATGACATTCAAGACATCAAGGGTAATATGACAGCTCTGTTGGCCATTCCAGAAAGAATTCCAAAATTGCTTTAAAGGGTGGACTAAGTGCTGGAGTTGGTGCATAGCTTACCAAAGGGAGGATTTCGAAGGTGACTGTAGTGATATTCAACAATGAAGTATATAGCACTTTTTCTAGGATGAGTTTGCGAACTTAATTGTCTGACCTTGTATGTGCGACACTCACCACAATGGCTTGCTGGGCTGTGGGGCCTGACTATTCTGCCAAAAGGGATGTGTTATTCTGCTCCTTGGCAAACACAGGTCCTATATGATAGAGAGGTCACCATCACTCATTATTACAATGGATTTGTTTTTCAGATTGAGATAAATTCATCGTTAATGTCATCACAGCAATGATGCAACGTGACAGAGAATTGATTTTGGTGACACAATTTATTTTAATCACTTAGTAAAGGACTTTAGTCTCATATTTATAGAATCACGAAGGACCTGAAAGGGTCACTTTAATTATTCTGTTATACTTGAGTGCATTTTATGGGAAAAATTATCTGCAGGAGTGGTACTTGGAATGGGGGGATTAGCGGAGACTTAAAGATAAATCCCTTGCAAATGTCAAGTGTGTGTTGTATAGCAAAAGGCTTACTCTTTGCTCTAACATCATGACAGCTAAGTGAACAGCATTTCCTGAACACTTACCTACAGGGTCCCTAGGATGGTGCTCGAGGTTGTGGCGGGGACATGATGTACGCACTAGATCAGGAGTTGGCAAGCTGCTGGATTTGCCTAAAGCAGCCAAATAAATCCAGGCTATGGTTTGTTTTGATATGGCCCATGAAAAAATGTTAAAGGAAGAATGATATTCCATGGCATGTGAAAATACATAAAATTCAAACTACAGTGTCCGTAAAGGCAGTGTTTTTGGAACACAGCCATGTCCACTCATTTATGTATGGTCGGTGGCTGCCTTCATGCTGCAGCGGCACAGATGAGTAGTTACGACAGAGACCTCACAGCTCACAAAGCCTAAAATATTTATTGTCTGGCTCTCTGAAGAAAAAAAATTGCCAACTCCTACACTAGGGGAGTCCACTGTCTTCCTAGGCGGACAAGAGAAACTGTGTGTTTTATTTTACATAACATCAATACAGGCTCATGTTTACATCCAAGTAAACTATGATTCCCAGGTTTCTATCTAGATATTCCTTTCTGCTTCTTATAATCATACTGCAGGTGTCCATTCAGGCACAATTTTCAAACATGCCCAGTAGATGCTACTTCTCCACTCTCAGCAGAGGATAAAGAGAGCCCTCATATAACTAATGTACACAAGATTTTTAAGGGGGTGATATTTTGCTCCTTAAATGGCTCTACAAATGCCATCAGAGGACCTGCCACATTGCCTTCTTAACTTTTTATTTACCCCTGAGTAGAGATGGCTGCTACTTCAAAAGGATTTCATTTTAAAACTTTACTGTTTAAAGAAGCTCCCATTGGCTGTCTCAGATGGAATTCAGCTGTAGCCTATCTCATGAAAGCAGATGCTTCTACTCTGCTTTCAAAGAAGGTCAGATTAGTTGTCCTTTGTTGGCTTGGAGAACCTCTCTTTATCTTAATAAGTGAGTCAAAGAGATACCAAGAGGACCTCATTAAATAAACGGTGCAGGTATACAAAGAAAAAAAACCCAGATTGGGTAGCTACATGGCTGTACCACATAGCCGCAACAATTCTTAGAAATATAACATGTTCTATTTTTACTGATAAGAGTTTTAAAAATCCAATACAGACAAAAGGCAAAGAATGCTCACCCACAACTGTTCCACACACTTAATAGTTTAGATCGACTTTTGTATTTTAATCCAGAGTTTCACAGGCTGACACGAAATAGTGGGCCCCACAAGCTTACACATATAAGGTTTGGTTAATTTAAAAACATAACCTAGTTTGATACAACGAGACAATTTCTTACAGCCCTACGGTGAAGTCCCTCCCTCATCCTAGGTTCAAGGGTTTTCATATATCAAATCGAAATACCATAGACTGTAACCCTCAGACTGTAACCCTCACAGCCCTAGGTGGTCCAGCAATTAACTTCAGAATAGTCCACTTCCTGTCAGTTACATTTTAAAGACTTAAAAGTCATTTTTAAATGGCTACATGATTTTAAATTATTTAATAAAATAGTATGAACTCTGGTCGCTCACGAGTTTAAATGACTCCCTGTTTTGCACATTAGAAACTGGTTAATTAGGTGATTACAGAATACCTAATTATTTTTTACTGTTTTTTAAAAAACAAAGTCATTATAGGATATTGGAAATAGCACAACCACTGAGAAATAGTTACCTTTGAAAAGGTCTAAGAGGATTACTCCTGATAGCAAGAGTACCTTTTGTGAAGTCTGACGTCAACACAATTCAAATTACCATGACATTAATGGAGAGAATACTGCTATGATTGGCAAGAATATTGGAAAGAGGTACATTAGGAGGAAGGCTCAGTTTATTAAGACCAAATTGTACTCTATTAATCTGTTTTAAAAAATCTGAATACAGCAAAGCTCTCTGTGGGCCTGGACCTGAATCAATACTCAGTAACACATCTCTCAGAGTTTCACTCATGAAATTAGTTCAAACAGGACTGGATAAAAAGTCACATGGATTCAAAACCAGCTGGAAATGTGAAACCAGAGAACATTAGAGAGATGAAAGGTAGCATAACTAATTAAAGCAGTGTCCTGTAGGGCTTCACAGGGGTGACTATTTGGCTAAGAATTATTTAACATCTTTATTAATGACTGAGAAGGGCAGAAGTAATATATTAATGAAATGTATAAATTAAGAAGAGTAGCCACCAGCAGTGGGGACGGTTAAGGTGCAAAAGGAGTTGAGATATGGAAAGAAAACAGCAAAATACTATCCCACCAAAGAAAAATTAAGGAGTTAAATGAAACAAAAAGGTTATCCATTTGATGCTCAGCTTCCAGGCAAATGCTCCTTCACGGGGGCCCCTGGTAAAGGCCCCAGGGAACATGGAGTGTAACTTCCAGTTGGTTCCAGAAACTGGCAAGAGCTAGAATGCTGACTGAGATAGACCTGGACTTCCAGGGAGAAGGCGACGGACCAAGGCCCGGTTCCGGGCAGCGGAGGCTCGCTTCTCTGACCTGGGGGCTCTAAGGTGAGGCTGACACGGCCCAGGGTGCAGCTGCCAAGGCCGCTTCATAAAGTCATTCCCCTTCGTCCCTGAACCCCCTGAGCCTGGCTCCTGAGAACCGGACTGGCCGACCAGGCTCCGTGACCAGGGAGGGCAGCACTTCCTCTCCAGGAGACACTCCTGCTTGCAGAGTAAACCCAGCCACTCAAAATCCACCCCTCTGCCGAGTTTCAGCTTCAGCATGAGATTCTTGCTGCTCTACAATCCCAAGGGCCTCAGTTTCCCCACCTCAGTCTCGGAGAAGATGCTGGCTTTGCCTGGGTCTGACCTCCTTCACTCTGACACCCCGCAAGCTACCTCCCTCCTCCAGAGCCTTTGATCTCAATACACTCCTCACAGTCGGCCAGGCCACAGGCCAGAGGCCACGTCTGTGCACAGATGGGGCGGCTTTGACAGCCAGATGCCAAAGAGGCCAATATTAGCCAATATTAGTTTCCTTCCTTCCAAGCTGACTTTTATCATCAATACTACATGGTTTAATACTTGCTTATATTCAGTTGAGGTCACAGAATGTAAAGTAGTGGTTAAAACTGTAGGCTCTGGCATCAGGCTGCCTGAATTCAAATCTCTTGCCTATCATTTACTTTCTACTTACCCTCTGTAAAAAGTTCTTTGTCTATAAGATGGGCAAAATAGTCCATGGTGTGGCTTAAATAGACACTCTGAGCTTAGGACTTAGGACAGGCTCAACAAATATTAGCTATCACTATTTAATTTAGTATATTCTGCCATTCCTTCTTATATCTTTTTCTGTTATACATACTCAACTGATGCATGAAAAGGAATCTCACTTCCTCCAAAATATTTTAAGTTCTACAGTGTTAAGCTCTATCATTTTGCCTGCCTGTCTAGCACACAGTAGGTGTCCAATAAACATATTTTGAATAAATGAATGAAAAATTAGAAGTGAATCCCACAATACCCAGTACAGTGGTAGGTCCCTAGAAGCTACTCAGCAAAGTATATATTAAAGTTAATTTCACTTTTAAAGGCAAGATCCCTGAAGGAGTCCACTTGGATTATCTGTGAGAAGTCAAAATGTATATTCAAAGTGATGGAGGGAGAAAAAGAAAGAATAATTTGAATATAAATTCCTCGAGAGAGGAGACATGGCTTAGCATGGCTTATTTCTGCCCTACGGCGATAAGCGTATCGTGAAGAACAACAAATATTAGAACAGCATCATATCATAGATCTTCACAACCTTTTCTTGAGAACAGGAAAGAGAGCGCAGCCACCTATCTTCTCAGCAAGTAGAGGGACCAGATATAAGATTGTTAAGAAAAGGAAGGAAGAGGTTAGGGCAGGGCCACGGGGTCAGGCATCTGAGAGTGGCTGGCCTTTAGAGCTGAAAATACTTCTCATCCAAAGGCCAAACGGTTTTTGAGTTTGTTTCCCTATTTGGGGGATGTTTTCCTTGAATGTGCGCCCCCCCCTCCTCCCCCCCATAAATGATAGCACTTGATTTTAGGTCAGGGTACAAGGGGTGGGTCACAGCTCACCAAACTGTGCGAAGGCAACAGGCCCAAACTGGGATTGAGCCAGGAGCCCTATCTTATTAAGTGCGACTTCCTTAGATGAGAAAATTAATGCATTAAAAAAATAAAATGTCATAATCAGAACTATGGACAGAGAAGACTAAAAATAACTGTCTTCAGTAGCCTTCTCTTGCCACTGAAGAACAAAGCCAAACTCCCAGGCCTGGTGTGTAAGGCCATGTGGATGCACGCTCCCAGGTCATGTCAAACGTATGTTCCATAATTTCCTGCAACCTTCTGCTCCAGCCAAATTGAATCACTCAGCGTTTCCTGTAATGGGTGCCCTAGAGTTTTCTGGCATCTTAACTATGCTTTATTTAGCTTATGCGAGTCCTTCTGCTTAGAATACCCACTCTCAGTCTCCATGCGTCTGGATGCTTCTCATCCGTCAAAGGTCGGCTGAAATGCCATCTCTGTCAATCAATCCATCCATCAATCAAAGACTTAACCAACCACACTGATTAAGTGTTTTTAACTGCCAGGCACTGGGTTTAAATAAACAGGAATGACTCAGATAAGGCCCCAGGCACAGGGAGGCTCTCTGAGTTTGTGGACAATGTGTATTTTCCCTATGTTGGCATATGTTTTGGCTTGTATTCTTACTTATGTACTCAAGTGTAAGATTCTCGAGATTGATGGCAAGAGAGGTCCCTGATTCACTTGTGTCCTCCTCATCGTATCCATGGAGCTCAGTAAAATGGCATCTAACAGGTGCTCCATAAATACCTGTAGAAACAATAAACCTAAGCTCAGCCAGCATCACGAAGCTCAAGACTGTGTCTGCACCACACATCCACATGTGTGATGTGGAAAGATGCCTTGAAGGAAAAGCTCTCGGTGGCTTTTCTGCTAGGGAGAAAGTGTTCAGTGTTTTATTCAAGGCCAGCGTAGGGACCCAAACTGGAAACCTGGACTTTCACATCCCGCGTGATAATGAAGAACAGCAGTGTTTCACAGCATATGAGAAATTCCTCCTGTGACAAATAATATTCCATTCCCTATCAACCAAAACTGAGATTTTGTGCTGGGTCATAGAGTTAAAGACATTTCTGTATCAACAAAATGTCTTTCGCCAAATTACGAAGGGTTGTCCACAGAGCAGCACTGAAGACAGGTCTGAGCTTTTGTTTATTTTCAGCCTCCTCCTGCTCTCTTAGTGACCCAGTTCTTTTAACCACACAGTGTCAAAGGTCAAAAGATGCAGGAAGACAATACAGAAAACCAGGATTTGGTGACTTTATCTTTTTTTTTTCTCCTTTGAAATGAAATTTAAGAAGCCATCGCCTGGACCACTATTCAGAAATAAAAAGGACCAAATTACTGATATGTTGAAGAACTTGGATGAATTTCCAGAGAATCACGTTGAGTTACAAAGGCTGATCCCAAAAGGATACATCTGGATAATTCCATTTATATAAAACTCTTAACATGATAGAATCATAGAAGCAGAAAACAGATCAGTGGTTGCAGGGGTCAGAGATGAGGAGTGGGAGGGTGCAGGGAAGTGCGTGTGGCTATAGGTGGGCAACATGGGGTGACAGCTGCTCAGCAGTTTCACCTCTGTCATGGCCAGTGTCCTGGCTATGATGCCGGGCTCTAGTTTTGCAAGATGTCACCATTGGAAGGAATTGGAAAAAACATATGAGATCTCTCTGCATTATTTTTTTACATCTACAGGGGAATCTACAATTATCTCAAAAAAAAAGTTTATATTTTCCCAAAACAATCTTGAAAAAGAAGAACAAAATTGAAGGACTCACTTTCCGGTTTCAAACTCATTACAAAGCTACAGTAATCAAAACACTGTGTTATGGGAATAAACACAGACATACAGCCCAATGGAGTAGAGAGCCCAGAAATAAATCCTCGCATATATAGTCAAATGATTTTCAACAGGGAGGCAAGACCACTCAATGGGAAAAGAATAGTCTTTTCAACAAATGGTGTCGGGAAAAGTGGATATCCACATGCAAAAGAATGAGGCTGGACCCTTATCTTATACCATATACAAAAATTAACTCAAAATGGATCAAAGTCCTGAATCCAAGAGGAAAAACTATAAAACTCAGAAGAAAATGTGGGGAAAGGCTTAATGAAATTGGATTTGGGAATGATTTCTTGGATATGATATCCAAAGCACAGGTAACAAAAGAAAAAAGTATATAAATTGGACTTTATCAAAATTAAAAACTTCTGTGCAAAGGATATAGTCAACAGAATGAAAAGGCATCCTAAGAATGGGAGAAAATACTGGGTTGTCGGGAAAGTCATGACGCATTATTGCATTGAAAAACATAGAAAAATATGTCACAACTTTCCCGACAACCCAATATTTTCAAATCATATCTTTGGTAAGGGATTGATATGATACCTAGAATATATAACGACTTGACAACAGCACAAAACACAAACGACAACATGTCCAAAGGTGGAAGCAACCCAAATGTCCATTGACAAATGAATGGATAAACAAAATGTGGTCGAGCCATACAATGTAATATTATTCAGCCTTAAAAAGGAAGGAAATTGTGACCCATGCTACAAAACGCATGAAACTTGAGGACATTATGTTAAATAAAATAAGTCAGTCACAAAAAGAAAAATCTTGAGGCTGGCTGAGTGGCACGTTGGTTAAGAGTTGGCTTGGGACGCCAGCTCTGTGCAGCAGGGCCCCCGTTTGGATCCCACATATGAGGGCCAGTGACACTGCCCTCTACAGCTAAGATGCTGAACAACAGCTCAACCTGGAGCTGGGCTGCCATGAGTCGCAGGTGATGGCGTAGACTGTAGTGGGGCTGGCCGGTAGCTGGCCTGACCTTTTGTGAGCTGCGGTGAGCAGCCATCCAATGGTGGCAACCGATCTGCCTAACCCGGGAAGAGCGCAATGATAATACCAACATGGGCCAGTGAAACAACGTCCTCCACAACTAGACTGAAGAACAAAAGGACAGCAACTTGTCTGTTCCCCTTCCCCAATTCCCCAATTTAAAAAAATCTTTAAAAAAAAAATCTTAAAAAAAAGAAAAATGTTGTATGATTCCACTTATTTGAGGTACCTAGGCTAATCAAATTCATAGAGATAGAAAGTAGAATGGTGGTTGTCAGGGTCTGGGTGGGAGGCAAAATGGGGAGTTAGTGTTTAATGGGTACAGGGTTTCAGTTTTGCAAGATAAAATGTGTCCTGGTAATGGATGGTGGTGACGATTGCATAACTGTGAATGTCCTTAACACTACTAAATTGGACACTTATTATACAAAAGATGGTAGATCTTATGCTATGAGTATGTTGCCAAAATTTAAAAAAAACCAAAAAACTGAAACAACAAAAGAGAAGTTTACTTTTTTTAAAAAGCCACTGCCTCCTTGACCCAAGTTCCTGTTGCTATGCCTTAGTTTTACAAACCAGTAGGAAAAGAAAGGTCCACCACTTAATAAGCCCATCACTCTAAAAACCTCACAGACTTTTAAAGTCTAGGATATTGGCCCACCAAGCTTTTCGAATGTCTTTCATTCACAATCCATTTTGATTCACATTCCCTTTGCCTGTTAATTCGCCTGAAGTTACTATCAACTTTTCTTTCGGTGGTGATTAAAAATGTACTACTTATTTATATTAACACTTGACCTTAAATAGCAGCAAATGGAGAAATCAAAGCCAGAAATTAGTCATGAAGTATAAAATTGAGGCTTTAATGAAAGACCACATTATTGTTTTGTTGGCTCCCACCAGACCCAAGGCTAATGAGAATAGGACTTGTCCATTTTGTTTTTCACCACATAGTAGATGCTCAATTAACTCTGTCAGCTGCATAAAGCCAGCATTTCTGTGCCTTCTAAGCATGGCCACCATGTCTGCCTGGAAATGTTTATGATGTCACTGCCTCTTTTTCAAACATGTCTGTTAGTTGAGCTTGGTGACTCAACTAAGAAAAGAAGAGGAATTTCCAAGGAAATTTCATGGAAAATAACCTTTTTCTTTCTTTTTTTGAGAAGTGGAGAGAGAGCTACATATATTATACAGAAACAACCCTTTTGCTTTGGAGTTATTAACTACTGGTTAGATTGTCTCTACAAAGGAAAGAAAACAATCTGAGTGGTTAGCGTTATACTTGGCATACTCTCCGTTGCAAATAATCCCCAGGAATGCAGTCATACTATGTGGCTCGAACTGAAAGCCCCTCAGTGCTGTGTGCTACGCTTCCTTCTAACTTGCCCCAAGGGAGCCACAAAGTCACCGTCACAACTTTACTCCTCCCGGACCAACATCATTTTTCATAATTACAGAATTTTAATTTCTTTTATTTGAGCGTGCAGCCTTTGATGCATTGAGCCAATTAAACGAAACTTGCTTTAAAACCAAAGGTCAAAAAGGGAATTTTGGTAGAAAGTATAAAAGGGAATTTTAAAAAGGAACCCAACATGGTAGCTGTTACTGTCATGTAAAGGGGGATTTTTCCATTATCCACACAGAAACGGGGTCTGACCTGCCAGCCCGGGCTGGTTCTGTTACTTTTTTCCTCCTTGAATCCTCCTCCACCTGCCGTCTTAGATGGAGCTGGCTTCTCAACAGCAACTGGACAAGGTTCCTGAAAGGAAGAACATCCCCTCAACATCCACATAGTTGGGAAATTCCGAGTTTGAAATAAACACAAAAGACAGGCTGGGTGGTCACCAACATTTATTTCTAGTTAAACCTTGTAATAGCAAAAATGTCACTTTACCTGGTTTCTGCTGTAATCAGAGGAGCTGCAAGTTGCTGTGAAGGGGTGGATGCACTTTCTCGCACTTTTACACCAAGCACAGCCGGTTCCAATACACACTGGGCATCTGGCAACATGGAAAGCCAACTTAAGTCCTACATTTTTAGGAAAACCTGCGTATCCTAGAACTTCCTTGGTGATGTGGCATGTGAGCATTTGAAAGAAGGAAAAATATCCCTTAACAGACTGTGATGAACCCAGGGGAGAGAGGACAGTCCTTTGAGGCAGGGGATGGAGCACCGGCTTTGTGTCCTGCTCTGGGCATCATACCTGCAGGGGTGTTGCCATGGAAACTTGAAGCTGGGGTCCCCAGCAGCACAGGTAGACAGCAGGAACCCACTGGATCTGTTTCTGAATCCAGGTCTGCTACTTGTCTACCTTCAGGTAAATTTCCCTCTGGAGATTGGTCTCCCCCTACCTCGCACGCCGGCCCCCACCCCACCCCCAAATCAGCATGTCCTCACTCACTGGAGTGTAACCCTGCCAACTGCCTGGAAGATGCGAGGCCAGAGGTGTTAACCTGGCAAGCAGAGGGAACGGGGGTCAGTGTTTGCTTTGTAATCAAATTGAGGAAGAACAGTGTCATACTAATCAAATAACCTATCATGCCTGGATAACAGTGGTGAGCTTGAAAAGCACTTACTAGGATCATCAGAGTTAAAGACGGAACGATAAATATAGAAATCAAGGCGGGTCTGGAAACAGCCACGGGAGGCCAGGGACAGTGAGAGGACTAGTGCAGGGAGAGGGGCGCCATTCCTATTTTATGTATTCTGCAAGAAATGCCCAAGCATTCTGAGATTCTGACCGATAGAAGCTGCAGTTTCAGTGGAAGAAGAAAACCCAGACCCAGTGTTTACCTGGCCACCTAAGTGCACTGGAAGCAGGTTTGTGAATTGCACTCCTCTCCTACCTACCTCTCAGGTGGGATTACTATACAAAGGCTTTTCTAAGGGAAGCAGGTACCCAAGGAAAGGGCACTCAGGCTCTGGGGAGCTGTGGTCTGAGGTCTGGTTGTCCAGCTGTAAGACCCGGTAAGTCACCTTCTTTTGTCTGGCCTCTATAACTGGGGTTGGAGGAGCAGCACCATGACCCCACTCTCTTTGAGCTATAACATTCTATTTAACTCTCCCCCATTTTTTCCAATTTTCATGGACTTCTGAGGCTTTCTGTATCAAGTTTGGTTTTTTCCCCCCTCTCTAAATTCATTTGGCTTATTAGAAATGACTGCACTGAAATCCCGCAGGGGTAAAAATGAGCTGCGGGGACTCCTGTTCTAGTAGCTGTAGAGTGGCCCCCCAACTCAGTTTTGAGATTGAATTCATTTTCCTCCAAGAAACAATGATTACCAGGCCAGGCCAAAGAAGCTCACATTCGGTGCTCATAGAGTTAGACAATCAAATCACTGAATGAACTATAGAATCACTAATAATGCCGCTTCACATTGTTTCCATGGAAACCTCCATCCCATCTTCCAAATGAAAACTCAAGAATCTAAGAAGCATATTTCCTCTGGCTTGACTCTACTTCAGGAGCGAGGAGTGAAGTGTGGCCCTAACTTGGGGGGCTATATAGCTCAGCAGCGTCAAAGGTGGCTTAAAAAAAGGGGGGGGGCAGAATTGACATTTTTTTCGTTAAATTTAATGGGGTGACATTTAAATTAAATGTTACTGGTTAATAACATTATCTGAGTTTCAAGTGTACGTTTCTTTAACACATCATTTATATACCATATTGTGTGTTCACCACCTAGAGTCAGTTCTCCTTCCATCACCATGTATTTGATCCCCTTTACCCTCTTCATCTTCTCCCCCTCTTCTTCTTCCCCTCTGGTAACCACCACACTGTTGTCTGTGTTTATGGCTTTAACAAGTTCTTTTGAAAAAAGAGACTTGACCTTGTCCTTCTCCTTGAGTATGACTTGCCCTTATCTCATGCTCACACCCTCTCCCTGGAACCAAATTCCCACAACCATTCTGTTCAGGAGAGAAGCTGGCAGCACCCCTTGGGCTGTCCTCACTTCAAAGCCACCTCTTGTATAATATTTCCCTCTTGGTGGAAACACCTCGGCACAGTTGTGTGCTCCTCAGCTGCTCTACCTTACTTATTAGGGTTTGAACGAGTGAGCTGATTAGCTCAGGGGCCCTCCCACCTCCCATTAGGCTATGCTCCAAAAGGTACTTCGGAAAGTTCCACTCCACAAAAGAGTTCTTTAGGAAGTCCAGGAGTAAAGCAAATAAATAAATTAAAACCAATGAGAGAAAATTTAAATTTCAAATAAAATCTTACCCTCTTAATGACGAGCAGTTGGTAAAGTTGAATCTTTTTGATAAATGCCAAGAATCAAAGGAGAACGTCACGTTCACAGCTGAAACATCTGGAGCAAAGGGGGAAAAAAAAGTCATTTACGGTGGAGTCCCGCTATCATCAAGCACAGCTGTAAAAGCAAAAAATAAATATTTTTGCCTCTTCTGCATAGAGGGTGGGGTGTGCCAGCTGTTCTCTCCCATTTCAATCAGTATGTAGTTCTTCCCGTGGGCCGTTCACGTCAGGCAGCCAGAGTGCACAACACAAGGCTCCAAACAGACCCGGGTGCACCTCAAAATCCGGGCCTCCCGTGGATAATCACTAGGAAAAACCATTTTCCAGCCCATTTACATCTCATCCTCTCCCCGGGATCACTATCTCAACTTGTAATTGGCCACAGCATAAGAATAAAACAAGTCACTGAGCAAGAAGTGCCTAGAACATGAGAAAAAGAATGTGAGAGAGGAAATCCTGCACCTTCAGAAAAATTCGCACTCCAAATATTTCCCTAACAAACTCTAAAGTGTGGTTCCCGTGGGCTGGGATCCATGATGTTCTTAAAGTCAACTGTCGCCAAATCTATGATGCAGATTTTCTTATTTGCCTTTGAAAACCTAGCCATTGGTTAGAAAACCTCAAAAGAATAAAGTCAGAAAGATAAACACTGTGCTAAATCAGCATTAGAGAAATGTCACATTTCCTGTATCTCTTTAACTTACATGTACTCTATCAAAGATGATTCCCAAACCCAGTTGTCTATCAGAGTCACTTGAGAAACTGATGAAAATATAGATTCCAGAGCCACGTTCCTACATATCAGACTCAGCGGGCCTGGGAATCTGTGGTTGGCAACATTCCCCACATAATGATTGTATATCCAGGTCTGGGTGCCTTCCAGGGACCAGTGCTACTCTGTGATGTTTTCACAGTCACCCATTTTGGTATTAACATCTTCTTCCTTTTATGAATTAGTGGGGATCATAGATGATGCTTTTAAAATCAAAGTCTTTACTTGATAGAATAAGAAGTTAGCCAAGGGGCCAGCTGAGTGGCTCAGTTGGTTAAGAGTTGGCTTAAGAGCACAAGCTCTGAGCAACAGTGCCACCGGTTTGATTCCCACATAGGCCAGTGACACTGTGCCCAAGCTGAGCTGTCGCTGAGCTGCCAACAGGTGACAGGATGGCTCAGCTGGTGTAACAACAAGATTGCCTGTTCAATGGTGGGCTAGGCCCACCTGCAACTAAGACTGAACTTCGCACCTTGAGCTGAGCTGCCGCCTGGATGGCTCAGTGGACAGAGCATGCGCTCTTAACAACAAGGCTGCTGGTTCGACTCCTGCATGGGATGGTGGCTATGCCCACCCGCAACTAAGATTGAACATAGCACCTTGAGCTTAGAGGCCATGAGCTGCCGACGGGAAGCCAGATGGCAACTGGTGCCCTCCACAACGAAGATTGAAGAGCAACAACTTGGCTGGTCCCCTCCCCCAATTCCCCAACACTGTTCCCCTCCCCCAATTCCCCAATAAAATCTTAAAAATAAAAAAAGAAGTTAGCCGAATCTTGTTGGCACCTCGAATTTTCTTACTGAAATTGTATTAGGGTGTGATTCCAAAAGTCTGAGAACCCTTCTATTAAGTTGCTTCTCTACAGCAACAAGATTCATTCTGAAAGCCAGGATGACCCATAAAATTCTGCTCACATAAAGTAGGTATGTGTAAAATGATAATCCTGTGCTAAACACAAGGATGTTTGGAAGGCTGGCATGACCTCTCAGCAAGGGCAGTTGCTAAGTGTTCGTAGAACAAACATATGGGCATTTATCGCCGAGGGACACCCAGTGAAAATGCATGTCAGGGGAATCTACAAATGGCCAGTGACGAAGACTAGCAAGTTGCACTTTTCTGAGTATCAACTGTGCACAAAACACCATTGGGAAATATCACAAGGAAATGAACATAGATGACCTCTGCTATCAAAGCATTTACAGTTATTCTGGAAGACATAAAATAGGTAGACATAACAGGTAGAAAACATAATGACAGCAGACAAGGGAACACCCTATGAGTGGTCTGAGGTAGGTCCATGTAGCACCTGGGTAGCAACACTCGGGTACCTGTGGGGGACCAAGAGGGCGCTGGAATGACCAGGACAGTTAGAGCTGAATCCAGCAAGGCTGTGTGGAAGAGGTGACTTCCCCCAAGGTTTCAAAGCAGAAGGGCAACAGGATCTGGTGCAAGGGGTGAGGTTACTCTAGGTCATGGACAACGGTTTGGCAGTGGCTGCTGGCTGGCTGAGCGCAAAAGGTGGGAAGTGAGATTGCCTGCTTAGAATATGCAAAGCATCCAAAAAAGGGCAGGGGAAAGGATGGGTGCAATTGATGGAGACTCTAAAAGCAACCAGCTAGCTTTACAAGGTACTCTCAAGTACTTCAGAAACATATTTTACAGGTGAGCAAGATCTGCATTTTAATGACCAAATTTAACTAGAAGCATATCACAAAGGCTGTATAGTGTGGACAAAGAAAAGTGGAAAATTGAAATAATTTCTCAAGCAATTCAGATTCAAACAGCTACTGTGAGCCCAGTGGCTGAGAGGTATTTTTCATCTTGGCTCACTGGCCTGGTGTATTCAATGCCTTTTTGAGGGATTTAGGATTAATTAGGTAACACCAGCTCCTGCCACACAACTCAGCTCCATTATGATCTTCAGTCATTCCTGGAAGACTGTGCCATGAACTTGATTCTACTTCCAGCCTTTCTCAACCGAAGGGACTCGTGAATTCTCAATCTACCTATTGTAACTCCTAACCATCTCTGAAATCCATGCACTTCTCTCCATCCCTGTCTGCCTCTACTGCAGTTCTCACTGTTCCCCTCACCCCCTCATTGCAACAGCCTTCCTTCTGTCTGATCTTTCGGAACTCAGATTTTCCCTCCTCCAGCCCATTCTCTACCTGCCGCCCTTCATTCATTCAAGCATCAAAAATCTATTGACTGGGGGTCGGCTAGGTATCTCAGTTGATTAGAGCATGAGCTCTGAGCAAGAGGGTTGCCGGTTCGACTTCTATATGGGCCACTGAGCTGCGCCTTCCGCAACTAGATGGAAGACAATGACTTGAGCTGAGCTTCTGCTGAGCTAGCAGTGGGCAGCTGGATGGCTCAGTTGGTTAGAGCGCGTGCTCTTAAAAAGAAGGTTGCCAGTTCAACTTCCGCGTGGGATGGTGGACTGCACCTCCCACAACTAGATTGAACTCGGCTACTGGACTTGGAGCTGAGCTGCACCTTCCACAACCAGGATTGAAGGACAACTTGACTTGCAGTTGATGGGTCCTGGGAAAAACACACTGTTCCCCAATAAAGTTAAAAAAAATATCTATTGACTGTAAATGGCTACCTTGTGTGCCAGGAACATTGTGCCTTCTTTGGGATCCATTTTCTATCACCCTGCTTTCCACCTGTCCCTACTGCTCCTCAAACAAAGCTTTTCCTCTCCTGGCCATCACACTAGTGGGTCTCTGCTTGGAAACTCTTCCCCCTCTTCTTTGTCTGACTCAACCCTACTCATCCTCCAGGAGGCATTTCTTGCCCCTTCCCTCCCACCCCCCGAAGTCCAGTTAGGCAGCCTTTTCATGTGCTTCCCGTGGTACATTCTGCTCCCTGTATTTACACACTGCATTGTAATGAGTTGTTTACTTGTCTCTACCCAATAGGCTATAAATACCATGACCAAGGACTAGGTCAGTCTTTTTTGGTTACTGTAGCCCTAGCACCTAGCATAATACCTGGCACATAGTAGATGTTCAATAAACACTTCCTGTATGAATGAATGAATGCAATGAACTTAAGATGATAGAACACTGGCTGCTTTATTTTCTCTTCTCATCAAGGACATTCCAGCTTTTTGGGTGTCTAAATTCTCTGAACCATTTGGGTAGGATCAGCTCCATGGACTCTGGCTTTACTCTCCTCACCTATCCAACATACTGTCTGTCCTCTGTCATTCTCCAGTCACATCTGAGGGTGGGGTCCTGCAGTCATGGATGAGGTGGAGCAGAGGTGAGCAGGACGGAGGGGAAAAGCAGGAAGCAGGGGGTAGGGAGAGAGTGAGTCTATAGTGTGGGACACTACTCCGATTTCCTGTCATTTCACTTGCTTCCTAGGCAATCTGAACTTGGGAGGTTCTCTTGCCTTCTTCACTTTCTAACAGAAAAGCAGCAAAGAGTCCACTTACCTTTGTAGGCCACTCTGGTTGGGATGCTGCAGGTGCAGGTCTTGTTCGGGGGACTTTTACCTTCGCAGAGCTCCCTGCCAGTTTCCACGTTCTTCACCATGCACTTGGAGTGTCTTGGAAAAACGCTTCCCACCAAGGTCACTATAGTCTATGTGGGGAAGAAGATGATTCAGGAATTAAATCATTGTGTTTTCCTCCTCTCCATCCATCCTAGAGCCTTAAGAAAACTCGCCCTCTGACCTGCCATAGAGGAATTTCTCAGATTGCGGATGTAAAGGAAGAGATGTTTTATTGGCTATCGGGTTTGCTCTTTTGTGAATCGCATATTCATATTCTTGGACTGTTATTTTGCTTTGTGTGTATTTTTCTTATCAATTTTAAGAGCTCTCTGTATAGTATAGATATTAATCCTTATCTGTCATATTACTGACACATATTTTCTCCTAATCTGTTTGCCCTGCAACTTATGTGTGTGCTATCTTTTATCCTACACATGATTTTATGTAACAAATACAGGGTTTCTTGACTTGGTTACAAAGTTCTTCTCTAAATCTTGCTTATTGGCAAATATAAATTGTTCCACCATGTTTATGTTTTACTTTTTAAACTTATATCGTTAATGTATCTGGAATTTATTTTCATATATAGTGTGGGATAAGGGTTCAACTTTATTTTTATCAAGATGGTAAATCAGCTATGTCATAACAATTTAGAAAACAAAACAAAACAAACAAAAGCCTCTTTTCCCACTGAACTGAAATACCATTTTTGTCATATATTAAATTACCATATATGTAGAATCTATTTCTGATCTCTGCTCTGTTCCAGTTATCTATTGATCTATCAATACTTCTATTCCAATGTCATCAAGTGTTTATTACTGTGACTTTAAATATATTTAACATTTGATAAGGCAAATCTCTCCTTATTTGTCCTGATTTTCATGATTCTCTTGGCATTTCCTAGACATAATTCTTCCATATGAAGTTTAAAATCATTTTGTCCAAAGAGGGTAAGGAGACTATGACTCTAACTGGAACTGTAGTAAATACTTGCATTAATTTTAAGATAATTTACACCTTTATGATATAAGTATTCCCATCCAAACACATGATTTTTTTTTTCATTTGTTTCTGTTTGACCTGGGGTTCATTTACAAGGGTGTACCTTGATTTCCCAGGTGTTACACTAAAGGAAGGTGGCCTGTAAAATCTACTTTTAGAATTATTTAATATTTTGTTTGTTGTCAAACATACATTCAAATTTGGAGGTGGAGGTTGTTTTGTGTGTGTGAGTGTACACAAGGGAACACAAAAAGAAAAATCTTGAAATTTCCGATAAAGCAACTTTTTCTGCAATGAATTATCTAAAGGAACAAGGCAGCCAGTTCACCTGTTGAAAAGGAAAATTAAAGAAATTATTATGTCAATGGTGAACCCCTTTTGCATCAGATGTATGAAGGGGACCCGGTGGGCAGGTAGGCTAAGTATTAGGAAACTGGGAGCAGAAAAAGTGGTAACCCCATCATAGGATGAAAGCTATGGTCCCAGGCACCCTCGGAGGTGTCATCTTCTGTTATACTTCTGACCTCTGCCCCAGACTTTCTGTATGGCTACCTAGGAGTCTGCTGTCTTTTGACCTGTATTCTAGCCTTGGGGTCACCCCCATCTTCACATTTTCAAAGAATTCTGTTTCTGAGCCATAGAATCATGCTGGAAGAAGGCAAATTCTTATAAGAACTGAAGTCCAACCATCTCTAGGCCATTCCCACTAGCTCATCTTTACCTTCGCTAGCTGAACTCTCATCCATCTGCCTTCTGCACCCTAGCATTTCTATCTGCACCACACATCTTAGCACATGATCGCATCACATATTAGCCTATGTACATATGTGTTTTAAATGCATTTCATTGTTCAAACATTATAGCCAAAGTATCAGAAAGTTTTTTAAATCTTATTTTCACCAGCTGTTTTAAATTTTCCACTTTTCCTCCTAGTTCTCACACACATAGTTTTTGCATCCCTGTAATTACTGCATTTAAGTCCATGAATATTTATCAAGCTCTTAACATGTGCCAGGTTCTGCACAAGGTATTGAATACTTTAGTGAACCAAACACCTACAGTCCTTGCCCTCAAAGAGCTTAGTAGAAACTGTGGGAAATTCCACTAGACTGAAACTGGAGGGCCACACGGTATGAAGAGATCATTAAGCAATGCCAGGAGCCAAGGGCTAGAATGCTACAGTGGAAATGGAAAAAAATGGACGGATTTAAGGTGCCCTTTGGAGGCAGCACGGGGCAGGACAGAAAGCGTGGTGTGTGGATGCGAAGGACTTTCATGAACAAATGGATGGATGGAAGTGCCATGCACTGAGATGTGATACACTGAAGGGGAAGCTGACTTTGGGTAGAAAATTCAAGATTTCCGTTTTGGACGTGTTTAGTTCAAGATACTTGTGTGATAATCAAGAGGATATGGGCCTGGAGGTCAGATGATCAATCAGGGCTGGAGACAAAAGAGACATGAACATATACATGATATATGAAGCCATGGGAGTGGATCAGATTGTCTCTGGACAAAGTAGAGGAGCAGAAGAGAGGAAGAGCCAAAACTGGGCCTGAAACAACTCTAATACTGAGAGTCAGGGCGAGAAGGAGCCCGGCAGGGAGGCTGAGGAATGGCCAAAGAGAAGGAAAGGAGCAGAGAGAGAGCATGCGATGGAAGACGGGGTCTCCGGAATGCAGCCAGTAGCCAGGTGAGACGAGGATTTGTAGCATCTGCTTGATGGCTACGTGGGGTTCACTAGTGACCTCAGCAAGAACAGTTTCAGGGGAACAGTGGGGCAAAACCCAGTTGGGAGTTGATCTGAAAATAAGAGAGAGCAAGTTTTTTTAAGTGCAGCTAAGGAGAGGGTAGCCAGGGAGTTGAAGGCATTTTTGCATGATTTGGGTTTCCAGGTGAGTATGGTTAAAAAGCTGAAGCCTTCACTTAATAAACCCAAGATGGGAATCCTTACCAGTTGATAGTTCTTCCATGAGCTACACTGGATAAGAGGGAATGTAGACACAAAGGATCAGGTAAACATAGAAAGTTTGAGTGTTAATTAGGCGGTCATGTCCACGGGGTCCAAGAACTGCCTGCTGCCTTACATTCTACCAGGTCATCCAACATGCCTTGTTCTATTTAACCATTCTCCTTATTACCAAAAAGCACCTTATTTCCAGGTTTCTAATTCTATAAATGCTACTGCTATAGGATCTGCATGCTTATGTTTTTTCTTCTTTGAACATACTTCTTCAGAATCCTAAACCTGGAACTACTGCTTCAAACAAAACAAATGTATTTATGACTTTTGAAACATATTGCCAAACGGCTTTCCAAAAGATTGTGCTAATTGGCATTACCAATGCTAGATGTTAGCATATCTTATTATCACTTTAATTTGTATTTATTTGATAGCTGGTAAAGCTGAACATAGTGCCACGTCTATGTCTAACTCCCTAAACCTCTTTTTATGAGAATATATGCTTTTGCCCAATTACTTTCTGGTGTCTTGATGTTTTTCTTTTTAATTTCTCCCAGCTTTAATATTTTGCAATTAAGATTTTGCCTGTTGCAAATGTTTTCCTAAAGTCTGTGCTTTAGTTAGCTCTTATTTTTTTGTTGTATATATTTTTTAAACTAAGCCAAGTATATGAACATTTTTCTTTTGTTATTACATACAATATTGCTTCGCAGCTAAGAAAATTATACTTTCAAATTATTTGATGTTCAATTCTATTTTCTGTTAGTTTCCCTGTGTCAGCTTTTCATATGAATTTCTTAATTAGCCTAAATTTTATTTTTATATTTAATGTAAAATGTAAATTAAATTACAGTTTCATATTGTAAGCCAGTTACCTACCTCAGCACCTTTCATGAAATAATTATTTTGTTTTCTATTATTTTATGGTATTTGATATTTAAGTTTTTTACATTTACTTCTGAGCTTTCTACTCTAGTTCATGGATCTATATTCTTATTTTTAAACCAGAATCATGGGCTGAATTATTGTCGTTATATGTATGTTTACAATCATATGTAAATGGTGTTGCTTAAATAATTTTCTTTTTTTCAAAATATATTTTGGATATTCTTGACCAGTTCATATTATTCCAGATGAATTTTATATTAATTTTAAGACCAGGTCTATTCAGATTTTCACTGGGGTTGCCTGAAATCTAGAAAATAGATTGAGGAAGAACTGACATTTTTTATGATGTCTTCCCACCAAGAAACACAGTATGTGTCTGGATGTATTCAGCATGTCTTTCACATTCTCCAACAAAATATTTTATATGGTTTTGCTTTCATTTGTATTTATGCTTTTAATTGATAAGGTTTCCCTATTATTAATTATAAATAGCCTCAACAGACCACTGCCCCACATTGTAATTGCTATTAGAAAAAATTGCTTAAGACAAGTTGTTGCAAAGCCAAAATTACTATTTTTGGTGCTGTCTTCAATATGTATCTCCTGGCAAAATGATTTTAAAATATAAGGTATATACCTTGCTTTTTAAGATTATTCCTGAGTATTTCTGTTGTTTTTAATGAATGGGATCTTTTATTAATGGACATTAACGGTTTGTTTTACCTCACATGTAATAAGGTTATTGATATTTGAATGTTTATTGAACACTTACCACTTCATTTTACTTTTATTAATTTGAAGTTATAAAAGCTAACATGCTTAGATTTTGAGGATATACACATAAGAGTGGCAAATAGTGATAGTTTTGTCTATTCCGTTCCAATAATTATTCCTATTACTTGTTCCTTGTTTTACTGGATTGGACAGAAGGTGAAAAATAATGTGTTTTATATCAGTGATGGTAGAGTTCCTTGTTTTCATTCTGATTTGTAAAAGAATGTTTCTAGCGACTCTCCTCTAGGGACCATTTTGTGGGAAATAACTTATTCCTATGTCCTTTTGTGTTTTTATCACTGTAAGCCATTTTTACTGAATGTTAAAATCTCCTTATAGGTATACACAAACATATAACTTTACAGAGTGCAAAAATGGGATCATGACATACATTCTTTTTTGAGTTTGTGCATGTGAAGTTTTCAGTTTTCTTCTTTTTATATGTATATGTCCTTCCTCTCCACCACGTCAGTCATTCCACCAGGAGAGCCCATGTTTACAACCTAGTATGAATTCTTTCATATTTTTCTCCAATATCAAATAATCATACAGAGACATATATAAACATATATAGGAACTTTTAAAATCAATACAAGATCATGCTATACATACTTTTCTGCATCTGACTGTTTTTACTCAATCCCATGGAAATCCCTCCAAGACAATTGAAATTGCTCTAATTATTTCTTTTTAATGCTGATTCCTTAATGAGGATATACTATCTTCTACTTGTTTTGTGTAAAGAGACAAAGCTTCTTAGGAACAGAGTCTCTGCATTATATGAGAGGGGATGGCTTCTGTACCTAGAAAGTTACTAGAATGTTACTAGTTAGATAATGGGGAGTTCCCAAATACTCTATGAACCGAGCTAATAGGCAGAATTGAGGAAATCCATAGCCTGCCATCTCTGTAGGTCAGGATGAGGTATTATTTAGATAAACAAAAATCTGAGACTTTCAGGTAAGTCACAGATGACCATAAGGAGAGAAATATTTTGAAATAATATGACCAAGAGATGGAATCAGATGTCTTATCAACAGTGTTAAAATAATGAGTCCTAAGTTGGTTTCCAAGAATAGCTTTATTCAAATCACTAAATTCTTATCTCCTTTACCTTGAGTGTGATGGTGAGCTGGAGAGTGAGGTAATGGTTGTGTGTGTAGGAAGACTCTTGAGGGATCAGGGTAAACCACAGTGGGACTCAGGATGCGGGGGAAAGCACTAGTGGTTGTTTGAGTGGTGAACATATTTTGCAATGTTCCAGATTAAATATAAATGGTGGTTAATTTATACTAGTGAACTCAAAGATAGGTAAGCAAATTGGTAAGCCGCACATTTTATTTAAACAAGTTACTTTCCCTCACTATATTTAGCTGAATTATTACCCTTAAAAATTTCAAAACGATGCAAGAAAAAAAACCTTGCATAATCTTAACCACTTATCAGAGTCCTGAGTATATTCAAGGATCATGGTATTTTCCTCCTACCATTCTCTATCAGCACCAAACTCAGCTATTTTTTTCAGACTGAGATGAGAAATAAAAATTTGGCCATACCTATGCTTACAGGCCTAAACATCTTTTTTCACAGAACCGATTCACTCCTGACTCAGGCCTGATGGAGACTGGATGAAGGTTTTGAAAGTTCTTTTTTTATACTATCCCCCCAGGAGGATAACAGAAAGTGACACTGGCCAAATAACTTTAAATCCGTGAGTTCTAATCAGTTATGGCTTGAAAGCTCGATTCTTGTATTATTTATCACTCATTAAATGTTCTGGCTCTCCTTTATTAAATGTTAAATCATCTTAAGTGGTATGGTTCTTGCCATTTGAAATGGCAAAGAGTAAGAGTAAAGAGCAAGTGGCCCATTTCCTTGTTAACGTGGCATTCAAATAAAACAGAGCAAGCTCAACAGGCAGGTCAACTGGCTGCTAATGGGGATTCAGTACAATTATTCCTAATACAAGAGCCATAATTAGGGAGAAAACGTCTTCTTACAGCACCACTGAAATAGCACGGCAGGAATTCCATTTTCCCATAGGGTGTGGTTGGTGTGTAAATCAGAAAATGCTTGAATATGCTCATTTCTTCCTTTTTCTCATCCAATGACAAGGCTCATGTGATGCCAACAGCGGTACAGCCATCGCAGGGGCCCACTGGCTTTCTTTCCAAGGCATCCCATTTTCAATATTCACTGCCCACACTGGTTTCTCTCCCCTCTACCAATATTACTTGAAGCCATGTTTTTAAGGCAGTTGTCCGGAGAAGCCTGAACACATTAGGAAAAGGAACCAGAAAACAAAACAAAATTCTACCCTTAAGCCACCCTGAAGGCATCTTGTTGGCCATGAATCTGAACTTCTTTTTTCTCTATTTTTAAAATCAATATGTTTTTCTACTATATGAAAAGTCCATCTTTTCTTTAAATTCAACTATGAGAGTCATCTGCAGTTCCACAAGCCTACCAACTCCACATGGGCAGGCTCAGGGTGTGTCTTGTTCTCTGCTTGTGGTGTGTGTAGCATCTGGTAGGCATTCAGTGTTCGTTAACTAAATGAATGACTCTCCTAACCAAGCTCATTTAGTCGCTAACAGATATTTTACACACAAAAGGAAGTTAGCATCAATCGTGCAAAATAAGACAATACAATAGAGACAAATAAAAATCTTTTCTCTTACCTGATCTTTGCTTCTTTGAGATATGTGAATCTGAGGGCACTTTTTAGCTCCTGATATAATATCCAGCCAGTTTTCTGAGTTCTCTGAATGTACACAATCATCTTTAAAAGTACACCTATTAAAAAAAAAGAGGGGGGCAACAAAACAGCAACCCCACACATGCATTAGTTAAAACTTTCTCATACTGGCTTCAGTATAAAATGCCAGGCTTTGTATAGTGGGTTATTGATTTGGAACGAGAATAGGAACATGATGCTAAAACCATGAAAAGCAACAGGAAAATAGCAGAGTGTTTTTTCCATCATGTCTCAGAGTAGAGAACAAATGCAGACAACACATTGAACTTAGACTCCTGAGCCATCTCTCAAGATGACATCGCCAAATACCTCAAAAGCACATACTCTCATAGATTCTGAAATTATAGAGCTCCCTTCTAGAAAAACCGAGCAAAGCACAGCTCAAGAAAAGGTTTATATATTGTATACACTTTAGGTTTGAAATTCATTTCCAGACTATTAACCTAATGTGCACATTTTTTGTGTGTTTTAAGAAAAAGTTACTATTTGATGCTTTGCAGTACGATAACTGAATAAAAATATGTCAAGGGCAATGTCTTCCCAGGACTTAGATAAGACATTCCACAGCCATCTGCTACAAAACATTTATTTATACAGATGCATCAAATTATATCAAAAGATATAGGTGAAACACTTCCCAGGGCCACTTCCCCAAGTCAGCCAGCTCAGGGGATGCCCCCAAAGTCCAAGCTGTGGCCAGGGCCAACCACTTTGAGAAACATGATTTGATCACTAGTTTGCTTGATGTCTCGGTCACTCTAGGTCACGTTAACTTGGGAACTCTTGTCTCACCAGAAGGGCTGTGAACCCGACAAAAAGAATGAATGCCAAGTGCCATGTTATTTTCAAATGGTATTGGACTCCGCAGACATTTCATTGAATAATGTCAAGGAAACCACAAAGCATCTCTGTTATCTATGCCTTCTCAAGGCCTAAGGTTAAAATGAAGGGGTGTTGGGCAGAACCAGTGACAGAGTTTCAAAAGAAACTGAAAATTCATAAGTCATGAGATTGAAAAGTAACCAAATGATAACTACATTTAGCTGTGGGGAGTCCCTTAACGGATCTGAGTTGAATGAGAGGTGGGCCCAAATAGTGTATTTGACATGCGCTGACATTTCAAAAGCGTTTTACTTCTTCCTCTTTTTTTTTTCTCTCTCTCTCTCTTTTTAAAATTCTTAAGAATTTAGGCCCTGTGTCTTTGTCTTTGAGCTCTGTGCTAATCTGAGTTTGACAAAAATAGAACAGGAAGCCAACAAGTTTCATTAAACATCATCGCCAAGCACAATATTCTCAGCATATCATGGTATTCTGACATTTTGGGGAACCCTGCTTACGGTGAGCACATTTGTGTCTGAACTCCCCTACATCTGTGTTAGTTCCTTCTCCGATATCATGACCAGGAGGATTTTCATCAGCAATTCTCCAAAGCCATAAATTTATCTGTCCCTTGATGGCTAGCTTGTCCGTCACAGACATTAAGTTCAAATTAAACCACCTCTCAATGTCAGGAGGAGTTTGCAATGGAGGGACAAGAACTGCTGGATTGAGAAACAGAAAATGACAATGCTGGTTCCTTATTTTGTAACTGAAAGAGATTATGTCTGTCAAAACCCACCTGCCTTTCACGGGCACTCTGGTTTCTATAAGGTACTTTCTCTGCCCATAACGGAAAAAAAAAAAAAGCCAGTTCTACAGAGATTAGCATACCAATAGTTTCCTAGGCTCTTCATGCTGCCTGGGAGTCAAGGCCTACGGCTGCCAAAAAAACAAGTGTAAAATGTTTCATACAAATAGTGCTATAATTTGCCAATCTGTAGAAAGAAAACAGTAGTACCACTGAGTTATCACTCCCTTTTTTGAACTCCTATAGCATTTCTTGTCAGAACCACACATTTTGGTATTTAATCATATGCTGCCTTGAATTACAACTTAACTGTTTCATATGTCTGTGTCATTTCTCCTCAAGTAAGCTCTAAGCTCCTCAAAGGAAGAGAGAAGGTCTTTAATATTTCTTCAACAAATCCCTCAGTGTCTCCCAGCATGATATGCAAATACTAGGGTTTCAATAAATATTTTTGAATGAGTGGATGAAATTTCTATAGATCCATTCTGTTGGTGATTTTTCTTTCTAGAGTTTCCCTGTGACTTATATGTGACTCCTACTTACAGTAAAGAGACTATTTTTAATGTAAACTAAAAGTTCACATCTGGGGTTGAAAGGAAACAAATTAGAAATTAAAGTTTTTAAGTTTACCTTTTGTGGAAAAAAAAAGAAGATATATAATAAACCTTTTATTTCCTATTTTGTATAAGGTAAAAACAAAATCTAACCACGTTATGCAACTAAACATGAATTTTTTACTTAGAAAACACCTCTGAAATTTCTAAACTCCCATTCCTTGCTTCTTACCAGTTAAAAAAAAAAAAGCAAACTGTGACACCAAGAATGTATAACCAGATGGTCAACCAACAACAGTGTCTTATTACTTCTCCAATATTGCAGATTATAAAATCTTCATGACAGCACATTACCCACACATTCAAACTTCTGAAGGAGGGGAGAGCAGATCTGAGAGTTCCCACATTTTGGTAAACAAAAGCAGTTACTTTGAAATGATCCCTTTGGAGAGCTATCCCTCTCATTCCTGTGTATGAACAAAGGCAATGGTTAAGTGCACAAACACTTAAGCCATTGCCCAAATAAAAGTGAAATCGCTTTATTGGACGTTTGGTGCGGCTGATCCTCAATTAGGCACTCTCCGATAGGCTGATTTCTTAACCGGCTTTATTTCATTTTCTTCAGGCCACAGAAAGGAGGGAAGTTGGATTCGGATTAGGATGAGCACATTCTGGAGAAAATGGCAGAGATAGATTTGCTTTCCTTACCCTAAGCTACTGTCTTTACTCCATCCGCTAATGAGAGTCTATCCATAAGTCCTAAGATTCCTGATCAGTATTTTATTTTTCTAGTCCTTTATTCAGCTAGATCGCATGCCTACATGATAAGGCCAACGTGCCGCATTAGCCTATGTACAAATTAAAGCCAGCTCAGATGCAAAGGAAAAACTGCCTGAAGAAAAAAAAAAAAAGAAGAAAAATAGGGCCGGCCAAGTGACACATTGGTTAAGAGCTGGCTTGGGACGCCAGAGGATGCGGGTTCAGATCCCACATATGAGGGCCAGTGACACTGCCCTCCACAGCTAAGATGCTGAACAACAGCTCAACCTGGAGCTGGGCTGCCATGAGTCGCCAGCGATGGCATAGGCTGCAGCCCCTGTGGCAGTGTGTTGCCATGGGCTACCGTGTATAGCCAGCAGCTAGCGTGAGCGGCCAGCAGCCGCAGTGAGCGGCAGTCCAGAAGCCGGCGACTGATCTGCCTCACCCAGGAAGAGAGCAATGATGGTGCCAACTTGGGCCAGTGAAGCAACGTCCTCCACAACTAGACTGAAGAACAAAACAACAGCAACTTGTCTGTTCCCCTTCCCCCAATTCCCCAGCGCTGTTCCCATCCCCCCAATTCCCCAATTAAAAAAAAAAATCTTTAAAAAAAAAATAATAATAACTTTCCTTGGCGTAAAACATTGTATGTGGAAACAACTTAGTGAATGAAACTATTTAAGAAGGCCTGTTCTTATCAGTTTGTTATAAAATCTGTTGTAGAGCCTAATTTATTAAAAGTAATAAAAGACCGTGGCCAGGTGGCTCAGTTGGTTAGCGCATAAACTCTGAACACCAAGGTTGCCGGTTAGATTCCCACATGGGCCAGTGAGCTGCGCCCTCCACAACTAGATTGAAGACAACTACTTCAGCTGAGCTACAGCTGAGCTGCCGGTGGACGGCCAGATGGCTCAGTTGGTTAGCGCATGAACTCTGAACACCAAGGTTGCCGGTTAGATTCCCACATGGGCCAGTGAGCTGCGCCCTCCACAACTAGATTGAAGACAACTACTTGAGCTGAGCTACAGCTGAGCTGCCGGTGGACGGCCAGATGGCTCAGTTGGTTAGAGCGTGTGCTCTTAACAACAAGGTTGCCAGTTCAATTCTTTCATGGGATGGTGGGCTGCGTGCCCCCCTGCAACTAGATTGAAAATGGCGACTGGACTTGGAGCTGAGCTGCACCCTCCACAACTAGATTGAAGGACAACAACTTGACTTGGAGCTGATGGGTCCTGGAAAAAACACATTGTTCCCCCAAATAACACATTGTTCCCCAATAAAGTTAAAAAAAGTAATAAAAGTTTGATACTGCCACTCAACATATAAGTATGTGGATTACCCCTATTTCATAATAAAGTATGTTCAAAACCCGGGCCCCAGCTCATGAACAGGGGGATTCCAGATAATTGCTTCTAACTTTGCTGCTTAGAATTCAGAAAATATTTTCATACTGTGGGTTTGCTTCCTGCATTTATGGAAATCTGTCTAAACCCTAATATCCTCGAGTGACTACCCCACCGTGCACCTGCACAGAGGGAACATTGCCCCATGCCAGGCACTGGTCTGAGTGTTTGCAGTTAGCACTTTCTCATAGGTCCTTACAAAACCTCAATCTACAGGGACGAAACAGAGGCTCAGTGAAGTGCAATACCATGCCAAGGTCACACAGCTACAAGTGACAGAAGTCTGGTTTCAGAATCACACACTTGGCTACTCACTGCATGACCTCCTATGAGCCCTAACTGCCATTTAATAAGGTGCACAAGATAAAGACGTGCTGAGCTCCTCCTAGCTTCCTGGGGCCTCAACAGTGGTTGGAGGCTGGGGCAGGGGCTGGGCCAGGATGAGGAGACAGAGACGAGGGCCCCAGAAGCAGAGAATAAAAAGGTGAGGCAGTCTCTAGGGTGAAAAGGGTAGCAAGGATTTGGGAGGGGAAAGGATTCTGGGAGGCCTCTAATTTTTATCTATCACCAGCCCTGAATACAGAACATTCAACTATAGGTTAGAATTCCAGGAGGCCCCCAACTTACAAATCTATTGTGTTCCCAAAAATTTGCTTGCAAACCATCTGTTTGTAATATGGAGCATGCTTTTCTCCCCACAGAAATAATATTATAAACAGTGATTAGGTTTCCAGGTTAGTCCACAAAACCTATTTATCCATAATGATACTTCAATACTATACATTTGCAATAAAAGAGTAGCAGAAAACAATGAGATTGCAGCCATTTGCATTATATGGCAGTTTTTCTCCTTTACTTATTTGTGTTTCAGCTCAGGTGGTATTCTGGGCACAGTGCCCAGCTGGATCGACTTTTAAATTTATTATTATAGTATTGTATTCAGACAGAATTTCTATTTTTTTAATAGGTATAACTTAAATTATGAATTGTTTTCATGCCAACATAAAGAACAGGGAGACCCACCTCTGAAAAGGAGCTGAACTGTCCAGGCAGGTGAAATGCTCATGGCCGGGGGACCTTGAGATTCTCACTCTATTACATTAGAATCTCTCAGTAAAAATTTACCACTTACTCAACCTTGAAATAGAAACTCTGAACTCAGAAATGTAACTTCTACTTCCTGCCCCTCGAATTTCATCAGCATCCTCTAATCTAATTGTTCACCAAGAGCAGACAGTCCCTGAAGGAAACTGAAAACTAAATATCAGGTAATTGGCTTGAATGTGAGGGTTGCTGTGACCTGTTCCAAAGATCCTATACTGATATAATATCAGAAAACTTTTAATAAGGAAACAATCCAGCCTCTCTCTCAGGGAACAGAAGACTGTGTCCACGCAGGGGGAAGGTTTTGTTGTAAGAGTATCCCAAGGTCTTCTGCTAAGTGATTTGATGTCTGTATTTTTAGGAAAGGCACAGAACCCATCGGAGGAGCCAGGTGGTCCCCCAGAACCAGGGACGTTCATTAACATTGTCAGTCCATGAGATGAAGAAACCAAACTCAATTGAACAGAAGAGAACAGGAAGTCACCGTGACAAACTAATTCTGAAGTCAAGGCCTCCAGAGCCAGGAAAGGGGAATGCCAAAATACAAGCCCAGAATGATGGCTGGGAAAGCTGAAAAATTGGATCTTCATCACTGGAGCTGAAAGTCCGTCTACATGATAAAATTATGCTAGTAACAGAGGCAATTTAGTCGGGTTTTTTTTTTTTTAAAGCAAAAACATCTAACATGCCAGGCAACATTCTTTCACACGATGTAGTTCATTTATTCTCCACAACAAACCTATGAATAGGTGCAATAATTGTCCCTGCTTTGCAGATGAGGGAAACTGAGGCATAGCAGGTTCCAAATTACTTTCCCAAGATCACAGAGTTAGTAGGCAGAGGGGCTCAGATACAAAACCAGGTAGTGTAGCTGCCAAGTCCATGGCCTCAAACACTACCCTAAATTGCCTCTCAGAGCTATTGTAACAATTACTGAGCACCTTCCCATGGGCAAGACACTGTTCCTAGGGTTCCTGGGAATTAATTCATAGATCCTCACAACCCCTTCCTCACAAAGGGGAATTTCAGAGATTAGGACACTGAGATGCAGAGGTTAGACAGCATGGTGTGAATCTTAGCAGTCTGGCACTGGTGTCCATTCTCTCAGTACTGTGTCAAATTCCTCAAAAGTTTTAAGGGCTTCCAGGATAGCACCATCAAAAATGCCAAGATAAAAGTCAATGGGTCCTCCCAGAGTATGAGCCACAGGGGAAAACAGAGGTTTTATTTCATTTCTTGGCATTTCTCAAAGGTCGTTTTAGGTGTTAATGTTTTAAGGGTTCTACTGCTAAGAAGTTTGGGAAACACTAGTTAAACACGTTTCTCTGCGCAGGACTTCTCAGAGCTTTGAATATGCTAGCGTGCTTTGTAAATTTCCAAAACAGGAATGAATGATGCACCATCTTCCAACTTTTTGATGGAGGATCAAAAGCTCTATTCACACACATTAGGAAACACTGGTTAATGAGCAGTAATCCAAACAGCAGATCAAATTAGAAAACTTCGGGCCTTTTTTGGCTTTTTCTCAACTGTCATGCTCAATTGATTGTGACCTATTAATTCTAAGCCTCGCTCTACACTATCTCCTGCATTCCACCCTTACCCCTCATCTCTCACCTGGGGTCCTGCAACAGTCTTCTGGTTGGTCCCCCTCCCACCTCCAGTGACTCCAATCAGCCTCCACACCGATATCTAAGTCATTCTCAAGCACACAGCTGATTATATCACTTCCTACTTAAAAATCTTCAATTGGCACCCTTTCACCTACACCAAATTCCTCCACCGATGTGCTTGCTTTTCAGGACCTGGAGCCCCGAACACGTTTCTACACTCCTCTTTAACCCAACTCTACATAGCCCTTGAAGTCCTCTTCAAATGTATCCCCAGGTAATTGTGGGGTGATGAGTCTATTGAGCCTGCAAGCTCCTAAAAACACAGACCCCTAATATCTAGTACATCATGCTTGGTAGCAGTTATTTGATAAGCACATGCAGTACAAACATCTCAGCTCTTCCTAGCTGGTGCTGTACCTACTGCCCAGGATGCCCTGGGGCCTGAAATATTGGTGAGATCATGTTCCTTCATCAAGTTAGTTCAATGTCACCTCCTCCATGATGTCTGTCCAGCCTCAGGGCAAAGCAACTGGTCTGTCCCCTGTGTCGCCATGGCACCTTACACTGCTCTTTGTAGAAGCTCCTCATATAGCACATTGCATTAGTTGCCGATTGCCTATCTCTCTGACTAGATTGTAAGTCCCCCAAGGGAAAGACCCAGTTTATTCATTTGGTACCCCAGGGCCTGCTACCTTATCTGGTGTTTATTCTACAAATATTTACTGAGTGTGTACCAGACACCAAACACTGGAGGAGGCACTGGCCAGTTAAAGTACCTCTCTTAATGAGCTTATATCCCCATAAGGCACACAGACAGCAACCAAACAAGCAGAGGGTAATTTTAAAGAATTTCAAGTTGAGGCAAATCTTCTGCAGAAACCAAAAATATAGCTGGGAGGAACTACTTTAGATAGGCTGGTCAAGAAAGATGGCATTTCAGCTCAGAGTTCAAGGATAAGAATGATCTAGCCACATCAAGAGTAGTGGGAACAGCATGCCAGGCAGAAGGAACAGCATGTGCCAAGACCCTGAGTTCACTTAAAGCTTGGTCTGTGCAAGCAACTGATTAAAGAGCAGACTGGCTAGAACTTAGTGAAGGAAGGGGACAGTGGTTTTCCCAGTTACAAGCCGGTGACCTTGGGCAAGTCAAGTGCCTTCTCTGTGTGTCAGGCTTTCCATCTGCAGAAATGCAAATAATATTAGTTACTACCCCATGAAGTTTTACAAAAGGTATACCTATTTAACTGAGGCTTATAATAAATATTAGTAACTGTTGTTCTATTTATTACACAGGCAAATGAAACAGAATTTCGACAAAAATGTGGGTGACATAAGCCAAACAAACACAAAATGGTAGTGACGAGACAGGGATTTGGGCCCATTTGCATTGCTCACACATCCCAGGTCAACACTCAGAATGCCTTTTCTGTGGACGGAGGCAGACACAGTTCAAGGCTTCTTGGAAGAGTCTTAATTACAACCTTCCTTCCTCCAAAGAATAAAGGGGTTTTTGGGGTCTCCCTACACCTTGACCCCGAGCTCAAGAGCACTTTCCACAGGATAATGAAATGACTCATTTGGTGTCTGATTCCCATACTAACCTGCAAGCTTCTCTAGGGCAGAGCCTCATTCATCTTTGTTTCCCCCAGGGTCTAGTACAGGGCCTGGCTCACGGCTGGTATTCAACAAGTGTTACTGAATTGGATTAAGAATTAAATTTTAAAGTGACTACATTCTTGTCTATGTCTCCATGATACCAGCATAAGTTATCCATTGATTTTTTGTTCACTGGGTTGGCCGATCAACTAGTGCGGTGGAAAACCATCCTTTGTCTTGAAACTTGGAGCTACTTAGCACACAGAAAACACATTTGCAGACGGCACCAGTCACACAAAGGGATTTGTGGCCTTCACCCCATGTGGTTCTTTTGTGGGTGAGGAGTATACTAAAAGTTGGCATTTTTATTCCCAAATGCAAACCATGAACAGGAGAATTTAAATGAGACATTTTAAAAAATAGGTAGCATTGCAATAAAAACGGGAAAATGATGCCTTTTGAGTCAGGAAAATCTGGATTGAAAGCTGCCCTCTCACACATTCTCTGTGTAACTGGGGCAGGGGGGCGGGCGGGAGGGTACCGGGCATTCCCTAGCCTCCCTGGGCCTCAGTTTCCCCACCAGTACACAGGTGGCAATAACAACCCCACCTTCCTGAAAGCAATATTGAATACCACACTGGGCATATCAGAAATGGCCTACTCTTGATACAGCAGAATACAAGCGTCTGAACATTATAAAACATTACAAAAGAAAGAGAGAAAGAAAAAAAAAAAGACTGGCAGGAAGGCTTGCAGTGAAGAACTCAGCATTGTGTTTGAGTGTTGGAGGAGTTTCTGGGAACAGGACGAATACTAGGTCACAAAGACAAGTGAAAACATTTGAGAAATTTAATGCCAATCAATACATACTTATGAAAGTGCCTGCTGCCTGAGATAAGGTCATTTCAAAAAAATCTATTCCATTACAACATATATTTACTAAAAGGGGTGTTCCTAAGTGGTACTTGTTCCAAGTCAGAGAGCATCAGTTAAAGAGATGGAGCAGATAAGCAGCTGGGATGCTGAGTTCTGAGGACCTCAGCTGGTTGCCTGCTCTCCCAAACAGAACTGGCTTCTGTGTTAAGGTGAGCATTCTCCCTCTGCCGGCCCCTGGCAGCTGTCGGGATGCCAAGGGTCGACCTGTGGCCCTTAATGGGTTTTTCCCCTCTTCACCTTTTGCTTTGAAGTAAGTAGGGTTTATTCACAGCTCCTTGACAGCTGATAAAGATGGTGAAGAACCCAGGGGATTCAGGTTCAATCAGACCCCTCTCCAGTGTTAGACGACCCCTAAATCCTTTTCGGCATTCTCGGTAATCCAGATGCATGGGTTCCGTCTCTGCCAGGGTAATTCAGCAATGCCCCGAGGCCCCAATAACATATTCCTCTTTGCTCCCGACTGCTTCCACCCCACAGACAGTTGTCCTACTTGCTTCTACACAATTAGCCAGCACAATGGGGTCCTCACACAAGAAGGAGGGGCCGCCCCCAAATCCCATTATTACCATTATTGCTGTCATTAGAGCCTCGCTGGACCGCGAAGCAGTATCACTGCACAAGATTTCAAACCAAGGACACATCCCAGGTTGGAAGGAAAGGAGAGACGAATGCAGAATTAGAAGGATCATCTGTCTCAAACTGTCTTCCTAGCCACTCACCTAGATGTGGCCACATCCAACGAAAGGAGACATCCCCAAAGTTGAATGTGCTCCTTTAGGTCTTGGCTCAGATGTCTCCTTCTCAGTGAAGCCGCCCAGGACCTTTCCGGTTAAAACTGCAACCACTCCTGCCTCCAAGACAGCAAGCACCCTACCCGCGCCTCGGCTGCTTCTTCGTGATGTTGATCACCATCGCACATGCTCTCTGTTTCCCTCTTGACTTTTACACTGTCCATCTTCCCTCATGTCATGGGTTGAATAATGTTCTCCCCAAATTCACTCAGAACCTCGGAATGTGACCTTATTTGGAAATAGGGTCCTTGCAGGTGTCATTAGTTAAGAATCTCAAGATGAAATCACCCTGGATTTAAGATGTCCAATGACTGGTACCTTGCTAAGAAAAGGGAGGAGATTTAGACACACAAGGAGAAAAGGCCACGTAAAGACAGAGGCTGAGATTGGGGTGACACTGCCACAAGCCAAGAAACCGCAGGCACCACCAGAAGCTGGGAGCAGAAAGGAAGCATTCTCCCCTAGTCTTCAGAGGGAACATGGCCCTGCTGACACCTTAATTTTAGATTTCCAGCCTCCAGGACTGTGAGGGACTAAATCTGTGTTGTTTCAAGCCTCTGACTGTGTCGTCATCGGTTATGACAACCCGGGGAAACCGATGCACCTCACTAGAAGGACTCCACGGGGGCAAAGATGTGGGCCTGTGTTGTTCACTGATAGAGAATCTTAGTGCTTGGGACAGTCTCTGACACATACTAGGTGCTCGATAAATATGTGTTAAATGAATGTGTGGATGCTTAAACTTTCCAGATGGAGGGTTTTCTATAGCTCAGGCTGACCCTGAGTTCCATAGGCTTCCTTATGTATAGCCGGTCATCTGTGAAGGGTCCCTGCAGAGCAGGCTCTCTCTGCTGCTCCCACCTCCAGGAGGGGCAATGTCTCTTTGCTGCTCTTCCCTTTAGCTACAGAGGTAGGTAAAGGGACTGGCTTGGGAGTTAAAGCTAAGCCTAGATTTGAATCCTGGTTACACTGCTCATGCAACCTGTGGTACGCAGAACAATGGCCCCCAAATATATCCTTGTCTTAATCTCTGGGACCTGTGAATATGTTAGCTTACATGGCAAAAAGGACTTTGAAGATGTGATTCAGGATCTCAAAATATGGACATCATTTTGGATTATCTGTATGAACCTCAGGTATTCACAAGGCTCCCTATAAGAGGAGGCAGGGGGGTCAGAGTCAGAGAAGGACATGTGATGACAGACACAGAGTTCAGAGCCAGAGAGATCTGAAGATGCTACCCTGCTGGCTTTCAAGATGCAGGAAGGGGCCATGAGCCAAGGAATGCAGGCTGCTTCCAGGAGCTGGAAAAGGCAAGGACACGGATTCTCCCTGCAGACTGCAGAAGAAACATCACCCTTTCCACACCTTGATTTTAGCTCAATGAAACCCACTGCAGACTTCTGACCTCTAGAACTGTAAGATAATCAACATATGTTTCTTTAAGCCACCAAGGTTGTGGTAATTTATTACAGAAGCAGTAGGAAACACATACACAACCTAAAGCTGTTTCCTCATCTCTAAGGTGGGTATTGTAATAATGCTTACTTCACAGGGTACCAGGAGGTCAGTACCTGGTATATGACACACATATTCTTCTCTGGGCATGCAGACCATGTCTTCTGGCTGGGCCTGGGCTCAAGTAAAGCTTCCTGAGGGAGGAACACAGTAAGTCTTTCTGAAGAATAAGTGGGCACACCCTGATGGACTCCTCTACTGAAAAGCCCTCAGTGGCCTTCTCTGCTGCATACTGCCCACCTCTCATGATGGCAGACTTGACCAGAGTAACACAGGCTTCAAAAGAATGTGGCTATGGGTGACCGTGCCCCGTGGGTTGTCTTGGACAAGTTTTAGGGCAACAACAGCCCATGATGGACCCTGGGGAGGCTTGAGGAAGGAATGTCTCTTGGTGGAGAGAAGGAAGGCAGACCTCAAGACAGGAGAACCATGTGAGGAACTGGCTGTGTCCATAGCAAATCATTTAACTCTTTTTGTTTGTTACTCTGAGGTACAGATTTGTTTAGCATTTAAATTTCAGTTTTCTCTTTTGTGCTCAAAATCCCCTTCTCTTACTGCCAGCCCTTTCAGAAAGTCTGATGGGGGACTGGCCACAGAGACCTGTTGCTAGGCTGAGTGGAGAACTGGTCTAGTTCACAGTCTCCCGTGTAGGATAGCCCATCAGCAGCTGAAGACCTGAAAACTACCAAGGGCTGCTGGAAGGCCTTCCAACTGTCAGCATGAAAAAAACAAGAGGAGCATGGGCAAATGTTAAATTATATAACTACTTAAGCGGGGGCTATAGACACCTTGTGATTGCCATGCCTGGAGGGTTTGTCCCCACCCTGTACACATCCTGTGCAGAGTGGGGTATTACAGGATGAGACCATAAAAGACAAGTGTGGCCCTTCCTGCGTGGCCCATTTTCTAAAGAGGACCCAATGGAATCTTGGTTCCATTACGTGACAGGGACCAAAGCCCCATGCGGGTGTTGGAAGGGGGCCAGGGTACAGGAAGTCTGGAGAAATATCTGCCAAGTAGATGACTCAGGCAGATATGTGAGATAAACTCACTCTTTACAAAATGTACCAAAAGGCAGTGACCTGGAAGGAGTCGGGGTGGGAAATGCGGTACAGCTAATGCTTGGGTTAACACAGTTCACCTTCTCCACTGCCATCAGAATCATCTCTTAAAAACAAATACGATCATGTCAGTCCTCTGCTAAACATCCTTCAATAAGTTCCCAGCACCAATGGGTCAAGTGCAGATGCAGAGCCCTTCACATCCTGGTCCCACCCAGCACCTATGCACCGCCTTCCTTCTGGAGCTGGTGCTGGAGTGACAGACACATAATCCAATCTGCCACTCCCTGAGAAACCCTCTTTTTGTGCTGGTTCTTCTGCCTGAAATGCCTCCCACCCTCTCCTTTCCTTGGTGCAAGTCTACTTAGGCTTTAAGGCCTAATTTCAACACCACCTTCTCTCGGAAGCCTTTCTCAGCCTCAGTTACAGCTAATGGCTCCCGGCTCTGGGGTCCCACCATCATAATAGCTAACATTATCTGAGTGCTTACTACGAACAGGCACTGTGTCTAGGATGTTATGCACATGATCTGATTTAATTCTCTCGGCAGCCCTGTAAGGTTGGTACTATTACAACCCTGCGTTATGGAAGAGAAGGTAAGAAACTGCAGGTCACACAGATGCCTGATTCTTGATCCCAAGCAAGCTGGTTCCAGGCCCTGCATTTTTCTTCCTCTGCGAACCACTCCTCCTGCCAAAGGGAAAGTCGCCCTCCCGCATTGCTGTGCATCCCCAATGGGCTCCTCCTCCTACATTCCTGCTCGGTAATGACACCTCTGTCCTTCCAGTCACCCAAGCCAGACGCCAGCACTCCTTCCACTATTATCTGAACACCAATGTCCCTGCATTGCTGGGAGAAGAGCGGTAACTCACCTCGCTGCACCCTCTGACACCCAGCCCCGGCATCTCTCAGAAGTCCTTCCCCATCTAGTTTAGGTGCCCATCCTTTCAGCTCCAACCTAGTGCCTAGTCCAGGGCCTGGGACACAGTAGGAATCCAGTGTATGTCTGAATATCATTTCTTTATTCTCTTTGTGAGGACTTAGATCAAAGGAGAAAGAACTGATCTCCCAGAAAAACAGTGGCCATCTTGATATTTTATTTTTCTATTTTATAGTCCTATTTTGAGTGTCGGACTCCAGGGGGAATCCAATTAACCACTAAGTCCTGTCAATTCTATCTTCCAAATAGCTCTTAAGTCCACCCACTTTTTCCCATAGGCGTTATCACCTCTCTAATTCAGTCCCCAGTCTCTTGCTGGTTTCCCACCACCTTTTAAGCGATCGGCCAGCTTCCAGCAGTGTCCCCTCTAGTCTATCTTATACCAGAATGCTTGTTCTAAAACACACATCTGATCTAGTCTCTCTTCTAATTGAAACCCTGCAATGGCTCCTCAAAGTCCTTCCAACAAAATGCAGACGCTGTCACA
>NW_017731692.1:949668-958891 GCF_001890085.2 Hipposideros armiger
GGAGGTTGGTAGCTCCTTAACTTACTGAAGTAGACTGGATTACTGTTCCCAATTCTTCAGTCTCTCCTGCACTAAAATTCCACATCCATCGCCTTTGCCATGTTCCTTTGCGCTGTCTCCCACTAGATTAAGCGGAGTATATTTCCCTGCCCGCCGATGCTGGGCATGGTTACGTGATTTACTTGCCAAGAGGATATCAGCAAACATGGTGTGAGCAGAGGCTTGGACTGTGCTGCAGAACTCAGCTTAGGCTACTGTGCTTCTTCTCTCGGCCTTGAGAAGAGCTTGTGTGGGATGAGAGGCACATGAAGCAGATATGAATCAAACTCTCAACCTGTGGCTTGATGAAGAGCACCCGTCACTCCCCCAACACCTCCCTCCACCTTGTGCTGGAGCTGACCCACGAGGAAAACGCCAAATGTCTGCTCCTGTAAGCCACCAAGAGTTTGCTTGTTACTGAGTATTACTGGAGTTGAAACCTATCTCCATCTCTCACTAGATTGTAAGCTCCATGCAGACAAGAAAGAGCTGTGTCCCGAGCACCTAGCATAGGGCTTAGCGCATTGCAGGAGCTCAATAAGTATCTGTTGATTGGATGTATGACTACAGGAATGAGTTTTGGCCATTGACACGTCTGTGTCCTGGCTAGCATGTGAATCCCTTACGGCCACGAATGGCAACTGATTTCTCTCAGTATCACCCAGTTATCTCCCTTCCCACATGGGGCTCTTGGTAGATATTCAATAAATATTTGTTGAAATTGAATAAATTGAATTTTGTGGGTTGACTTTGGAATCGATCCTTAATTTATGACATTGTTTCTGTGGGGAAATGCATTCTGAGTGCCAAACAAACTTGCAAATGAACTTTTGGAACCTCACCCGTTCATTGGTTCAGGATTGCCAGTTTTGTGGAAATCCATAACTGAACACATGTACTATGCTTTGCAATATGGGAGCAACTGAGAAACTGCTTCCAAACCCAAGATATTCAGCCTGCAAAAATTCACTTTCCACCCACGCAGACAAATTCAGAACAGGTTGGATTTGAGGTTCCAACAATAAAATAATAGACTTTTTAGAGCTCATTGTTTATCTAATTGCTTTTTATCTACTTATGCTGGATGCTTATTCTTAACAGCCGATCAGAAGGAAGTTAAGATCATTATCTTACCCGCCCCCCAACAAATCCACTTTCTAGACATGTATGAAAGAAAACTCAACCTTCTCAACAGAGAAAATAAGTTATTTTTCTAAATAAATCTGTGACATTTAAAATAAACACAGTGGGATGCTCTAGAGTTATAAGAAAACATCCCCCTTTAGAATTCCTAATTTTGAATGGTGCTGGGAGCTTAATGGTGAGTCACAGATCTGAGGTTTAGTTTTATTTAATCTTAGGCCAGAACCAAGCCAGTTTGAAAGCAAGTGATCTGACATAGCTGGGAAGGGCCATCAGTCCACAAATTCAGAATGTTTTTTAATACTCAACGCACAAGTCTCAACCTGCCATTGCTCGAGTTTCCCAATCACTCAATCTACTCCATTCATTTAACATATACCCACTATGTGCCAGGCACTGTTCTAGGTTCTGGGGATACAGTAATGGACAAGACAAAGTCCCTATGCAACTTATATTTTAATAAAGGAAGAGGCAGAGAAATATGATCATTTCAGACAGTGGAGGGGATGGGGCATAAAAATAAAAGTGATGTCATTGTGAGTGAGGTGAGGCTACGTTAAGCTGGACAATCAGGTGGAGATGTGTGTGCTAGGATCTGATGATCAAGAAAGAGCCAGCCGGGCTGGCCGAGTGGCACGATGGTTAAGAACTGGCTTGGGACGCCAGAGGGCCCCGGTTCGGATCCCACATATGAGGGCCAGTGACACTGCCCTCCACAGCTAAGATGCTGAACAACAGCTCAACCTGGAGCTGGGCTGCTGTGAGTCGCCGGCGACAGCGTAGGCTGCAGCCCCTGTGGCAGTGGGTTGACATGGGCTACTGTGTGTAGCCAGCAGCCAGCGTGAGCGGCCGTCCAGAAGCTGGCGACTGATCTGCCTCACCCGGGAAGAGCGCAATGATGGTGCCAACTTGGGCCAGTGAAGCAACGTCCTCCACAACTAGACTGAAGAACAAAAAAACAGCAACTTGTCTGTTCTCCTTCCCCCAATTCCCCAGCGCTGTTCCCATCCCCAAATTCCCCAATAAAAAAAAAATCTTTAAAAAAAAAAAAAAAAGAAAGAGCTAGCCATGGAAAGATCTGAGGAAGAATATTCTAGACTGAGGAAACAGCAAGTGCAAAGTCCCTAAGGCAGGAACAAGCTTGGTATATTCTTCAGTCAGAAAGGAAGCGTGTGGCTGGGGTAGAGTGAATGGAGAGAGTGTCATGAAAGGTCCGAGAAGCAGCAAAGGGCCAGATTACGGAAAGCCTCGTACGAAGGCCCTGATAATAAAGGATTCAGGCTGAATTCTATGATGGAAGCCAGTGGAGGTTATCAAGCTGCGGAATGACATGATCTGGTTTTGATTTTAAAAGGCAGGGGTGCGTGAAGAAAGGCAACAGCAGGGGAAGCAGTGAGTTGGCTTTTACAGAAGACTGGGACTCACAGCCCACCATCGATAAAAGCCCCATGTGCTCAGCCTCTTCTCCAGTTCTTCCTTTTACCTTCTTGTTCTACTGAGCCACGCTCCCCCGGAGCACACAGCTTCCCCATGACCTGCTCAACGGCTGCCTGCTTCCTCTCCCTCACCATCAATGTCTTGCTTGTGTCTTACTTCCTCCTCTAGACGATTCTTCTTCCCTTCTGTCCAAGCTTTCCCCAGCTCCCACCTCGGCTTTGAAGCTCATCCCCAAAGTCCTTGTTGTAACCATCTGCTAACCACCCCCACTTATAGGCCAGTTCCTTTATTTTCTTGACTATCTAGCTCCTCGTTTTCTGCAACATTGTTGCCATATCATTCTTGGTGACTGCAATTTCCACACAGGTGAGTGATCCATCTAAAGCTCTGACACCTCAGTTCCTTGACCTCTGTCTGCCAATAATCTTGTCCTCCATCTTACTTCAGCTCCATAATCATACCCTAGACCTTGTCATTACCAATAAGTCCACCCCCTCCATGACCTTAATTTCAAGCTCCCCACAGTCCAACCACTACCCCTTTTCCAGTTCCCTGGCTCCAACAAGTCTTAAAACCAACTGTACCCTCCAGTGCACAGATCTTGCCACCTTTCTGCATTCCTCATTCTGTTCGTGTCCTCAGTTCCCTTCTTTTTTTTTTTTTTTAAGATTTTATTGGGGAATTGGGGGAGGAGAACAGCACTGGGGAATCAGGGAAGGGGAACAGATAACTTGCTGTCCTTTTGTTCTTCTGTCTAGTTGTGGAGGATGTCGCTTCACTGGCCCATGTTGGTATTATCATTGCACTTTTCTCAGGGAAGGCAGTCACTCAGCAGCCATTGGACAGTTGCTCACAGCAGCTCACGGCAGCTCACGTGGGCTGCCGGCCGCTCCCGCTGGCTGCCAGCCACTCACGTAGCTCATGGCAGCCCACTGCAGCAGGGGCTGCAGCCTACGCTGTCACCGACAACTCACAGCAGCCCAGCTCCAGGTTGAGCTGTTGTTCACCATCTTAGCTGTAGAGAGCACAGCGTCACTGGCCCTCATGTGGGATTCGAACCGGGGCCCTGCTGCTTAGAGCTGGCGTCCCAAGCCAACTCTTAACCAACGCACCACTTGGCCAGCCCCTCACTTCCCTTCTTAGAGTTCACTTATAGCTTAGAGCCCAGATTCTACTATTCTAAGTGTGAATATCCATATCAATATCGTTGTCCATCCACTGCATGCACCCTTGGCATCCAGGCCCCACTGTCCCCTCTTGATGTATTTCTGGGCAAAGCCTCAACTCTGGATGAATCTCTTGCCTTCTCCATGGCATCACCAATGGAGCTGAGCATGGCTTGTGATAGCAAAACTATGCTTACTGTTTTCATGTAAGCAAGACTACCAACCTCAGGTGGGCCCTACTGCTTCCCGACAATCCTTCTCTATTTCCCATCTCTGTTTTCTCTTCCACTCTATTTCACATCTTCTCTCTCTTCTCCCTTCAAACCCCCAGGGCTCCCTCCCCCACCGCCCCTCACTCTCACTTCTCTTAAGTCACTGAAAATGATGTAAGCAATATGAAAAGACACTGAACATGCTTCCACCACCCACTTGCTCCTGGGCCTATATTCTTCAACTTGCCTCCCATGACCAAAAGGAACTGTCCACGCTCCTGTCTGAGGCTGGCTCCCCACTGGGGCAATAGGTCATATCTTCTTTCCTCTGCTGAAAGACAACGCTCCACAACTCTCTCCTCTCTCTCCTGCACCATCAGTCTCTCCCTCTCTACGGGAACTTTCCCAATAGCCCCCAAATGCACTGTTATTTCATGCATCTTAAAAACAAAACTGGGGCCGGCTGAGTGGCGTATTGGTTAAGACTAGCTTGGGATGCCAGAGGGCCCCGGTTCGGATCCCACATATGAGGGTCAGTGACACTGCCCTCTACAGCTAAGATGCTGAACAACAGCTCAACCTGGAGCTGGGATGCCATGTGTTGCCGTGGACGGCGTAGGCTGCAGCCCCTGCTGTAGTGGGTTGCCATGGGCTACCGTGTGTAGCCAGCAGCCAGCGTGAGCGGCCAGCAGCCGCTGTGAGCAGCCTTCCAGAAGCCAGCAACTGATCTGCCTCGCCCGGGAAGAGTGCAATGATGGTGCCAACTTGGGCCAGTGAAGTAACGTCCTCCACAACTAGACTGAAGAACAAAAGGACAGCAACTTGTCTGTTCCCCTTCCCCCAATTCCCCAGCACTGTTTCCATTCCCCAATTCCCCAATAAAAATCTTAAAAAAAAAACAAAAAACAAGACTGGACCCCACTTTCTCTTCTGGGGTCTGCTCCATTTTTCTGCTCCCTTTCTCAGCAAAGCTACTCTAAAGAGTTGTCTCTGCTCTATCGTCTTATTTTTTCTTGCAGCTGTAGCACCACTTCCCGGCTGCCCTTGTCAAAGTCACTGATCATCACCTGCTAAGTCCAGTGGATCAATTATCTTCTTCTCTTACCTGACCCCTCAGCATGGCCTGGCACAGCGAACTACTCCCTCTTCCTTTCTTCCCTTGGCTCCCCGGAGACCACTTTCTCAGTTATTTTTCTCCCCTTTCCAGCTGTTCCCTCTCCATTTCTGTTCCCTCTTCATTTCCCTCGATCCCTAAACATTGCCCCACTTCAATGCTCAGTTCTCCACTGCTTCTCCCCTCAGTCTGTACTCCCTTCCTCAACTAGTCTTAGGATTCCTTGTGCTCCACCGAAACCCTACTGATGCGCAAATTCCCATCAGCAGCCTGGACCTCTCCTGTGAGCTCCAGACCTATGTTTGCCACTATCGTGGCCACCAGCTATGTATGGCCCTTTATTTACCACCATTTAAACACCATTGTCGCCATCACTACCATCACCACCACTGTCACTGAGTTAACCCCTGCATGTATTGTAGCTTAGAAACACAGACAAGGAACCCAAATAAATGGAATGAATCGGAAAGATTTTGGCAAAACTGCTTAGCGGGTGTGCGATGATGAAATGCTGTTCATGATCAGTTAATTTCTTAAACTCTAGTCTTGGGCAAGCAACAAGAAGAAATCCCAATTACAATTATTCATGAGAATGTTCCTGGCCCCGCATCTTTTGTCTGCCAGTGATTCTGACGGAAACAGCCCGGTAAGAAAACGCAGTGAAAGACATGGGCAATTATGCGTCTTGGTGCATCTCAGCTTTTGACTTCTTCCATTGACTCTTAATTAATTCCATCCCCATATTTTCCATTTGTTTCCTGAACCTCTTGCTTACATTGTATTTTCCTCCCCTCCCCTCCCTTCATTGCTCTTGGCTTCCTCCCCCAGAAGCTCCCCAATTCTCTTCCCAGTCCTCCTTTCTTTCCCCAGACTGCCCCTTGTTCAGCCTTTAGCTTCTCTGTACCTGTTCTACTCTTTCTTATCCTTTTTTACCTTTAAAAACTGAAAGCACCAAACTGACAGACACTGTTATGGTTTTGTTTTGGTTTTTTGTTTTTTTTTTCCCCCTGCCTGAGCTGCAGCTCAGGCTGTCTCCTCCTTGCTTCTATAGCAAGAGCCCCAGTACTGGGTTGCCATGGCAACAGCAAATCCATCCAGGCCGTCCCAGTGATGCTAGGAGCTGCCATGGCAAAGAAGCCGCTCTGGGTCGCCCCTGAGCCTAGATGGGTCCTGAGCATCATAATTCAAGACCAGGCTGGGCAGGTGCTGCCCGGAGCCTGAGGTCGCACATCAGGCCCACAGCTGTACGGTGCATTTGGAGACAACATCGTCAGTAATGAGGCTCCCACTGAGCCAATCGAATACATGACATTATGAGGATTCGTTTGAAATTTTTTAAACATCCCTATTATATTATCTCCCCTGAGGGAGAACCTTTCGCCTCTCTCTCGAGTCTGGAAAACTCTGTACACAGTAAAAGCAGACTGACAGCTCTAGCCTATCCTCCTATATGTCACATACCTGCCCCCACCCTTCCCCGGAGTGGTCCAAGCCAAATGACTTAGAAGCACTGACATGGGTGGGAGCATCTCCGAGAGTTCATTAGGGTTTCACAGTGATATTTTAGTCAGCGAAGAGACCAGCTCTCCCAGGTCACCGGGATGAATTGTTACAGTGGGGCAACAAGTGTTCTGCTACATCACACACTTTTTCAAAACTGTGAGTTGGTGAGAAAGAATTCAGGAAATACCTTTGGAGCGAATGGCACCAGCCGCAGTGAGGGTCTGCTGCTGCTAAGCATGCCACACAGGATTTACGCTTATTGCAGTTCGCAACACGAATTCTCCTCACCTAAAAATAAAGATGGCAGCAGTTCAGATGGAATTATAAGCAACACCGGAAAAACAACCACACCTTACCTGATGAAGGGCCACAGAGAGACATTTATCGACTCAAACTCTGAATGTCTCCACAATGACTCCGGGGGGCAGGGGTTCTCAAGTCCCAAGGGAGGAAGCAGTTTATCAGAATAACCTAAGGAGGAGCTTGTGAACATACAGATCCCCAGGCCCCTGAGACTCTAGCTGAGTAGGTCTAGTACAGGGCCTAGGAATCTGTATTTTTAAGCACTCTTTCAGGTGAGTCTGATATGCAGTCAGGTTTCTGATCTGCTAAGAATGACTTCGAAAGGGATCGTGGAATGAGGTCACCTGGTTCTCATACAGAGATAGTCAACGGTACTTTGGAAGTGAACATCTGGACATAGCACAAGGCTCTGACCCAGGAGTGTCAGCATGAGGTTGTCACTGGATTGGAGGTGAGGCGAGCCCTCTCAGGGGCAGCTCCATCACCTCAGCTCCTGGCTCAATTGCTCACATCCCCTCACCGGAGTTGAAAATTAAAGAAACAGGGGGAGTTTTCAAGTTATTTCCTGTTCCTGGAGCTGCCTCTTCCAGTTGTCAGGAATAGCAGCCCACAGAGCAAGCACCCGTGCTGGGCAGACCCAGGCGGCTGAGGCCGTCAGTCGGAGCCTTGAAGCAGGGAAGTGGGGAGCAGGGAGGACCTGAGTGTCACATGGCACATTTTCTGCAGGCAAAATCCCACAGCAGGTAGTAAATAAACTTGGGGAACTCATTAAGCCAGGAAGTGGTACATGCTAGGAAGCATAAGTAACTTCTTAAAAAGGTTAGAGAAATGGAGTGTTCTAGAAGCGGTTTGTAAGGAAAACAGGCTAGCCTGAGGAGTATCCTTCGACTCTAAGTTGACTTCATGGAGAATAACCTTCACGGTCTTCCATGCTGATGACAGACATGATAGGCAGACCACCGGGCTGAGTTAGAATTAACCAGAATGTGGGTGTTTCCTTGTAGCTCACAAAACATCTTTGTAATTCTGGAGGGTTTTCATAAATGTCACACAGTCTCTCTAACCTTCTTTTCTCGTCTGTGAAATAGAGATGGTGCTGCTAACTTCACGGAGTTGTGACAAACATTGTGTGGCACATACTAAATGCTGAATAAATGTTGGCTATTGCTATTGTGTGAGAAAAAGCTTCCGTGATCCAACAAACATGTGAAACCTTACACTAAAAAAAGCGAAATAGGTTTCTGAGAGCCTTTGAACATGCCAAGTGTCGTGATACTCCAGGAGGAGGATAGCAAGGAACATCTGCTCCAAGGAGCACTTGTGCTCAGAACATTTAGTGAAGTATGAATTGCTAGAATATTCTATGAGAATTACCATACAATATACTTAAACACACAAACACAGAACTCTGTTTAAGAGAGGACACTATAAATACTCCATTGGAGCTCCTTCTTTAACTTAACAACACACTATAGTGACTAGTCCACAGCAATACATATATCTCCCTGTGGTTATTTTTAATGGCCACATATTATATCATTCTATAGATGTACCAGAGTATGTTAGTTTGGCTGTGACTATCTGCCCAAGAGTCTAGGAAAGGACCCTCCTTAGGTTTGCCTCTCTTGGGTTATGTTGGCTCAACCAGAGTCTTACTAATAGGATCTCTTGCAGTGAACCTAAGAAAAGAATGCAAGAGTAACCGGCTTTGATGCCCAGTTGAAAACTCTCCTCAGGGCTTCAGGCTTTGAATGACCAGAGACTCTTTACTGTCAGAAAATGAGGACCTGTTAAAACTGTTGGGGGTTCTCACAGTGGTTCCCATCCAACAGTCTTGGGTTCCAGGGAAGGCATTCATGAGGATTTATGAGCTATTTGCAATGTTTCAAAAAGCTGAATGGAAAAAACAGGCACAGATTAAGCAAGGCTTCAAGTGTCTTTGCTTTACGCTGGAATTTTATCAGCTCTATGTGGCAGCACAGTCAGTTCTCTGACTGGCAGTTCTGAAATGCCCTTGATAAATAAAGCCTGAGAATGGGAAGTGTTACTTAATATATGCAGGTTGTTGAGTAGACAAAAATGTTTCAATTGTGGGAACCATAGGGAAGAAATATAATAAAAAAGTGTTTGAATGGTGAGACAAGCTGGTTCAGAAGATCCTCTAGGGCAGCAGTTCTCAACCTGTGGGTCGCGACCCCTTTGGGGGGTGGAACGACCCTTTCACAGGGGTCGCCTAAGACCATCGGAAAACAAAAAGATATTTACATTACGATTCATAACAGTAGCAAAATTACAGTTATAGAGTA
>NW_017731692.1:959506-969182 GCF_001890085.2 Hipposideros armiger
AGGGCAGTGTCACTGGCCCTCATATGTGGGATCCGAACCGGGGCCCTCTGGCATCCCAAGCGAGTTCTTAACCATCGCGCCACTCGGCCGGCCCTATCATGGACTTTAGAGATCAGGAGATAATTTAAGCCCTAGTTCTGACAAGGCCTAACCTATATATATATATATATATCCTTGAGCAAGTTATTTAACCTTTCCAAGTCTCAGGTTCTTCATCTATAAAACAAGAGACATTTTATATCATTATATTAACGTATTTCTTTAACGTTGTTTATTTATGTGTGTGTGTGTGTGTGTGTGTGTGTGTGTGTACACAACTCTATGCATCTCGTCTAGAGAGACCATTTGAAGAAGAGTAACTTTTACATAGGGACTCAATAAAAATTAGTTTCCTTCCCCCTTCCCGTGATGGAAGCGCTTTGTACAAATGAAGAAAATGTATCCTTTATATATCAGTGAGCAGAAGCAAGAAAAAAAAGTAAAAGAGCCAGATAAATTGAGAGAGGGAGGGCAAATGCCATATATTTCCTGGTTCATGAATGTGTATGAGACTGTGGCCTGATATTAACCCCGAATCCTAAAGCCAACCCCATTGGACATATTCATAAATGCAGCTAACCATTCTGTGCCCACACAATAAACGTGTAAATTCAGTTACCTTGCTGATTATGTGCCCATTTGCAAGCACACTGTCCTCTGAAAAACTTGGCATTGGAAATATATAGCCAATAAAAAATTGTCTAAATAGGTAATATTTCTTGCTCACTTAATGATAATAAGATTTTTAATTCCATGCCTGTGAACCACAGCAGGTCTTCTCGAAGCCTGCAGCAATTTTTAAACTTGGGAGTTCAAAGTAAAATCTTTACTACTAGATAATGACATCCATTAAACCATTTTTATTCATAAGTCAGAAGCAACCACTAGAATTTCTACCTACCTCTTTTCCAGCTGTTAGGTAGATATAGATATTCTTCTCAGGATGAGGAACAAGTTTATAGAAAACAGGTGTTTCTTCTTTAATTTCATAGATAACCTCCGGACAATTTGAAGTCAAATTTTCACCAAGAATAACCTATTTTTTTCCAAAAAGAGAAATACAATTTCCATTAACTATTTTGAATAACATAGTGACAAAAACTTGCAGCTTAACTCTAAAACCACATCCTTTCTTCCTACATATATTAGCTAAGAAACCATGTTCCTCAATCACCCGCTCATGTTTCTCTTCAACAAAGTTGGTAATAACAAGTGCAGTATTTCTGCTTTTATAGGAGACAAAGTCAAAGTCTCACACACACACACACACACACACACACACACACACACACACACACAGAGCACTCTTCAATGTTGGGGCCGTATCCTCATATATGGAAGCTTAGAAGTTTATCCACAATTCCTGACCACGTCTGATCTGGCCCCATGAGAAACTACAAGTGACAACGTCCTCAGTACTACTTATGCCAGGAGTGATCTTAAAACTAAAGGAAGCCAGCTCAATATTTGCCTGGGTTACTCTGATTCTCCCATATGATTCTACATATAGTCACACATTTTAAAGTAACCAGGACAACTTAACAAGCTTAAACAAGTAATATGCTATACAGAGGGTACCCCCATAAAATGTGTACACGTTTTAAGAAAGGAAAACACTATTATATTAAAATTGTAATACTCAATCTATACTGATAACAAAAGATGAATGTAAGTCACGTTTGACTTCTGCAATTACAAGAGGTGCTCAAAGTGGTTACCATCAGCGTCCAGACACTTCTGATTAGGGTGAACTACTGCTTGAGCAATGTTGACCAAAGTATCCATTTGTATCCATTTTTTTGGCACCCCGGGTATATAAAATATAAGCAAGTGTGGCTTTGAAAATGGACAAAACTGAGTTTCACTCATCTTCAGTCAATAAACATTTACTGAATGTCCAGCATGTATCAGGCATGTTCTAGGTGTTTAGAAAATGTGAACACAATAGGGCTGGGGGAGGGAATCCTGCCTCATAGAACTTACTTACACTCAGGGGAGTGATGGGAGACAGTTAACAAAAAATATGTAAATTATAAAATATATTAGCAGGTGATACAAGTCAAAATAAAGCAAGGTAAGGAGATGGACAATGCGTGTTCAGAGTAGGTCTCATTGAGAGGTGACATTTATTTAGAGACTTGCTGTAGATGATGGAGTCATTTAGATAGCTGGACAAAGCATGCTCTTAGAAGAGGGACCCACTGGTACAAAAGCCCTAAAATGAGAGGAGGCTGCATGGTTTGAGCAGAGCAAACAAAGTAGAGAAGAGTGGGCAGTTAGGTAATGGAGCGAGAAATGTAGGTTCTTGTAGGCCTGTGTAAATATCTGGCCTCTTACGCTGGGTGAGAGAGAGGCAGCCATTGGGCTTTGAAAAGAGGAATGATGTCATAAGAGGGCAGGGTCTAAAGCACTGGTAGAAGACTCATTAGGAGACTGTCACCATAATCCTGGAGAAATATAAAGGTAGCTTGGGCTCAGGTTTGCATCCTGGCTCGACCCTGTAAGTGGCTGTGCTGCTTTGAACTCGTCACTTAACCTCCCGGGGCCTCAATCTACTCATCTCTAAAATGGGGTTAATCATGCCTTCCTTAAATACAGCTATTGTAAGGATCAAATAAAATTATGAAAGATGCTTAACACATAACCAATATTCAATAGATAATAATCTATTACTAGATTAAAAGCCCCCTTTGCGTAGGGACCATATCTTACTCATCTTTGTACCCATCTCATTGTCCAATACAATGTCTTCAAAAGTGAAGGTGTTCAACATATCCAGATATAATACCGACATCTGTATCTCTACCACTGGGGACAACAGTTATATTGGGCACGTGATTTTTTTTTTTTCTTAAAGATTTTTATTGGGGAATTGGGGGATGGGAACAGCGCTAGGAAATTGGGGGAAGGGGAACAGACAAGTTGCTGTCCTTTTGTTCTTTAGTCTAGTTGTGGAGGACGTTACTTCACTGGCCCAAGTTGGCACCATCATTGCACTCTTCCCGGGCAAGGCAGATCAGCCACCGGCTTCTGGAGGGCTGCTCACAGCAGCTGCTGGCCGCTCACGCTGGCTGCTGGCTACATACGGTAGCCCATGGCAACCCACTGCAGCAGGGGCTGCAGCCTATGCAGTGTCACTGGCCCTCATATGTGGGATCCGAACCGGGGCCCTCTGGCATCCCAAGCCAGCTCTTAACCAACGCGCCACTCGGCCGGCCCTGGGCACATGATTTTAAAAGAAAAATTGGCACCTGAGATTCTTTTCAGACAAAGTCAACATTCATGCATCTCCTGATCCATAATATTCCTGTACCCACATAATATTTCTGATGGTTATTACATATTGCTATTTCATCAAAAGCTCCTTATCCATTTGGCTCACAGAGCATCTTCCTGCACTCGAACCCGCTCCCAGAACCTGAGCCTGAGTCTGACTTTGTCCTGAGGTGGTGACTTCCTTCCATCATCTGTTCTGGGTCAAGCCCCATGGATTCAGTGCAGCTAGCTCAGAGCCTGTGAACTACCCACTACATTCAGTAGCAGTTCTATAAACATCAATCTCAACTAACTATATTAAACGTGGCTTTTTAAAAAGGGACAGAAGCAGTTAGGTCCCAATGCAGGTGGGACAAATCTGTGCCTCAAGTCATTTTAAAATGTCTCTATGGCTACACCATCCAACACAGTAGCTGCTAGCCACATACGGCTATTTAAGTTTTAATTAATTAAAAAGTCAGTCCCTCAGTCACACCAGCCACATTTCAAGTGTTTACCAGCCACATGTGGCTAGTGGCTAACATAGTGAGAGTACAGATACAGACCATTATTTCCATCATCATGGAAAGTTCTATTGGACAGCGCTGGCCTACAGAAAACCGAGTGAAGGGAGACATCCAGCAAGCGCTGACCAAGTGTGCACTTGCCAGGCTCTTGTCTGCCCATCTCTAACTCCTATTCTTTTTTGGGCAGCTCAGATTCAAAGAGTTGATCCGGTTCTAAAAAGTGGTTGTTTAGAGAAGAGACAGAAAGCCAATTAAAAAAAAAAAGATTTACAGAAATATTCTCAAGTGAGACAAAAGCAAGGCTGCTGCCCAGGTTTCTCTTGAGGAATTCGTCATGCTGGAAGCATCCCTGGGCAGGACTATGTGTGATGTATTCTTACCCATCAAGCTGAACCTGAATTGAATGAAGCCCATAGTGCTAACTTTCACTTAGTATTAGGAGACGCAGAGGAACAAGCCAGAGGACAGTACGAGAGAGGGAGAACTGCCAGTGCCACCATGTGAGACGTTCACAGGCAGCAGACTTCGTTTCCTTATTCAGTCAATGGTGGTGAACAAAAGGGGTGACTTCCTCAAAAGGTCAGTGGCAGGCAGCACATAGAAGGAGGCCACTCCAGATTAAGAGAAACACAACCACCAAATGTGATTTGAGTACCTTATTCAGAGACCCGTTTGAACAAGAATAATTTTAAAAAGATGGTTTTGAGTCAATCAGGAAAATTTTGTTATATGGACTCACTATTAGATAACGCTAAAGAATTACTGATGATTTTGTTAATTGAGATAATAGTGTTATGGTTATGATTATTTAAGAAAATGATCATAGTTTTTTTTTTTAGAGATGCATAGTGAAATGTGTGGGGGTAAAGTGACATACTGTCTAGGATTTGCTTTAAAATAAAAAAGTAAATAACTACATAATTTATAGTAATTGCAGCATGGTGGTTATAATGAAGAATACTGTATTGTATATTTGCAAGTTGCTAAGAGTAAATCTTAAATGTTCTTGTCACAAGAAAAAAATGTGTAAGTACATATAGTGATGGATGTTAACTAGACTTATTGTGGTGATCATTTCACAATATATACAAATACCGAATCATTACATTGTACATCTGAAACTAATCTAATGTTACATGTCAATTACATCTCGATAAAAAAAGTTTACAAAACACCACCACTCCTTGTCCACTTTGAGTTAGAGCTGCACTGCATTATTATTGAGATTATTTTATTTTATTTATTCATGGAGCATGGATGCATGCGGGTAGGGGCTAGAAAGATCTAGTTTGGGGCAACTTAGATTTATTCACTTGATACATTGGAGATGAGGCACCAGTATTCTGTCTAGAGCTCTGAATTATGGCAGAGAAGTCTTTCTTTCTTGCATGAAAAAAAATAATTACCAAATTGCACTATATGACAGGGTTTGTCAACCAAGTTCCCTGAGCAAGCTACCTAGAGCAGCTTACACTGAGGCTTGTCCTGATAGCCACAGATGCTCGGGTTGAACTGTTGTTTCATTGATGGTGGGAGTGAGACTTCTCTGGAAGGTAACTTGGCATTATCCATCAAAATTATAAAGCACATACTCTTAGGCCCTGCAGCCCCTTGTATGTATGTGAAATGATACGAGTATAGGTCCGTGGATATTCATTGCAGCATCATGCATTATGCACAAAAGATTGAAACAACCTAAATGTCCAACCACAGGGAACAGGTTCAGTAAACTATAGTACAAATGATAGAATACTATTTAGCCACAAAAATAAAAAAGCTCTGTGTTATGTTAAATATGTAAAATTTGTATACACATATTTTATGTACATATGCATGTATATATAAATTTAATATGTTATATGTTTAATGGAAGAGGGGAAAGACTATCTTGCCCTTTTGCTTGCAGATGTACATAAAATATCTCTGGAAGGATATCCAAGAAACCAATATTATTGGTTGCCAGAGGTTAGAAACATGTGGCTCTCACTGTATATTCTCTTGGTTTATTTGCATTTTGAACAATGTCAGTGTATTATCTCAAAAAATAAATGCATACAATTTAAATGTAGAAAGTGTTTGAGGAAGAGTGGGTTCAATTGTGTCTCTCTTTGCTAGATTATACAGAGAATGGTCTCCAGAACCCTGAGGACAGAACAACACATTTTCAGTTTCATCACAAGGGACTCAAACATGATACACGCAGGCATTGGGGTCCCTGCTTCTGTAGTCCTCATCTCTCAGATGACTGCAGGACAGGAGAGAGATGGCTCTCTTTCTCCTTTAGATTTCTATTAATATCACCTGCTACTCACCCACCCCCCTCCCCACAGCCCAGCCCAGGGGCCCCAGTGGACATTTGGATCTTCCAATTGCAAAATTCATGTCAACAACAACACAGAGAAGAATGCCAGCAAGACTGAAGCAAGGGAAAAATTCTTTCCTCAGCTCAGTTCAGTTGGGCAGCCTCGGAAAAAGAACATGATCAGTGAAGTGCTGCTGGAAGTAACGGTGAGTCACAGAACCCAAAATGGGTTGAATTTTGCATAAGAGAAACTTCATCCAATTCCCACACATTCCTTCGGCATGATGTGGATTTTTATCTGTTGCTTTGAGGATATGCCCTGAATACAGATCTAATCTGAAGTCAACCTGCACCTCTTCCACGTATATACTGATATACCCCTTCATCCTCCAAGTCTCAAATGCCACCTCCTCTGAGAAGCTTTCCCTGGTTGCCTTTCTACTGTACCCCACTGTCATTCTCTACCTCACTGTTTTCTTCATAGCACTTGCCACTACCTGAAATTACTTTATCATTGATGAATCCATTTACTTTCTGTCTTTTTCTTCCCATCATAAGGGCAGCAGCATTGTCTGTTTTGTTCACTTTTGTATCCTCAGCACCCAGAACAGTGCCTGGCACATAAAAGGTACCCAATAAATATTTATTAAATAAAAAAATACTCTATTAACATTCAAGATTGTATAAGGCTCTTCGCATTTTTCCAGCTGAGGCCTGTGTAGAAAACAAATTTTCCCCGATGGAGAATTTCAGCTCATGTCAACATTCTGTTTCTGTTGACATCTTCCTGAAACCTCGTGGTAGGCTATTAACTAGCCTTGGGACTTCTGCTGCATACAAAAAAACCCCCCAAAAAACCCAAAAAACAAAAACAAAAACCAAACAACTACAGTCCTGAAATGCATGGTATGTGAGACTTCCACATCATACACTTAGCTGCATTACAAGTTTGACACCACCCACGGGAAGGATAGCATGGTGAGGAAAATGGAGCGGGGTGGGGGGAATTAAACAAAAGACTATTTCTTTTTTTCTTTACTATTACCATGAGATGGAAAAGCCATGGGTGTTCAAAAAGCTCAAATATTTAATGCCAAATTTCTTTCCTTATGCCTCACTCTGCAGGGCTAACCAGTTGAAGGGCAAACAGGCCAATCTTCTAACTTATTTTTTTTCGATAAACACACACACACACACACACACACACACACACACACACAAGCAAAGTAATTATCCAATAGCGTTTAATGTGCTTCCGTAGTTAGGTGCAATAAAGATGAAATATAAAGATTAAGGCAAATTCCTCTCTTGTTTCCAATCTACTTATTTTATTGTAAGTAGTAAGGGAAGCATACAGCCTGAACCACAAGTTCTAGATTTGTGGATTACAAGGGAGTAATAGTTCTAAACTGGGGACTCCCTGTGAACTCACAAACTGAAATGAATAAGGTGGGGATGAACCTGAAATAGCTTAGTATGACGTTCTAAACAGCCAGCCACGGAGCCCATTTCCAAGTTTTGACACTTCCTGCTGTTTTTACTTTTTGGTCCATTACCTCAGCTCAGCCGTCCCAACTACCCTCACTTCCAGCCCCAGGTCCTGTCCTGTCCTGGTTTCCCAATGGTCTCCTTTTTCTTATTGGACAATTCTGTGGGTATACACACGTAGAGCTTGGCCTTATAAATTTTTATTATTTTTGTTTTCTCTTTCTTTCACTAGAAAACTTTAAAAACCAAAGTCACGGAAGGCTCTATAGGTACTCCATAGTTTGTCTACTGTTAGAATGCAGGAAGAACATTCTGGAACTGAGTTGAATTTTGCTCCGTGGTTTGGATAACTGAAATGCACTAGTGGGAGCAAAGTTTTGAGGGCAACAGTGCTGTTCTGCTGGATAGGGGAAAGGGCATGATATGGCTTCCTCTACCCTGAACCGTACTTCACTCCTACGGATGTTGAAGAAACCCAACACTAGCTTCCTATCGCTAGAGCCATTCCAAAAATCAACTTGAATACACATTTTGCTCTAAATGAACCCACTGGGGAAAAGCAGGGGCCCCGAAGGGGGTTCAGAGGCTCCCATGAGCTACTTGCAGCTCTGAGAAGAAAGGTCTCTTCCTTCTTCTAATATAGAAGTCTACCCCCAAATAGGAATGAACTAAAATACAGAAGCCATAGTTCCTTCTCATGAAACCTCAAATACTGGTTATCTTAATATTAATCCAGATACTCCAATATTATATTAGTTATAGAAAAAATAATAATAAAAGCCAGTTCCACCAACTCTATCAAGCTCTACAGACTACATGTTAATTACCAACGCAGTTTGGTTGTGGGACGAGTTGTTTCTGTTCAAATCACCTTGAGCAAGTCACGTAACTTCTCTGAGCCTCGGGTTTCTTCATTTATAAAGATGGCATAGTAATAGTATTGTCTCGTGAGGGTTAAATGGGTTAACCCATGCAGACACTGGTTCTAACGCCTGGTACCTCGTAAAAGCTCGGACATTTTAGCTATTATTATTATTCCTCGCCCGCTGCCTTCTTATCTTTTACGCTTACAAGAAAGGTTAATGGGCATGTGTAAAGTGACAAATTTCAAATTTCATGCATATTCTGTTATTACTTATTTTACCACTTGGAAAAGCTCAAAATATTCAATTCTGCCCTTGCAATAAAGACGATTTTCTATACGCAACAGTCAACTCAAAGGAATCCAAAACACATGATAGGCCGTACCGCAATCTGGAGAAAGATTCAGCATGTGTTTATAAAAATGCATACACTTTCCAGTGTCCTGGCTATGCAACGCGTGTGACATGAATTCCCAAAAGCTGAGTTCAGTGTGACCATATTTTTTGGTCTCAGTGGAAACGCTGATGACTGAAAAATTACAGAATGCAATCATGTTCACAAAGGAAATAAAATGAGGAAATAAGAGGGTGGGGGAGTGACTGTTAAGACAGAACCTGTCTTATAACCATTAGGACAGCATGTGAGTAAAATAAGGGGGCAGCTCAGATACCCTCAAAGAACCCTTTCTGTTCTAAATTCCTTCCATTTTCAAGAGCTCGCTCAAGAGTGTGAGCTCTGAGCAACAGCGGTTCGAGTCCCGGCCCAAGCTGAGCTGCCACTGAGCTGCCAACAAGTGGCAGGATGGCTCAGCTAAAAAATAAAAAAATAAAAAAATCCTTCCATTTTCCTGAAATCTTACAAAGGCACATAAGAATAAAGGCAGGAGAAAGAGGGCAGTACAGATATCAGCATACTGTCAAGTCTTTAGTTTTTCCACATATCGGTAAAGTCTTACCTTTGGAGGTAGTGCTGGGTTACTTGGAAGAGTGCATGTCTTTAAAGATACTTTAAAAGTGATTCACTATCTCGGTTTAAGCTCAAAATAATGTTTCCATATAATAAAATATGATACAGCTATTTAAAGATACTGTTTGCAAAAGGTTTGCCATAATACTTGAATACAAGCATTTTCCCTTATTCACTGAAGAAAGGATGCAAAATTGGATACAGGTGGACCTCAGCTACGTAAAAGAAAAAAAAA
>NW_017731692.1:970507-971807 GCF_001890085.2 Hipposideros armiger
TTCATTAATATCATTATAACAGACTGAATTCTGGGAAAGAACATGCACAGTCTAAAAAGATGAGGTAAAGGCCTCTTGTCAATCATAGGTGTCAATCATCTGGTCCCACCCCAAAAAGGAACAGCCCATTCTAGAGAAAAAAGGATAAAAACTTAGAGCTCTTGCCCATCAGTGTCTTTTGAGCTGCTTTTGCTCGGCCTGCTCCAAACTCTTTGGATTATACTTTTTCTACTGATAATGACCCTTGAGTCGTTCTCTACTGCTCAGCCCACTTCTGCTTCTTTGAAATGTATCTTTTCTTCTAATAAACTGTCCTTTTCTGTAACTTTACCTCTCTGGTCCGTGTCTCCATTCTTCGGTTCCAGGAGACCACAATCCCGACACACACACACAATCACACACATAAAAAAATCCTGCATCATTAATTGGGAGCTCGTCTGGGATGAAAAAGAGAGGTAAATATGATCTGTGCTTTTCTGTCTGCCTTGCCCACTCGCGGGCCTTCCATCAATATTGTTTTGTCCCTTTCTCCTATCACACAAACAATGGGCCTTCGTCAGCCGGGGAAAAGCGACAAGCATAGCTGCCATCCTTCAAGACTCGAAGGGGAGGCTTAGCAGAAGGGCTCTGGTTAATTCCCTCCGATGCTGAGTTGAAGGGATGTTGGCCTTAGCCCGACTGCCTTCTCTCTTGGGGGAAAGAGGGGAACCCGAGGACGGCTAGAGATTGGAATGAATGACTCTTGAACGCATCTGAGGAACTCAAGTGACAGCGACTCGGTGATGTGTTCCAAAGGTGTCTTGGGTCTTCTCCAGACCCCACTGCCCATAAGGGTGCTGGCCAATGGCTCTCCCTGTCCCTCCCCTCTCTGCTATTCTGCTGCCTTTTCCTTTCCACGCGGAGGATGGATTTTGGTGCGTGGCTGAGTTGTGGGCCTTTGCAGGCAACTGAGGGACCCTCGGCTGTGGCCACTCCATGGTAGGGATCAAAGACCTCACGGGTCCCTTCCCAGCCTGACTTCCCGTAACGGTGCTGGTTGAACGTCTCCTCTACCTTTACTGCTTTTTTCATCCTGACACTATCCTCAACCCCTGAGATGCTGGTCCAGGGCCCCTTCCCTGTGAGACCTCCTCAGCATTCCATGCCAGCCTCAAGATGTCTTAAGGTAAGAACATGGAACTCTGTCTCTATAGAACATCCCTTGTTACTCCAGATAAGATTTACTGGCATTTTTAGCTTACCCTTTTTAACATCCTGTTGGGACCTCCTTTTAGTTTTAAAGCACAAATGGAAATGTCCT
>NW_017731692.1:971917-980202 GCF_001890085.2 Hipposideros armiger
TGAAGCCTTTTGAGGATCCCAATATCTCTGTCTACTCCCCCTTACATATAGGTCATCACGGCCATCTTCTACACTCTTTCACCTACGCTGTGTGCCTTCCTTGCAGACTTTGAACATATACTCCCTTCTTAACCATCTTTATACAGAGTGCCACCATTACATTGACCGTGCCACCAATTTCAACAATGCTTGGAGTCGGGCCATACACCCCTCTACTTTAAAACACCCCATTATGGGCCACGGCCTTTATCGGCCCATAGGCCAGCATCAGAAATCCAGGAGGGGACACACACAGAGTTAGGTAGGTGCCCACTTGGGGACATGGGCCAGCCGCCCGGGTAAGACATGTCTGAATCCTGGAGCGCCATGTCCCCCCACCCGCCTCGGACACGAGTCATGCGGTCTCCCTGACCCTCTCAGGGTCTGGAGGGCGCTCCGGATGGATTATTGGGAGGCGAATTGCAAAACGACGCCTTTCTTTTCTTCCTCCCCTACCGATGGGCACTTTCTCCCTCCCCCACACATGGGCAATACAAGTGCCCACTCGGGAGCATGGGCCAGCGGCCCAGGTAAGGCATGACTAAATCCTGGAGCGCCATGTCCCCCCACCCGCCTGCGGTCTCCCTGGCCCACTCAAGGTCTGGAGGACGCTCCAGACAGGTTGTTGGGAGATGAGTTATCAGCCCTCACGCGCCTGCACGCCCCTGAATTACATCCTAAATCACTGGAATAAATTGGATCCCAGACTCTGAAGAAGCAGAGCCTGGTCTTCTGTTCAGAGGCGTGGCCTCAATACAAATGAGAAGGCAGGGTAACCTGGCCTCCGGGAGGAAGTATTAACTATAATACTATCATGCAGCTAACTTTGTTTTGCAGACGGAAGGCACATGGTCCGAAGTTCCCTATGTTCAGGCTTTTTTCACCCTGCGGGACAAACCCAGACCTTTGCAAAAAAATGCCAAGATGATTCAGCTATTTTGGCTGTGGTTTCTTGTCTCCCTCCTCTAACAGAGACTCATTCAAAGGAACCTCCAGTGGGATCCTCCTCCCCAGGGGAGGCCCCCACAGGAGGAACCCAGTACTCCATCCCTTTCCTAGTCTCTTGTGACCCCTCGCCTGGGGACTCATTGTAAGGGAGATGGTCTAAGTTTGTGGGTGCTAATATTCTGAATAAGTTTACTTTTAAAATCATGTTATCTCTGCTACAAAATTTGTCAAAAAAAATAGCTTGGGTAATTGACTTTGGGATCTGAGTTAAGAACTAGCAAAAAGTAACTAAATAAGGTTTTAAGTAAAACTTTTCAGTAATGATGATCATATACTGGGGATGCTTAGATGTGATTTCTCAACATCTAGTGACAACTTAAGATTTTAGTTTTGCTAAGTTCATCTATTTCTAGCTTCTTGTCACAGGAATGTTCAAAGATAGATTAAGATCTGTTAATAAATGTATCTTATATTTTATCACAAAAGCCTATGCTTTGGAAGGTTACAAATATATTCCTGGATTTACCAGTAAAAGTGCTAATTGCTTGCTTTTGTTTGTCAGTAAAAATTAAGATTTTAGAGGCTATGGGTTCTAGTTAATATGAAAGGAAATAATGTGTATTTTTAAGGAAGGTATAAGGTGTGGAAATACATTTTTAAAGGAATTAAAGTCATAGAAGGTTTGTGAAAAGTCTTGAGAGAGTTTTATGTCTAGTTAAGCTAAATACAATCACTCAAGTACATTTAAATATCAAAAATAAGCTAGTAGAGTTGAGTGTTCTCTCTCTTCTAAACAGGACAAATTTCTTAGACTATTGGACTATGTTTTATATTGTCCTAATCAGGTCCTTGGTTACTGAAAAAAGCTAAAAGTTATACAATAACAACAACTAAGTTTTGCTAACAGCTATGTAAACTTCTGTATTTTAGGATTACTAGAGTTCATGTGTCCTCAACGTCAGAGTATAAGCCAGTGTAAAGGAAGCTTATTCTCCTTAATCCAACAGGATCATAATGGTCCTGGCCCACTGCTTAGATCCTAAAGAAGGCCAGAAATTTGTTTAAATTTCTTTAACAACCAAGACAGAAAAACAAGGAATAAAGGAACAGTGAGACCAGAGGATGAGACCCAAAACAAAGCCAGACTTACAAAGCCAGACTTTTGGCCACAGTTATAAACAACCCAGGGCTAAAGCCACCTCAGGGCACCCCAAAAGCCCCAGGAAAGGAAATACCAAATAAAGGAGCCTGCTTTTTGGATGTGGAAGCCCAGACCACTAAAATAAGGAGTGTCCTAATCCTCCAAAGCAGCCGTGCCCCCTGTGCAATACAGGGCACTGGAGGAGAGATTGTGCAGTACAGGGCACTTCGGAGCAGGGACCACTCCCTCCCCTAAAAAAGCTGCCATCACTGTACAGCCTGACACTCTCAGGGGCTCCCAAGCTGTTCTCATCACAGGGCAAAACTGTGGGTGACCCTGACGTGGCAGGCAAGCCTGTTAATTTATAGAAGCCATTTATTCCGTCTCAACTGCTCACTCTGGACCTGTTTTCCTCCAAAAACTGCTGGGTTGTAAAGATAAAGAAAGCCCCTGGATTTGGGTTCATTTTACTCAGCCTGTTCCTTACCGTTGGTCTATACTTTAAGGAAAAAGTGTCAACTAAACAAATCTAACTTAAAAGGACTCTAGAAAAGTTTTATCAGAAGAGCTCCAAGCCCTAGTTCTAACTACTAATTCTAACCTCAACTCTGTTATCTCCTATGTTGTTAGCCCGGGAAAGGTTCAACAGCCACTTAAAAAGCATAGGGGACAAAGTACTTTTAAAAACCTAAAGGGAAAAGTCTCCTATATGTACAGAACCCTTTACAATTCTTCTGAGCACCCAACTGTTGTTGGGCTCCAAAGAGTCAGTAGCTGGGTCCACTTCCCTCAAATTAAATTTATTTCGTAAATTTAAGTCTCCACAGGGCTCCCCCAGAAGAAGACTGTCACTCTTGTTCCTGTAAGCCAATTAAAAACCTTAAGCTCCTCTTCAAACAACTGCTGGAGATACTTTTCCCTCTGTGGACCTAGGTCTTATTTATGCCATCCAGCTAGTTGGACAGAAACCTATGCCTTAGTCTACTTGGCTCCAAAGATCAACATAGCCCCCAATAATCAGTCAGTCCCTAACCATTCCTTTAAAAAATTTGCCAGAAAGAGGGGGGCTATGCTTATTCTTAAAAGAAGATTGCTGTTTTCATGTGAATCAGTCTGGCATAGTCAGAGATGCTGCACAACAGTTAAAAGATAGAACTTACAGGATCTGCCAACAATTAAGCAAATATTGGGGATCTTGGTTCAATATTTGGAGTTGGGCATCGTGGCTTCTTCCCCTTGTGGGGCCATTGCTAATGATCATTTTAACCCCTATATTAACATGCAACCCTCCACCCCCACCCCAGAGAACCCTCAGGGAGTGGTTGCCTGTGCTTGGGGCAGAGGTTACAAAGTCAGGAGGGATATTAGTGCAGCCTCTGAAGTCACTCCAGGTTCAAATCCCTGCTCTGCCTATGTGTGACCTTAGGTAGATCATCCAGCTTCTCTGGACCTCAGTTCCCTCATCTGTAAAATGGTAAGAGTATATCTACTTCACTGAGTCGTGGAGAGTTCTGAATTAGCTAGAACATGCAGAGTGACTGGCACATAGGAAGTAGTGTATTAATGTTAGCAGTCACCAAACAAACAGAAAAACCAACCTACCCTTGTTATTCGTACCCTAAAAACAAGGCCACAGATGTGGCTTTTGAAGCGGTACTACTGACAGATGCTAAGGAAAGTGAGACTTCAGTCAGCCACTTCTTCCTCAGCGGCCTGAAGCTGCAGCTTGTCCTGCCACTCTGGTGCCACTGATGTAGGATATTTCTTGTGCCGGGTCGTGGTCTCGTGGAACCAAAGAATGGAGACACGGACCAGAGAAGTAAAGTTGCAGAAAAGGAGTTTATTAGAAGTAAAAATACATTTCAAAGAAGCAGAAGTGGGCCCCAGCAGTAGAGAATGGCTCAAGGGCCATTATTAGAAAAGAAAGTACACTCCAAAGAGTTTGGAGCTGGCGGAGAAAAGGAAGTTCAAAAGGCGTTGACTGGCCAGGACTTGGAGTTTTTATCCCTTCTTCCTCTAGGATGGGCTGTTCCTCTCTGGGTGTGGGACCACCTGATTGATCTCCTCTCTTTAGAAAAGGAGTTTATTAGAAGAAAAGAGGTTATGGGTGGAAAGGGGAGGTTTTTTGGGCAGTGCATTCTGTGGGATATGCAGGAATGCAGAGACCCAATGCCTGCCTCTTAACTGCCTGCCATGTTTTTCCCTTGAGAGACGTGATCCCCATAGAATCTCTAAGGGAAGTTGAACAGGAGGTCTTTTCTTCTGTACCTACTTCCTGCTGGGGAGGGGCATATAGCTGTCCCTGCCTATTGGGGGATTCATGGAACTCTCACCCTAGCTGATCTCAGTTGAGAGGAAGGGGTCTCGAGATCCGCCTGGAAGACAGTGTTGGCTTCTTTGGTTGGGACTGGCAATCTTGCTGGGGTACCCTCTGTATCTCCAAAACCCCTAAGTGAGGGAAAATAGCTTTTAATTAATAAATTTGTTAAAGAGCAGAGCTCAAAGCTGCTGATGTAGGGTGGCTTCGGGTTTGGAAAGAACATTAGGCTTTAATGTTTACAATCAACAAGTATACTGGCCTGGGGAAATGTTAAAACCTATTTAGTCTCTGGGATGGGATTATCTAAGAGTTAGGTCTGGAATGGTTTGGGGAATGTTGGGAAGTCACAGGTTTTAAGTAGTTATCTAAAGCCTGAATGAGTGAGAGAGATTCTGTGATTCAGTCTAGGGGCAATCTTTAGTCTAGGATTCAGAAACTGATTAGAAGAGTAATCAAAGCCAGGGGCTAAGAAACTAGGGAGGAGGAGACTTAAATTTTCTAAAGGGAAAAAACTTAAAAGTTGACGGAGGGGGGGGGGGGCCCTACTCGCTTGGCCCACATCACCACGACACCTCTAAAAACTGGCCAGCTGCACACAGGCTGCTAGGGTGAACAAACAGGATGGGTGAAACCAGGCCTTCCTTTGGGGAACTATTTATAGCCAAGTGTTCCTTCACCTCCAATTTACCATGTAACAGTTTGGTTGGCTCAGCTTTGGGGAAACAGTATTCTTGTCAAAACACTCATGAAAAATATCCCAAATCTGAACAAGTAATTGGGGAGGAGGCCCAGTAAGGATTGAAGGGAAATCCTGCCAGGTTACGGGTCCAATCAGCCTGACCAGATTGGTATAGCTACAAATTTCACCTCACAGCACCCAGCAACTTGTGTACAATGACTGGTGGGTGTTTACCTTTCTCTGGGAAATAAAGCTAATGCAACAGGAAAGATGATCAATGTATATTTTTTTAAAATGTGTATACAAACAAACTCCCTCCCATATGTTACTGGGTTTCCTCCAAAGAAAAACAGATTAAAATCCAATGCCTACCAGGCACTCAGCACTATATCAGGCTGTTGGGAATTCATGGCCTCCTTCTCAAGAAGCTTAAAATCAAGAAAGGAAGGCTAGGCAAACACAAGAGAAAAGGTTAGGCATCAAAGCAAGACATTTGTAATGAGCCAAAAGAACGATACAGATAATGAGTATTTCAGGAGATGAGGGAAAAACATGGTCACTACAGGCTTAGGAATCCTCAAAGATGAGGTGGAGTTTGAGCTGAGCCAAAGCACAGAAACACAGGATTCAGTAAAGCACGGAGAAAAGAGAAAAAAAGAAAGAAAGCAATCCAGGAAGGGTGTGAGCAAAGGTGTGGGGACACGACTACACAATGCACATTTGGAGAACAACAAGCAAATAGGTTTGGCTAGAGTGGGGGATAAGTGCACAGAAGACAGAGCTGGAGACCATCAGAAGAGGAAGGAGCTTTCCAGGTTGTCTGATACAATCTCATTTTACAGATGAGAGAATAGTTTCAGAGAGGTGAGTCGATTTACCTAAAGTCACACAGTTATCAGTGGAAGATAACTTGAGAAAACAAATCTGCTAATGTTCAACTTAGAATCTGAGCTGACAGCAAATTCACTGGCTAGAGAGGCAAAGGGATATCAGCCTAGAGCAGAAGTTCTCAACCTTCCTAATGCCACAACCCCTTAATACAGTTCCTCATGTTGTGGTGACCCCCAACCATAAAATTATTTTCGTTGCTACTCTATAACTGCAATTTGCTACTGTTATGAATCGTAATGTAAATATCTTTTTGTTTTCCAATGGTCTTAGGCAACCCCTGTGAAAGGGTCATTTGACCCCAGTCGCGACCCACAGGTTGAGAACCCCTGGCCTAGAGGGACAGAAACAGTGCAGTTCCCAACCACAATTGTTGGTGGAGGCCTCCAGTGTTCAATAAATGCTTGCTAATGAAAGTGAGATCTCCACTATATAATTTCAGGCAATTCATTAGGTATCTGATTTTATCTTCTCCTTCCCACTGCCCCTCCCCCAACCGAATAAAAAATCTCAACTTGACCAGTGGGTGCATCCATACAGTGGGAAAATATAGCCCTTGGAGATTCAAGAGTAGTCTCAAAGGATTTCAGATTTCTAACTTCTGTGGGTACGAAGGGCAGAAAACAAACCCCCTCTGTGGGTGGCAAGTGGGCTGGAGAGGAGGAACACCTGTCCCCCCCACACACACCCCTGATTTTCAAGCCCTATAATCTCTCATCTCCTTGAAGTTGTGAGAAATCAGGTGCTTTGTACATTTCCATTACAAAGGAGAGAACCAAAAGGTTAAATGTCTTAAGGAGGTGAGTCAGGGATGGGGTAGAGGCCAGACCCCCCGCCCCCTTACCTCACCCAGGCAATTTATGAATAAGGAAGGGTTTTGAAATAGCCTTGCACATGCTGGGAAACAAGGTGCTGGATGCGTTGTTACATGGCTAGGGAGGTTATTACAGATTTCTAAAAATTTCTTTCAGGCCATTTCTGGGGGTCACTGAGGAGTACACAAAGCAGTTGGTGTGGTGGTGTATATAACCCAGAAGCAATAAAAATATAACAAAAAATTAAAAAGCACAAAATAGATCACTATTAAAATCGACATTGAAGAAGGCATAGAGAACCAACCTTAAGTAATTGGCCATCTCCAGTCCCCAGGAATAAAACAGTCCTGTTCATTACAACGGTGCCATAAACAGATGTCAGGTCGGAATGGATCAAGGTAGATGATGCGATTGGTTGGACTTTTTCGGGTTTATCTTCTTTCTGAACATGCACACAAACACACAAATAAAAAAAAAAAAGATGATTTTTAACAACGATAATTCTCATGATGATTAAATGTCACTTCTGCCCACCTGGGAAGGATCCTACTTGAGCCCCAAAATGATTTTCTTAGACAAGATCCCCAGGAACAACCTTTTATCCTTTTTGTCTGCAAAATCACCACGCTTGACCATCCCATAGAAAGCCATTTGTTTACTATGTATTAACATGTATTGATTGCCAGCAGTGAGCTAGCCATCCATTTAACACTCCCCTAGCTGATATATGAAACCGAGTTCCACATTATTGCCAAGAGAAAGCCCACTGCTGAATTGGGAGGGAGACAATCTTATACTTGGCTGTTTGCAGGATCCTGCTGCAATTTATTTTAGCTAGGGATTGGCTTCAGCAATGTTAAACAAGCCATTTCCCAAGATGCGAGGCAGGCCATCCTAATGGGTGTGATGGAAGAGAGGAGGGATTCTGGATTTACAAGAAGGATTCAATGTGGAGCACAAAGACTGGGTAACTAATTCAGAAGGTAAAGAGAAAGATACGGTCGTGGATGGTGGGAAAGACGGAGCCACAGAGCTTAAAAGGAACTGAGCATGAGGGCTGGACCTGGAGCTGATGCTCTTGAAACAAAAATCATAACTCCCATCCAAAGGCATTTACCATATTTTGCAATGTATAATGTGCTCCCATGTATAATGTGCACCCATATTTTTGGCCCAAACTTTCAGGGAAAAAAATCTTTCGTTTTAATTTTTTAATTCAAAAATTTTTTTTGTTTTACATTTAGGTACTTGTTTTTTGTACTATAAAAGAATTTTTGCATTTATTAACATTGTGGTACAAGAAATTTTATGTAACAAATAGTTACAAAATCCAACAACAGATACAAGGTACAAGAAATTTTATGTGCCAGTAACAAATTTACGATATTTACACATCATAGAAGACCAAGACCTCGTCATCATTACAACTTCATAAGTTCAACAAAACCGATTATC
>NW_017731692.1:984559-990457 GCF_001890085.2 Hipposideros armiger
TCGGGTTCTGACTAAGCTCATGGCACTTCTCTGATCATCTGAAGGACAATTTTACTTTGGGGACTCCAATGATGAAAAGGAAAAGTTCAAAGCGTGCAGGAGTCATGGAGGAGGGAAGTTTGGGGACACTACTGGGCAGGCATGTCCACACCAGGCAAGCATCGGGTAGCTGCAGTGCAGCCACAGGAAACACACAAAGTGGCAAATTTTATGTCACATCCTCTCACTTGCTCTTCCACCTTGTTTCCTCCTTCCAAGGGCTCCAGTGTTCTCCAGCCTCCAAGCCCTCCCTATCTAGCGCCACATCCCACTCGCCAAGATTCGTCTGTCCCTTTTCCTGCTTTACACCCCATCTCCCATCTAAATCTCCATCCCCCGCCCTATGGCTAATTTCAGTCAATGACTTATGAAAAGACAACCTGATTCAAAAAATTCACAAAAATAGATGAATGGCTGGTAATGTGGAAAATGCATTTTCCTAGATTCCTAGAGTTGAAAGAGACTTAATCCACCAGTTTTTCTACAAAGAAGCCACTGGCATTCTAAATGGGACATTTCCTCACTATGGGCACTGTTCTGCCTGATGCAGGACTTTTAACACCCCTAACAGCGGTTCACGAAATGCCCAAATACTCCCCCAACATGTTGACTCTGCAGAAGCTCCACCCCCCACATTTCTAAATATCCCCTAAATAAATGGCATCATCCCCTTTGAGAACCAGTGGACTCTATCACAAGGTTGCAGAGTTGCTGTAAAATGGTTATTCAGACATTTCTTCCCTCAATTTTGTTCTTCTCTCGTCTTCCTCATCATGGCAAACAGCACCATCAATTACTAACTCCTCTGCCCATCACGCCCCACATCCAATACATGAAAAAAACCTCACCTGAATTACCCAACAATCTTGTCTATCTTCTCCATCTCCATGGTCTCTGTGGAGAGCCTCCTGGTCTCTCTGTTTCAACCTACAATCTATTCTCCTTCTACAATAGTAGCCAAAGTAATCCTTTAAAACCTAAAACAGGTCATGTTACTCCCTTGCCTAAAATTCTTCCATGGCTTCCTTAGAATTAAATCCAAATGGCTCCCAGGTCTTATAGGGGCTAGTCCCTGCCTGCTTCTTCAAACTTATTTCTCGTCACTCTTTTCCTTTACTCTGCTTCAATTCCCACAGTGGCTTTCTTTCAGACTCTCTAACATGGTGCCATCTTTCTGCCTCAGGGCCTTTGCACAGGCTACTTCTTCTAGATTCTCCACGCCTCCCCCGCCCCACCCGCTGCCTCTTCACTCCCCAGTAGGCCTATTTTTTTTTAATCTTTCAGGTTTCAAGTTCAACGTCACCTCCTCATGGGCACATGACTGTAGATTTTCCCATCCCTACCCCAGTTGTTATTCTGAATCATAGCACTCCATTTGTTTCCTACAAATACTTGTAATTATTATTCTTAAAATTTTATTTATTGTCTCTCAATAGACTACAATAATTTATCTTACCCTCTACTTTGAATGCAGCATACACCACAGCATTTGGCATGTAATAGGTTGTCAATAAACACTTATTGAATGAATGAACAAATGCATGGATCAATGTTTGAATGGTTTCAGTCAATATCTCATCAGGCAACCACGGCACATTGCTGAGTAGGCCTAAACATTACGGAGTTCTTCAATCAAGCCAAAATCAGTCCCTTCTGAAACCTGGGCCCTCAATCTACCTTGGGGAGCAATACTAAACCACCCCATACCTCCTACTACCATGTATCTTGGCTTTCTCTAANCTTCAATGGCAGGAAACTGAGTTTGTTACACAAATCTCTGGAAGATAATGTAGCTAGAAAGAGTCGTTGCCGTCTGTAGCTACTGAACACAGTGTGATAGCACATTTTATCTGCCAGAGCCCAACTGTTCTAGGGTTTTCAAAGGCACATTTAAGTTTTAGCCAATGAGAGAGCTGGCAAACTTCAGTAAGCATCACCACAACTCCTGAAATCGCCCAGTTTTGGAGAGGGGAGGTGGGCAGGGGGAGGCTAAGACTTATTAACTTCATTATAGTATTGCCAACAGTGTTTATGTCTCTCAATTTATGTCTTATTAAATATTCATTATTTTTTAACCCACCAAGTTTCATTAACATCTACACTGAATAGATCTGTGGACTAAATTGATTTCTGAACCCATTAAAAGTGCTGTCTATATTTCTTTGTTGAAGTTGCGCTGTGAGGGAGAGATAAGCTAGCAAGGATTTATCCAATGCCACGATCACTTTTCAAGGAAAAGATGTCACAACCTAGGAAGAAAATGACTTATTTACATAAAATATTCGATAGTGAACTCAGTTTAAGAAGATTTTTAGAAAGCCCATTAGAGATTTTTTCCCCTCTGTTAAAAGATACTTTTCATGCAGTTAGGAAAGATGAAGAACTGTCCTGCTAAAATTAAAGTTAAGAAAAAAAAATCTCTGTGGGCCTATGAATCAGAACAATAGATTACTGTTTAGATAAGGATGCCTCATGACTATAAGCAGAAAAAGAAAAATCAGATGACCTTTTAAATTAAAAAAAAATAAAGCCACACCACACATCTTGCTTTATAGTAAAACCAGAATTGTTCAAACTTAACATCGGCCGATAATGCCTATAACTTTTATTAAATATTTGAGCAGCACAGAGAGGTTAACTCAGAACTGGGCGTCATCTCTGCCTGGGTATCTGGAATGTTCTAATACCACTATCTTTAGCTAGAGGACTACATGCTCCATCATCTCATGACACAGAAAGAGGAATGGGTACGGAGTGTTTGATTACCCTTCCACAAGGACCAAATGGGACAGTGGACTCCCATGACTAGTATACAGTAGGTGCTTAATAACCAACCATAGCTATTCTGATTAGCTAATAACCACGATGTCACAGGTGGCCTTTGCTGAGGTGGGTTGAGATATTCTGCTTGTGAAAGAAACAAACAAAAGGAGACTCAGAAGCTAAAAGGGAACAAGGAGAAAATTGCTTCCAAATTACAACCTCAGACTTTCTAGGGTCCTCCCTTGACTTTTTTTTTTTTAAACTTTATTGGGGAACATTGTGTTTTTTTCCAGGACCCATCAGCTCCAAGTCAAGTTGTCATCCTTCAATGTTAGTTGTGGAGGGCGCAGGCTCAGCTCTAAGCCCATTAGCTGCTTTCAATCTAATCCACGACCCCATGTAAGAGTCAAACTGGCAGTCTTGTTGTTAAGAGCACATGCTCTAACCAGCTGAGCCATCCTGCCTCCTGTTGGCAGCTCAGCTCAGGCGCAGCTCACTGGCCTATGTGGGGATCGAACTGGCAACCCTGTTGCTCAGAGCTCTGCTCTAACCAACTGAGACACCAGGCCAGCACCTCCTCGGACTTTTGACTGCTCCTCAGTAGTTGCAGTTTTCCAAATGAAGTCCTGGATCAATAGCATAGGTAAGTAGTACAGCCATGAAATCAACGTTCCCAAACTGGAGAGCTGGTGGCATACGTAGAACAAACCACCTGGCACAGGGGTCAGAGGGGTTAGGTTTGTATTAGAACTTGGTTCTCACTTACTGGGTGACTGGGGCAATTAATGTAACCCTTTTGGAGGCTTGCTTTGTAAGTTGTGAATAAGGCTAACAAAGCCTGATTAGTAGGGTGGTTACGAAGAAGATAATAAAGATGGCAATAATAACATGTTGATGAGTGTTAGCTGGTATTATTAGTAGTAATACGTACTTACTGTGTGCTACCTGAAGTACTTCATCATCTCACCTGACAGGAGCAGTGTAGGGTAGTGAGTCAGACCTGCTGGGTTTGATCCCTTCTCTATCACTTTCTAGCTAAGTAATTTGGGCACATTATTTAACCTCTCTGTCACTTAGTTTCTTCTCTATACACTGGAAGTGATAACAGCATTAATGTCATAGAGTCATTATGAGGACTGAATGAGTTAGTATGCAAGCCTCAGTAGAACTTAGAACAGTGTCTGGCCCATAATAACATGCAATCCATGTTTGCTATCATTATTACCTTATTAGAAACACAAATTGTTGCTACCACACCCATGGCAGTATGCCCACCTTCTTTGCCACAAGAACCATAATTGTGTTCACATAGCAATAAATCCAAGCCTGGGCAAACCAGGATTGGGCCAAATCTAATGGTAGTCTTCTTCCCCATTGCTGGATACTTGCTTTCCTACCCCTTAAATCTAGGGGTGGCCAGTGAGATACAAGAAGTCCACTTGTGGGGCTCTGGGAATAAGCTTTGTCCTTGATAAGAGGAGGCTCTGAAGGTGAGCCCATTGGCCCTCTTCCCACATGTCCTCCCTTTGCTATCAGCTGTGTGAGGCCATCATGCACAGAATGGTGGCAGCCATTTTGTTTCCATGACGTTCAAGATAGGGGATGAAAATCAACATGCTAAGAATGGTGCAGGGGAACGACAAAAGGCCCTAGGTTCTTGAGGATGTGACTGGACAGAGACTTCCAACTCTTAAAGTTTTGACTAAGTTAACAATAGATGTCATGGTTTGAGCTGCTCTTGATTGGATTTTCTGTCACCTGCAGCCAAAAGCAAGTCACTGCAAGAAATGAGAGCCGTGGCTTGTTGAACCTGGCAGTGGACCCTAGCTCCTCCTCAGCCATGAGGGACCAGCAGCTGGATACATGCTTGTTCCTCTCACCCGTGAGGCTGCTGGCCAGAGCCAGGCTTGTGTAGCCAATTATAGCAGTGAGCCTGGAAGAAAATAGGAAAGAGCCGCTCGGACCTCACGTAAACCCTAAGGGCTGTTCTGGCTGAATGGAAATGGATTCTTTTGTGCTGGAAACACATAGAAATGGACAGGTCCCCATGAATGGGGGGGAAAAAAAGCCCTTTGAATGGCTTTCTTATTTTCATTTCAGCAAATGAAAACAAAAGAAAGGCCCCAGAGAAACCTCCTCACAAAAGTGAAGTTAATACCTAGGGAGCCGAGCAAAAAAAGGGAGGGGGGGAATAGTGCAGTCGGCCCCCTGTGTCCAGAGATTATTCTTACTCTTTTTTGGTTTATTTTCTATCTTGCCCTTCTCTTCCCTTAGGGCATAATCGTTAATGTTGCTCTCAGCCTATTCTGTCTAGTTTATTATGTGTAATTTATTTCTGAATCCCAGCCTCTGCTTGTTCGTCTGTGTGTAACAAGGTTAATGCCTTGTAATGATGCTTTTGCCAGTTCTGCCTTTCATGACAAAATCCAATCTTGATTTAACTCTAAACCTTGTCTCCCCTTTGGGCTTTCTTGGTTCCCTCAGAGTTGTCATTCTGCTTCTCCTGCCTGCCATGTCTCACCACAGCGTCACGCCTACACTTCAGCCTGCTCTGAAGGGAAACTTTTTTCAGTTTGAGGAAAAAGGTACCTTGTTTCCAATGATGTTTGGGCTGAAAAAGAGAGAGCCTTGGGCCTGATGTACCAAAGTGGAACTGAGGCTACTGAGAAGAGGTGAGTGCTGGTGTGTACGTGTGCGTGTGCGTGTGCGAGTATACGGGGAGAGTAGTGGCCATATCATGAGGCAAACAGCTTGACCTCCTTCCTGTTATCTTCCGTCGACAATAAACACCCTCAGTGTGTACTGCGCAACTCCAGGGGGCTCCAGTCATGTATTCTAGGGTGTGAATGGCACCCTCTAGAGTTGAGTAACACCGTGACCCTGCTGCTACCATGCAAAAGGTGGCCTGATTGATCAAGGCTCATGCAGGGTGTTCACAGACACACTGCAATTATTATGGGAGCAGCTGGAGGAAATGTGCACAACAGTAGAGCCTCAAGTATTGGGGACCCAGCAAGAGTCAAGTCTTTTACCCCTAAGGCCCTGAAAACACCCTTATTTTGGTTTTTCCTTATGAGGCCAGGGCAAATGCCAGCT
>NW_017731692.1:994742-997761 GCF_001890085.2 Hipposideros armiger
GGTCATTGATGGAGAAAGGGGCCCTGGAGGGTGCCAATGAGCAATAAATAGGGACTGCTGGTGTATCAGAGCATATGCCTCTCAAGCAGACACTTTCAAGACTGGGTTGAGGAGTAGGGGTGAGTGAGCAGAAATCCAGCCTCAAAGGGGAAGGAGTCACAGGAGATTCCCTACCCTTTAGGCTACCTGGCCCTTATTCTTGCCATAAACAGCTCCAGTGTATTGGAAGCTCTTATCTCACTCTCTATAATCTGTCTTCTTCACTAGGTGGACAGCTGCTGCTTTCTAGGTCAACAAACATTTCTTGAGGGTGCACTGTGTTACACAGCCTTATGAATGCCCAGGATACAAAGATGAGACAGACCTGGCCACTTCCCCCAAGGTACATCCATTCCAAACAGCGCTGTGCTGAGCCCAACACAGAGCCTGGCACTCTGTCATGTACGGTCAGCACTCTACAGTTACAGAGCAGATCCCCAATTCCTAACTTCATTGCCAACTGCCTGCTTAGTGGCTCTTCCTGGGTGTCCCAAAGGCACCTAAAAATCAACAAAAATCAAATGTCGCCTAATTGGTCACCCACATCTCTCAATTCTATGTCCTAAAAAGCTACTCCAACCACCCCTCCTCCCCACCCTCACTGCTACCACCTCAGGTTGGGTGTTCAAGCATCCCTCCCTTGGATTATTGTAAACCACAGAATCCATTCCATCTCTCTCTCCATATTTGTTACCAACACTCTAGACCAAGGTGGCATTATTTCTTGCCTGGACTACTTTCAGAGCCTCCTGCACGTTTTCCTGCTTCCACTGGGGCCAGTCCCCACCCACTCCCCACAGGGCAGCCAATATTTGGGAATTCAAATCCAATCATTTCACTTCCCTTCAAAGGCACTTCTATGTTCTGAGAAAGAAACACAGCCTCCTCCCTGCAGCCTGCATGGCCGATGGGATGGGGCTGCTGCTTCCTTCTCCAACCTCCTCCCCTAACCCTCTCCCCTCCTCACCTCCATATACTCAACCACACTAACCTTTTGTTCTTCAACCTGACCAACTCAGCCTTCCTTTCAGCCCTTGCCCTTGCTCTCCTGTGTGTAGGGAGTGCTCACTTCCCAGCTTTTCATGTTCACATCCATAACTATCCATTCTCATCTTCCTGGTGTTAACTCAACCTCCGCAATGCGAACTTTCTCCAACACCTATTTAGTTTCTTCACAGCCTCAGTCTCAGTCTGTCCCTCAGTTTCCTCATCTGTAAAATGGAGGTAATATTACCTATCTCATAAGGTTGTGGTAAGGATGAAGTGAGCTAATGAGCTAAAGTACTTACTTAGAACACTTACTTAGAACAGTAAGTGCTTCCTATCACTTTACCATAAAAATAATTTCTTTATTTACTACATGTTTATTGTCTACTCTATTTACCACTGATAGAAGTATTTTCACACAGTGCTTGGCACATGATAGGAATTCAAGAAATTATTGGTTTCAACCAACAGTTTTCCTTCTGATCTGCTGCGTTGCATGCAGTCTTACCCCATCCATTCTATCTTCTGAGTAATCTTTCTAGAACACAATCATATCATGTCTGCTTAGAGCCTTGCTGTTCTCCTCCATCAGCCATAGCCATGGTTTTAACACCCTGCTCAGCAGAGTCCTGGAAGTTCCTTTGAGATGCCTCAGGGACAGGCATGGGTGGGGTGGAACAAGTGGTAGGGTTCTGGGAACCTCCCAACCCCTTGCTTCATTCTGTGTCCCAGCAAGGTGGCAATGGTCTTACCCAAGAGCAGCAATCAGTGAAGATTTGCTCATCTTTTTCTCATCCCGGGCTTCTGGTTAAGGTTTATTTTAAAGGCCAGGTTCGGAAAATCTGAAAATGACTGACCATCAGGATAAAACGCAGCCACCTTTGTCTGTCTCATTAAGCCCTTTGCCATCTGGGCCCACACACTCATTTCTGGACCCTCCCCAGCCAGGGAGAGCTGCCTGCAATTCACAAGCTTATTCAACTTCCCGCTTGTGCACAATCTGTTCCCTCTCTCTAGAACTCCCTTCCTTGCTGTCTCCACTTGGCTTGAAGACACAGCTCCGGCATCACCTCTGAAGCCTCCCAGATCCTCCCAGGCCGAGTCTGATGCTCCTTCTTGGGCTTTCACAGCATGTTTTGTTGTTCGTTGGTTGGTTGGTTGGTTGGTTGGTTGGTTGGTTGGTTGGTTGGCTGTTTGGATGGTGTTTTTGTTGTTGTTGTTGTTTTCTTACAATGTCTTATTGCATTGGAAAGGCTTGTTTTGCTCCCACACTTTCCATAACAGCAGGGGTTTGCAAAGTACCACTGGTGGGCCAAATCCAGCTGCCCGTTTTTCCTGAATGGCCCCACATGAATTTTACATTTTTAAATGGTTGAAAAAAATCAAAAGAAGAAAATTTCATGACAAGTAAAAATTATATGAAATTTGGATTTCAGTGTCTCTAAAGGCTTACTGGAACATTGCCCCACATGTGCATTTACATGTTGTCCATGGTTGCTCCCATACTATCATGACATAGTCACTGCACAGAGACGCTATGGAGCCAGCAAAGTATAAAATATTGACGATCAGACCTTTACAGAAAATGTTGCTGACCTCTGCATAACAGCACTGGCCCAGGTGGCGGGGCAAGGGTTGTTGAATCAAATCCCTCCTATAACTCCCCAAAAAGAACATTCTGTGTAATTATTGAGTAGACAGTCAACTTGATATGAAAATCAACTAGAAACTGTAGAACATAGGTTACAATTTTGGGACAGTATAAAAATTTGAATAATAATTTTTAGAAATTATAAAACTATTAGTATAAAAACTATTTGGTTTTGAAACAGTATAAAAAGTAGCATTTTTATCAAGATAGAAAATTAAACTCAGGAAAACAATGAGTACATTTGATTAAAAAGAAAATCTTACCGCTACCATGCCCCTCCCCCACAAACAGGTTACTCATGATGCCTACAAATTGTCCCCCAGCAGACTTCAGAATTTCTCA
>NW_017731692.1:997991-1006711 GCF_001890085.2 Hipposideros armiger
AAAAAGAAAATCTTACCGCTACCATGCCCCTCCCCCACAAACAGGTTACTCATGATGCCTACAAATTGTCCCCCAGCAGACTTCAGAATTTCTCAGAGCAGGTCTCAGTCTTCGTAAGCTGTGTGCCAGCACATGTCCAAGGAAGGGAGAGGTCACCAAGAAGCTCAAAGGGAGGTAGAGATGGGACCTTGCTATCATGGAAAACATGGGGGTCGCTAACTGCTTAGCTCTTCCATCATTCCATCCTAAGGGGACCTGCCCACTATGCCTAAGGGGGGCCATCACAAGTCTGACCCTGTTCTGAGTGGACCAGGGGTCAGCATTTGGTCCAATAACAACAAATCCCTTCTCTGAACTAGGGCTCTTATCTGTTGTGAAAAAATGAGTTGGACCCTATTCTCTTTCCTGGTAGTTTTTGCCAGTGGGTAGCCAAGGCAGAAGGTTAAGTGCTCTTGCGAGGAACAGTGGGGATCAAGGCCAGCTGGAGCACATTCAGGTGGAAGAGGTGAGGGGCAGACATCTGAGGATGCAGAGGCCATTTGGTAGCAGGACTAAGGGAAGCAGCCAGGCTAAGTCATACTGGCAGTGAAACCTTAGAACGAGCATCCATCAGTTGCTGCTGCTGGGCTCCTTCAAGCCACCTTGAGTCCAGCACCTCTTTCTAATTTCATCTCAAGGAGCCCCATCCTATTCTTATTAATAATCATGATGGTGATGATAGTAAACACGTATGTAGCATTTATTATGGTCAAGTAGTGTTCATCATAGACATATTAACTCCTTAATCAAGACGATAATCCTATGAAGCAAATAGGATGCCTATTTAGACATGAAGAAACCGAAGCACAGAAAGGTTAAATAATTTGCCCAAGGTCACACAACTGGTTAGTGACAGCTTTGGTCCGGCTAACTGGACTCCACAGTCTGTGCATGTAACCACTACACAGTAGTACTCCTCCTATTCCTAGATTTCTGTGTAATTCTATGAGTTTCTGCCCACTAAATCCCCCATCCCCTTATTTGAGCTTGCCTAAGGAGATCTTTGTTCCATGCAACCACCTGTGCCTGACGAAGATAGAAACTGGTATTAGGGTTGATACTATAAAGCAGCGGTTCTCAACCTTCCTAATGCCTCGACCCCTTAATACAGGTCCTCATGTTGTGGTGACCCCCAACCATAAAATTATTTTCGTTGCTACTCCATAACTGTAATTTTGCTACGGTTATGAATTGTAATGTAAATATCTTTTTGTTTTCCGATGGTCTTAGGCGACCCCTGTGAAAGGGTCACTCGACCCTCAAAGGGGTCGCGACTCACAGGTTGAGAACCACTGCTATAAAGAGTAGACCCTCAGAGATAATTTCAGTGTGTGAAACTGGTTCTGGTGTACAGCAGAGGAAGACTTTAGAAGTGTCCCCTATATCCTGGAATGAAATTACAAATAGACTGCTGTATACAAGAATAAAGGAGCTAATTAAATGAAGACCTATAGGTTCTTGAGACTCAGACTACAAGCTCAAAAATGCAAAGGCTTTAGAGCTTTTCTAGGTATTCCCTTTGAGCAATTAGAAGAGAATAAGGAATATAAGATAGTGGCATGAGTTGGTTACTTTATATGGCCCTAAGAGAAAAGATGGACAAGAGAAAAAATGGACGAGTTCTTAACCCAAGTGCTTCCGCTGGAATATAAGGAAAATTGTGTCATCTTACAGGAGTCGTTCTAAAACCTGAGTAGACATTAGAATCACCTGGAGGGCTTGTTAAAACACAGGTTGCCAGTCCCACCCTCATCCTTAGAGTTTCTGATTTAACAAGTCTGATGTGAAGCACAGAAATTTGCATTTCTAGCAAGTTCCCAGGTGATACTGACACTGCTGGTCCATACACTGCACTCTGAGAGCCACTGCCCTACAGCATAAAGCCCTTTCCTCTTTTGCCGAAAGGCACGATCATACACATTATAAAATTATACCACAGAAGTTCCAACCATGCTAGGTTTGTACGGTCAAAATTAATTCCCAGATTGGCAAGACCAGAAGCCTGGCTAATCCAATGAACAGGATTTCTGGAAATAGCCAGAGGAGGGGAAGATGCCAGATAGCCTAGGACTCGGGAAACAGAGGCCCTGACGCATCGGAAATTAAGAAAACACAATGGTTACGGGAGAAGGAGGTGGCCAGACTCAGCAAAGTTCGCCCTAAGTACAGAAATCATTTCCAACATGGTCCTCCAAGACCCTGCATGTATTAATTTAACAAGTATTTCTCAAGCCCCAACTATGTACCAGGCACTCTACCAGGTACCCTGGTTCAACTGAGAACAAAATGTGACCATGTTCCTGACCTTCTGGGGGTTACACTTTAATTGTGGCTGCTAATAAAGACTTAAGTGCCTGTAAACCAGGTTTAGGCTGAGATCTCTGGATTTATTTATTTTTAAAGATTTTATTGGGGAATTGGGGGAGGGGAACAGACAAGTTGCTGTCTTTTTGTTCTTCAGTCTAGTTGTGGAGGATGTCACTTCACTGGCCCGTGTTGGCATTATCATTGTGCTCTTCCCAGGTAAGGAAGTCGTTCGCCGGCCATTGGATGGCTGCTCACAGTGGCTCACGATAACTCAAGGCAGCCCCACTGCAGCCTACACTGTTGTCGGTGACTCACGGCAGCCCAGCTGCAAGTCGAGCTGTTGTTCACCATCTTAGCTATAGAGGGCGCAGCATCACTGGCCCTCATGTGGGATCCGAACTTGGGCCCTGCTGCTCAGAGCTGGCAGCCCAAGCCAGCTCTTAACCAACGCGCCACTCGGCTGGCCCTCTGGATTTACTTTTTGAGCTAGGTTGTGTCCCAGGATGAAAACTGGGAGCAGTCCCTTGAGGCCCTACAGATTTGTCTGAGGTCATGTATAAGCCTAAATAAAAAGAATGCCAACAATATCTAGAAAATGAAAGCTTAGGAACGACAACCCTCCCCATGTTTGAATTTCAGGTGGTCAAATATGCAGACCCAGAAACTCAGCTCACAGTCAAGGATTCTCTGTTCTGTCATAAGTCTTATGTCTGCAAACAGCAGATCCTATCAGAGCAGTTGCAAGGGCCCTGCTTGCTCCAAACCCCAATGTCCATGATCCTGCACTGTCCACGGCAGTGGTTAAAAGCTTAGGTCCCTCAGTCAGACTACCCAGGTTCTAAATCCTCTGCCATTTATCAGCTGTGGAAACTATTAAAGCTCTCTGGGTCTCAATTTTCTCATCGACAAAATCACAACTACTGTCCTTGCTTCATTGGATGACTGTGAGAGTCAACCAAAAATCAGGCATGTAAAGTGCTTAACACAAAGTCTGGCCATAATAGCTATCCAATAGATAGTAGCTATGATTGCTTTTTCCCTCTAAGTGGGTGTTGGGTTTTTAAAATCCACCCTTGCGTATCAGATGTATATATGGGGGTAAAAAATCACCATCTAGTCCATAGATTTCAAAATGGCTAGACAGGCTTATAACAGAAACTAAAGGAGAAATAAACATGACAGGAAGACTGTGGGTTTTGAGGTCAAAAAGGCTGCACTGCCGAGTGGTCCTGGGACATCACTTCTGCATGCAGTAGCTAGAAGTGTCTTGGATTACTGTCTGCTGGAGAGCATGTGAGCATTTTGTGGTTGTCTGCATGACAGTTAAATTATGTCAGGCTGTGGAATTATGTGAGAGTGGAAGAAGGGGGTGTACCTCCCCACAAGGGGTAGAATGAACTAAAAGAGTCAGTCCTGTTGGCCAACAGGATAAGAAAACGTGTCACTCTCAGTGTCTACAGAAGAGGTGGCCACCATGTTTAAACCATAAGCAATCCCAGGACCCAACTGTGGGAGCCAAACAAATCTGGAACAATCAGACTTCAAAACTCGGGTACAAACCCTTTCTACGAGTGCATTGGTATGCCAGGGGTAGCAGGAGTTCAGAGAAGGAGGAAGTTAAATTAATTAACTTGTACATAATTTAAAACATTCGTTTTTTAATATTAACCCTAGCATACAGATATGCTATGAAATAGAATGGGGGGGGAAATCACATAAAGTTTTAAAACACGCTTCAAGGGGCACCCTCTAATCTCAACCCCACATCCTAGGGGAGGTTGGTTGCAACCTTTTGAATTAGAGGACTTTCAAGGGAAAGTGTGAAAAGCACCAGAGTGGTAGAACAGATACACAGGTAGACATTGCCAGATCTGGGTTTAACCTGCAGGGCCCTGACACCTGTTTTGTTATTTTGAGCTTCCTCTTCAGGTAAATGGGGATGCTCCTCATAATCTCAACCTCAGACTTGATGAGGGGCTCAAAGCAAATACTATGTGGCAAAGTGCTGTGCAACTATTTCTTAGGATTATTAGATGATTGCTACGGGACTATTATTTATTAAGGTCAACAGAAGCCTGCCTTCGGACATTCGCCAGCTGCAGCTAACCTGCTAGAGTTGTGAAAGGGGATTCAAGGCAGAAAAAGTATCGGCCAGTGTGTACAAGGCTGAGTGGCACACACTCATTGCACAAGCATCCCGCAAATTAATCCCCAGCAAGAGAGGCTGAAGGGGAGGGCATCTGCGACATGAGGTAAGTGCACCAAGAAACGAGAACACAGCCCAGTCAGTCCTGTCACTTTGCTGCCCATGGTTGACTGATGATGGAAAGTCAGAGAGAGCCATCTAGTAGGAGAGGGAGAAGGCAAGCAATGCTAGCTGCCTGTGACTCGCTGCCTGTGGCTTACTGTTCACACTGCTGTGTCTGCTCTGAGGGAATCGCTGTTGGAATCTATTGAGGGCCCTCTGGAGTGTTACAAGTCCGTCTCCTGTTTTAGGGACCTGGAATTCAGCCTGCCTTTTCCAAAACACATTGAAAACCTGGAAATAAAACACAGAACCAATGCTATCCAAATAACATCATTGTTCTGAGTGACAACTGGGGGCACACTGATCCCATGACCCCAGGAAATGGGGTTGCAACCTGCTATTGTCCTTTCAGTGGCAAAATCAGTGGCACCCAGCACAGAGCGTGGCTTACACTAGCAGACATCAAACAGATATTTGTTGAATTAAGTATCTTATCTGCCTATTTAATAGGTTAGAAAATTGTCAGCTTTTTCATCAAAACTACCACCTTTTTCTTTTCATTCAAACCCGTCTTGAAATTCAATTCCATTAAGGCTTTTTAATACATACGAGCAGCAAGGAATTTACTTAAAAGGGGGGGGGGAGCAAAACTCTAAGCTCCCACCTGTGCAGCCATGACATGCTATTGTTTGAAGCAAAGTATATTATTTAACTTGGATGACAAGCTCAGGGGGTACAGACCCTGTCTTTGAGAACACACAGCTCTGAGCACACCGGGAGTTCTCGATAAATAACAGCAGCAAGAAAGGCGGTGGAGGGACTTCTTTTAATTATTTCTTTTTCCATTTCCAGATTTTTGGCAGCATGCGTTTATCCCTTGCTTGATTTCCAAGGGGCAGCTCTCTCCCAGAAGCTCCCGTGAAGATTATAAACAGCTTTCCGACTGCCCCTGCCCTTCCTCATCCTAGCACAAGTAGGAACACCTGATTGAGCCAAAACATGGATTTTGAGTGTATTCAGGATGCCTGCTGGGTTTGGAAGGGAACTCAGTCCTCCAGGACCCAACGAGTAGAGAGAGGCAGTCAAGAGAAATGTTTTGGCTCCACACATCTACACAGCTGTCAGATGGCAAAGCTTGGACTTCTAGCGTTATTACCTGCTGTGGGCCTCTGAGCTGTCTTGTCATTAACCCCAGAGACCAACTATGCCTAAAGCTTGACACAAAGTCACATTTGGGGGGTATTTTCAAGTCTTTCAACAGAGAAGTAGAAGGTGATGATTTTTGCCAAACTTGAACTATTAGATTATAAAGATCTAATAAAACAGATATTACATATTAAATTATATGTCCATAGCAAGATGAAGTCATTTAGGACATGTTACGTGTCATTTACACTTGAAAAAAAATTATACCACTAACTAAAGGAAGGCATTATGTGTGTTTCCCAGCGCACAAGTGATAGGCAAGAAAAAAGAAGCAAATGACCATTCTAAGGAAGGAGCCTTGCAAAGGACCTCAGTTTTTTTCTCCCTAAATAATATAGCTAGTATTTGGTAAGATGGGCTTTGCAGAGAAAGAGGTGGGTGGGGTGGGAGTGTCTTTCTGTACACATATTAATATACCTTACAGCCAGTGCTCCCCTGTATGCTTACACAATTGTGTCAACACAACATATTCTGCAACTGGAGACTTCTTCCCTTCCTCTCTGACGCATTTTATACCAAAACAATGGCAGCACCTGTAGCTGTTAATTTCTGCTCTTTGATTTCTGTCCAGTTCTAAAGGAGGCTCTCAGCAGGGTCCCCTCTGAGGAGCCATATGTGGAGTTCATGTGCCAGCAGCCTTGGAAGGAAAGCGGCCTCAGAGAAGCGCACAATGGCTCCATAATCCCCATCCACTGGACCCTCTTGAACCGCCGCTTTATTTTCCAGTCAAAGAAACGCCAATCTCAAGAGTCAAGCTGTGGCTGCCCTAGGAACCCAAGGGAAACCTGTGCTGTTTGCCTGGTGTGTACAACACAAGGGTGGTGCCTCTGAGCCCCACGATTTAATCAGGCAACCTGGAGCCCAGAAACTGCCTGTAGCATCCCAACACTTTCTCTCGCTCTCCCCTCCAGGGTGAGGCTTTTACCCACTCAGCCTCCCCGCCCAGCTGGAGACCACAGCCCCGCCCCCTTGCACTGGGTCGCGCTGAGGGTTCTGTCCCACCCCACAGGAGCTTCTTTTCCCAGGCTGGCTCTGCCCCACGTTCAGCAGACTACCAACTCTTCAGACCACATCACATGTGTTGCCGTGGTGGGGGTTCATAAAGCCTGGGGTGTGGCAGCAAGTCCTTTAGGTTCAATGGCTTCTCGGCCAAGGGCACTGTGTTTGGTAACCATGTTGAGGAAAGGGGTCAAAGCCTCAAGCCTGCTAAGACCACACACCTGGGGAAGCGAGTAGGGAAGGGAGGGGGTGGGGCTGCGTGGGGAGGCTCAGTCCCAAACAAGCGTCCACGTTTGGACAGAAAAGGATGGCCCTGGGATGCAGTCACTAGAGTTTTCAGCCTAACTCCTACCCTCTCCAACCTCCCTTTTTACACTCCCTTTGGGGATCTCTGGCCGGGCTTTCGAGTCTCCGAGGAGGCCTCGGAGACAGTGTGAGAATGGCCGTCGGTTGGCCACCTGTCTGTGTGAATTTTGGACCTAGTAAATGTCAACCCGGTCCTCCCCACCGTTCTGCCTCGGCAGCGGATGCCCAGCGGGAGCGCTCCCGGCAGCGTCCCGAGGGCAAGACTTACACAGTTGTACTGGGTCGGTTCAAAGTCCCAATTGCAGCTCTTGGCGCGCGCCTGGATCTCACTCATCCTGAAAAGGCAGAGTGCCGTGGTGGCGGGGGACCGCTTCCCTTGGCCCTCCTCGGTGGCCGCGCTGAACACGCCCGCCCAGACGTCCAGGTCCTCCACCAGGCTGGAGGAGAGGAGCAGGTGGCGGCCGTGGCCGCAGGCGAGGGCCGCTTGACCCTGAAACTGCACCACCCGGCTCTGCGCGATGCGCGCCATGCTGGGCAGGTCGGTGGCGACGCCGCTAGTGTAGTTGTAGCGATAGTAAGGGAAGTAGACGCTGCCGTTCCAGAGAAAGGCGTCCACGAAGTGCAGGCTGCCCGCGCCCCCTCTCAGGTTGAGGCGGCCCAGTTCCTCCGTGGCCAGGCTGCGCAACTCTGTATTCTTGATCGAGATGGCCGTGTGGCGGTCGGACGCCGCCGGGTTGCAGCGGCTCGCCGTCTCGGGCTCCGGCAGTACGTAGGTGGCAGCCACCGCCAGGTACCAGCGGTTCTCCTTGCCCCAGCGGTACACCACGCCGGCCGTCGAGCCTTGCGGGTGACACGACACCACCTCGGTGCCGTTGCGCAGGAAGCTGAGGCTCAGGTTGCCCAGGGGCCGCACCTCACAGGCGCCCCGGTCGAAGGTCCAGCCGGTGAGCAGCAGCCCCCCGAGGCCGTCCGCCCCCTCGCGGTAGGGCAGCAGCAGCTTGCTAAAGCTGCTCCCCGGCCGGGGCCGCGCAGGGGACACCAGCGAGACTGGCTCTGTGCAGTTGCCCGCTTGGTCCCGGTACAGGCGCGAGAGCCTGTGCTCCAGGCTATAGTCCAGCTGGTCCAGGCAGCTGCCGCTTGCCACGAACACGCCGTCCGCCCGGCTCGCCGCGATGGCTCCGATGGCTTGCTCCGACCGCCACACAGGCTCGTCCGCGCCCCGGCCGGGCGCCGCCAGCGCCAGCAGATAGGCGAGCAAGGGCAGCGGTGCGGCGGGGCGCTGGGGGCGCGGCGGTGCCTTCCTCCGGGAGACCTCCATGGGGCTGGGGGAGTCGCCCCCGGGCAGGGTGCGCGACGGCGACGGCGAGTCAGGCGCGCGGCGACGGAGACACGGGCGGCGGCGGCTCCTGCGCGCGCTCCGGCTCCCGCGGCCGCCCCATCCCCGCTGCTCGCCTGGGAAGGAGAGCGGGGAGGGCGGCGCGCGGCGGGCTCGCTCCGGCAGGCTGCGCAGCGGCGGCGGCAAGCCCTGCGCGCTCCGGTGCCGTTTCCTCCTCGCCCTCCTTCTCCGGAGAGTTCCTCTGTGCAACGCTGGCCCTCGCGGGGAGGCGCGGGGCGG
>NW_017731692.1:1006861-1035164 GCF_001890085.2 Hipposideros armiger
GCGCTTGTGCGTTTCACTTTCCCATTGTGAAAGTGGGATGCAACTGGCCCCCTTCTTCAACCTCTTCCTCCTCCGCCCTCCGCCTCCTGTCCGCCCGCCCTCCCTCCCTCCACGCCCATCTCCCCTCCTCTCTTGATTCGGTGAGATAGGGAGGAGGGAGGTCTCGTAATTTGGGTTACTGTGTAGGTGGCCTCTTTCATCTATTCAAAACAAAGCTGAGCCGCCAGCCTCTGCCGCCACGGCTGCCACCATCGCCCCCTTGGCTCTCCGGGGCTCCCGGGGAGCGCTAACACTGCACCCAGCGAGCTCCCGCACGCTTCGGCCCGCTGGGCTGCTCCAACGCTGGGGTTTTGTTTACCAGAGCAGCCAGGGCGGGAGAGGCAGGCGGGCGGATACGCCAGGCACCCGGAGCCTGGACCCTGGGCACCAAGGGGTTGAAGCTGAGGCCGGAGGCTCCAGCTACAGGGAGGCTGACAGGTGTGGAGCGGCGTGAGAGAGGCCCTGGGGAGGCGCGCGGGAGACGTGGACGAGCCAGAGACTCGGGGGACCAAGGCGCCCCTGTTAATTGGGGATGGGTTGCCCTGGCCAGAGGAGTGAGCTGGGGGAAAGGCAGACGCCAAGACTGTTACTGGACAGTTCCCTGGGCTAGAGCTCCCATATTTGAAAAGGTTCTCTAATCTCCCTTGGCAACGGAGTCCCAGGCTCTCAAACCTAGCGCTTTGAAAGTTCTGCTCACTATCTGACCTTAATGATCATGCCTACCATTTATTGAGCACTTACTATGTTCTGAGTGGGCACTGTTCTAAATTCACTACATGGATCAAGACTCATTTAATACCCATAACAACTCTTAATTAGTGACTATGAACACCCCCATTTAGTAGTGAGAAGGATCATGGAGAGGTTATGGAACTTGCTGGCATCCTACTGCTGCTGGTAAACAGCGGAGTGTAGATTTGAATCCATGTCTAGCTCCGGGGCGAATACACATCCCGCTCTAGCCAAGTGCCACCTGTGGCGGTTACGATACCCAGAGATCATCCTCAGCAGTTGTGACTAAAAAGTTCCCCAAGTTAAATGCTCCAAACTCCCCTCCCCAGCCCAGCCTTCTAATCTTAGAGCCACCAACCCTTATTTCCCTAGAGGCCTGCCGTCTGTCTCATCCTTCTCCACTTCTTTTCTTTGGATCCTCTGAGGTCTCATCAACTCATGTAAGGGGCAAATGCCACTTACTTGCCCCAAAGGCACCAAGAATCTGGAACACAATGAGTTTCTAAATCATGAATCACTGTACACCTGGGTAACTACCTCTTCCGGGTGAAGGATAAGGATGTCTCAGAAGGGAGACTCCTAGAGGATGCAACAATGCCTCCCACCTTCCCGAGGCAGCTGATAGCACCACCAGCACCACAGGCACCAGTCTGGCAGGTGATCCAGGGTGGGCACCAGGGGATCCTGAGGACCCCAGTGCGTCCCGGGGAAATGATCTCTGTCCCTTCCCAGGCTATTTCCAGGTCAGGGGCCCAGGGAGGATAACTGGTTGCACCCACTTTCTCCCCCCCCTCCAGTTCCCCAACTCTAGATGGAACCTGGTTTGGGTGTGGTTTGGGGTGAGTGGGCTTCCTCCAGATGCTGAGCCCTCCTGAAGAAGCAGCTGCTGCAGGTTTTAAACTTCTACAACAGGGCTTCAAGTTCTGCCCGAGGCCCGCAGTTAAGGATCATATCTTTCCATCAGTGGCTCTCATATTCTGAATTTAGAGAGGTCATCTTTCCATTCATAATTTCCTTCTTTGACATTGGGTAACATTATCTTGCCTGCCAGTAGGCAGCAAATGCTTTTCCACGAGATACAAGGTCGCTCTTTCTGCTGTGGTGACAGTGGTTGGGGTGCCGGAGAGGAGAGTGGAGGAGGAAGGGGGAAAGCCTGAGATACTGGTTTGATGTTAATCAAGAGATCTTAGGCAAGGCAAATCGCATGCCCTCTCTGCTCCAAAATACTCAGGCCTTGCTCCCCATTGCCTGCCCATCTGAAATGTTTTAAAATTTTTTGCACTGCTGGAAATGGAAAAAATCGTATCTAAGAAACATCTGCAGAAGCTCACTGAGCCCTTCATGGCATAGTAGGGGATCTGTGTGCTGGTATTTTGAACATTTTCCCGTGACTGATGGAGAACACACTGATCTTCACTGCCGTCATGAGCCGGCTGTGGCAGTGCTGTTATGTGCTGAGAAGCAACATTTCAATTCCATTGCAGAGATAGTTTTACTTCACTGGTAACCAAGTAATTTCTCTAAGTCCTGCAGAGTTGGTACAATCAGTAGCAGACCATCTTGGGAGCTATTTGGATTAAACATGCTCCATGGCGAGGCATTTTGATCACTACTCAATTCATTGCTGCCTCGTTTTGAAAAAGAAACACCTTAAAAATACTACCAGCAAGATGTATAAATGGCTTTGATGGATGGCTACAGTTTCTCGCCATTCTACTGGGACCAGAATCCCCACTCGTGAGAGCAGACTTCTTCTCCCTCCCATTTAATTGTATGCTATGGCGAAAGAAATCTGATTCTGTGCCTACTTTGGGGCATGAAAAGTGTAGGAGACTAGGAAACATATAAATGTGTTCTTCACTGATTCTGCCCCATTTTGTAAAAGCATGTTTGCCCTTTCCAATCTTCCTGTGTACTAAAGCTCCACCTTCAGGACACAAGTTCACATTTGAAAAGTGTGGGAAATACGAACAACCGAAATAAATATTTAGGCATGTGGATTCTGTATGCCTTTGATTTCTTCCTTTTGGGTACTGCTGTCTGGCCAAGAGGATACTGCTGTCTCATTAGTGACAAAACTTCCCTTTGCAACTGATGGAGCCCATCCCACTGGGGGTCACTTATTGCACACTCAGAACTCCTTGTAACAACTGGTTGAACCTCCTCCCCCCAAAAAAACAAAAAGAAGATCATGCAGATTTATGATCTTCAGACAGAGGCCTGCTACCACGGAAACAGGTAGTTCAGACTGATTCCGAGCAGTTTTATTTGTAGCATTCACTAAATGGGAAAGTCTTCATAATGAGAAAGTATCAACTCCCTCAGGCACTAAAGGCAATCTGGGTTAACCAGGCCATCCACAATCAGACTCATTTCTGCTGGACAGGACTTTATAGATTCAGTGGTTTCCTGCTGGGACTCGGGACATTAAGAACTGTTCAGTAGGCAATTGGTCACAGTCACAAGATGGCTATCATTGGTGCTTCAGTTTTCTTTCTGCCTTTTTTTTTTTTAAATCTCACAGCCTTCTGTAGGGATGATTGGACCAGCAGGGATGGAAAGCAATGAAGATTAGTTCTGGCGGTCAACAAATTGTCTTTACGCCTTGTCTACATAGCTACACCCCCTGGGCAGCATTTGGAAAACACTATCCAGGGGGTCGAATAGTACCAGTGTCGTCCTTCTAAGACTTAAGACAGGTCACTTCCTTCTCCACAGCTCTGCTCACATCTATGTGGTCTTCCACACAGAGGCCCTTATCAAAGCTCCCAGCCCCTATTTGGTGACTGACAGGAAAAAGAAATGAGCCATCCTCCTTTCTCATCTGCTGATGAGTAGATGGTTGAAAGCAGATAAGATGAAGAACCATTTAATAAGTTTGAATTGAAGCTGAGAGGCGAGTTGAATGCAGTTCAATCAACATGAAAACTCAGTCAAACGCAGCACAGTTAAGAAGTGGCTGAAGGACTGCAACATCACCTTCCCTGCTCATCTAACATGGCCCCAGGCAATCGCTGAGCATTCTTATGCTTGATGATAAGTGCCTGTGCCTTTGGTTAAAGTAATGAAGGTTCCATGGTGTTCCTTCAGTAGGTGGAATTTGGGTTCACCCCACCACCACCCCCGCAACATTACAATTGTCCCCTTTTCCCACATCATGGCTTAACAGCTCATGGTCATTCACCAGCAGAGTTACAATTTTGATGGGAGAATAGATTGGATGTACAAGGAAACAGTTCATTACTCAAGGTCAAAATGACTTCCTTTAAGCTAAATAAGGGCCTATACTCAGCTCTAGGGATGGATGAACTATTGCCTATGTCAGATGGTTTGAAGAGACTGCTGTTTAGGACATCAACCTGGCACCCTAGTACCTCACTTCTCATGTAGTATCTACTCCATGTCATGAAGTTTCTCTTGAGCCCTTTCTTCAAAACATTCTCCAAAACAATCACTGGTCAAGAGTCTCAGACCAGTTGAAAACAAAATGTGGTAAATCATTAGCCATCACAGTGTTTTTCCAGGCCAGCTAGAGTTCACCCTGCATGAAGTACACAAATTCATTGGTTAATTATGTCTTCAGATTTGGGGAATCTCTGTAACTGAATGAGCCATCTCTTGGTCTCTAGCCGTTCACTGATTTTTCACAAAATTCAAGTCTGTTCCTGCTCATATTTTTCTTGCTGTTTTTTTGAAATATGAAGCCAAAAGGGCACCAAGAACTAGACACAAAATGCTGACCCCTCTTTAATCAATGTCTTTTCCCATGTCTCTGTTCTGCCATTACAGTTAGGAGACTCCCTGTCAGCATATTCCTAGGCCCCGAATCCTCTGATAACTGGCAGCTTGGCATAAACCCATTCAAAGAGAAGAGCTGCCAGAAACCAGGCCCTCATATTAATAATAACTCAAAATCTTGAAATGAATAGCAGAAGATAAGATGAACACACAGATAACATCAGAGTCACTCATCCTTCTGTTTCTTGTGATTCTGATGGGAAGATGCTCTGAGCTGACAATAAAGTTGCTGGACTTGGCAGTGAGCGGTCTAGTGCTCACCACCAAGCTGGCACCCTTTCTCATTCTTATGCCCTAGGCAATATTTTCACCAAGGTGGGCAAGAAGCAATTGACATCAGCTCTGAGCATGGGTTATTGCTGGAGGTAATCTCGGCACATTGTCCCCATGGCGAGGGCAACCCCACTTGTCACCCGCCCCAGGGATGGCACTGGGAATATGGAGGTGCAAACAGCATCTCTTGGAGACGCAAAGCCTCATGCATAGAATCTCAGGTGCAAATCCCATGGGAGACTGAGCATTCACCTTGCCTTTCCACCCTTCTCTAATCCCCCTGTGTATTTCCTTTTTCCCATCTGTGCTTGATATTCTCCATTTCTCCTTACAGACCATTTCCCCACCCTTTTCCATTGTGCTCTAAGCCCAGAAGTTTGACATTTATGGACATCTCCCTTGCCTTTTGGCTAGTGGTGGATTCAGCCAATGGGAGGCCCCAGCACAAGACGCAGGGGTAGTGGCTAGAGTAACATCCAGATACTTATTCTCCCAGCTCCCTCCCCACTGGAGGAAGATCCAGGGCCACAGATCCAATGGGCTGCCCTCCCTTACAGCTACAGCTGAAGTCACAGCCCTCTCTGGGTTATAACCACTCCCTTACCCTACTCCTCAGTCCTATGGGAGCCAATGCCTCCCTCTGTTTCTAGCCCTTACTGGCCCCCTTTCATCCTGCCCACACCTCCGCCATGGTCCCTTCATCAATGTATTTCTTTGTGTGTGTCACCTGTTTCCTGCCAGAACCATGACTGATGAACCAACCTCCCTCCAAACATGGATGAAGGCTTAACCTAGCGTGATATTTAAACCTGTGTGTTCTGGGGGCCGGCCGAGTGGTGCGCTGGTTAAGAGTTGGCTTGGGACGCCAGTTCTGAGCAGCAGGGCCCGGTTCGGATCCCACATGAGGGCCAGTGACGCTGCGCCTTTTACAGCTAAGATGGTGAACAACATTTGACCTGGAGCTGGGCTGCTGTGAGTTGCTGGCGACAGCGTAGGCTGCAGTAGGGCTGGCCAGCAGCTGGCGTGAGCTTTCATGAGCTGCCATGAGCCACCGTGAGCGGCCATCCAATGGCCGGTGAGCAACTGCCTCACCTAGGAAGAGTGCAATGATAATACCATCATGGGCCAGTGAAGCGACGATCTCCACAACTAGACTGAAGAACAAAAGGAAAGAAACTTGTCTGTTCCCATTCCCCGATTCCCCAATAAAATATTTAATAAATAAGTAAACAAATCAATCAATCAATCAATCAATCAATCAATAATAAACCTGTGTATTCTGTTTGTCCATTGATGGAAAGCATGAAAGACTGACTGCTAGGCTCAAGGCACTGCTGGTCTTTCTCCCCAAGCGTTTGGTTCCCCAAAATCTGACGATGGAAATAGCTCCATTTTTCTTCCCTTTGCACAGGCTTTTCTATACTAAGTTCAACCTAGTGATACAGACAAATGGAAGCCTGACTGGGTAGGATTATATTTTTTTTCCAGCAAATCATAAAAGTAAAAGCTTTGTCTTAAAAGTCAATCGGGAACTACTGGGGGCTAAGGGTTCAGAAGGTGGCAGGGACAGGGGTGGTCATGACCTCTAAAACACTGCTGAATATTTGAAGTATATTTTCAAATAAGACAAAACTGAACATACTGAGTTTTCCTTTTTAGACATTTCTCCTTATGTCTGAGTTCCAACAGTCCCTTCAATACAGTCTAGAAATTCCATTTTTATTCATTACTATCGAGACAGGATTATTAAGAGATTGCCATACTCCCTCATCTCCAGACCTCACCTACCCCTTCCCCCTTCACTATTATTTAAAGATAAATCGGGTATTCTTGGTGCCTTTATGGCTCAGGGATAGGTGACACACAGTGTTCTATGGAATAGAAATAGAAACCATCTTGAGTTCTGAGATGGTACTTTTTTACAGGGTACTTTATTTTTACCCTGCTATGACTTCTGCACTGTAATCATTTGAACCAGCCAATTCAAAACCTGACTCTTCTCATTTATTGGACATCTTAATGGTGATTAAATATTTACGCCATCAGAGGCTTTTTTCCCCCGCTATGAAAGCTGCAAATTTGGGACATTCAGGAGCTTTAATTGTGAGGAAAGCCACACTTACGTTCACAGACAAATAGTCAAAGATGCATTTCTCAGTCTCTTTGATTTGGGGGTGATAGTGACAGGACAGGTATGTGATCCTAGCAAATTGGATTTTCTGCTGACTGAGGTCAGTTAGCAGAGCTGGCCTGAATCAAGGGCCCCTTGGGGGTGTAGGACCACTGGAAGCCCACCCACCAGGACCTAGAACTCATGGACCCCGACTCCAGCGTGCCTCATTGCCAGCTGTGAGGTTTGCATGCCCAGCTCTCAGGATCCCTTATGCACCCACCTGCTCCTTCCTCAGAGGTGTTCCCCTAGCCACCCCACCCCCTGAGGCAGTGTAGTATAATGCTTAAGTGCTTGGGTACAGAGTGGGCTACCACAAAGGGTTAGCCCTACACAAGGGCACCCGGGCAAGAAGGACTGAAATCTAGCCTGCCTTCTGCTCCCCAAGCCCTGCAACTTGGCATGGGGTTCGGTGTGCCCAAGGGAAGAGGTGCTTTTTCTTTGTACACACCCAGTGCCACTACTCAGTAACTATGTAGCCTTGGGCTCTCTGAGCCTCATCATCCTCATTGGAGGCTGGAAAAATGGCATCTATCTCATGAAGTTTTCAAGCATATTAAATGAGATGTTCATTCATTTAGTACAATGCCTGACACACAGGAAATGCTCAATAATAATAACATTATTATTACTATTACCATTATTAGATTCCAGGTCTCTAATGCTGAGGTAACCCATTGTATTAGTTTCCTAGGGCTGCCATAACAAATACCACAGACTGGGGGTACTCAAACAACAGAATCTATTTCACAGTTCTGGAGCCTAGAAGTCTGAGATCACCTTGATCTCAGAGTTGGTTTCCTCTGAGGCCACTCTCCTTGGCTTGTAAGGGGCCACTTTCTCCCGGTGTCTCACATGGTCTTCTCTCGCTACATATCTCTGTCCAAATTTCTTCTTTTTATAAGAACACCAGTCATACTGGATTAGGACCCACTCCAATGGCCTTATTTTACTCCTTTGAAAACCTCACACAGTATTTCCAAATACAGCCACATTTTGAGATACTGTGGGATTTCAACATATGAATTTTGGGGGGACACAGTTGAGCCCATAACACCCATTTCAAATCCCATCCTTAAGAAGGAATTTTAACTGGCATTTCCTGGGCACATGCCTAGGACTGAGCACATTTACTTGGGTTTGACCAGCACTTAAAGATCTGTGTTCACCTTTTGGCACATTACCGTCAAAAATCCAAGTAGTTATTAAGGGATTTTCATATGTAGGGCTTTACACTTGGTACTGGTTTCCATTTTTAACAGTGAGATATCCTCTCAACAAGCCAGGCCCTTTCATACTGTGTGCCTTTGTATATGCTGTGCTTTTCTTCTAAAACACCCTTCCCCTCTTGTCCACCTTGCAAACTCCTACTCATCCTTCAAGGCCCAGCTTAAAAGTCACTTTCTCCTGGGAGTCTTTCTGGAAAGCTAATCCTCTATTGGACTATGAGCCCCTAAAAATAAATTAAAAGAGAAATCCAGTTTTAAGTCATCTTTGTGCCCCCAGGGACTAGCAGAGGACTCAGTGTGTAGTAAGTGTTCATTCATTTATTCCCGAATGGTAATATCTCCTCCTTGCCAGGCTCTGTGTTAGCAGTGCGCTCAACTCGCCTTTTGAATTTGTTTAACGGAACTAATTCCTCTGCCTGGTTACAAATTCCCCCCTCTGAAGTTGAGTAGCACTTTACTTGCCAGTCTACGATAGCATTTACATACTGCAATTTACATTATAGACTATGCGTGAGTGGCGTATATAGTAGGTCTTCTCCTCTACTGTCATTTCTTTGAGGTCAGTGATAGTGTCTTATTCAGTTTATCTCCATAATTCCCTTTATGCCTCAAACTTTTTGTTCACTTGACTGCTCATTCCTTTAACACTTCCTGAGAACCTGCCCTGTGCTAAGTATGTCCTGAGGGCTAGAGGTGTGGCAGGAAGCAGGCTGGTGGTTCCGTCCTTAGGCAGCTTACTGAGCCCTGCACAGGCTCAGTGGTCAACACACATCGGTTGAACTGAACAGTAAACACTGTACAATCTTTAGGATCAGGGGTCATTCCTTGAGGTGCCCATAACCCCAGATAGAATGACTTCACCTGGCATATGCACAATGCATATTTACTAATTTGTGGATTGATTATCTCTGCAGAGACAGAGAACACACACAAAAAGGATACCCAGCCACAAAAAAAATGTTATCGACAAGATGAAGGAATAACCACTGAATGGGAGTCTGAGCATTGCATTTGAATTATTTGTTAATTTATAGCACCTTTCAAACTTTGTTTGAAATGGCTTTGTGTTTTAAAGGGAAGAGTTTTATACTGTAATTATGTTAGACAAGCTTATAATAATTATAATAATTATCAGCTGAGTGCCAATAATACTTTAAGAACTCCACTGAGCATTAATAGATATTTAAAATTAAGCTCTTTAGAATTGAAAGGGCACAGATTTGACATTTCCTATGTTTCAATAAGCAAAGATCCTAGCAAATAAAAACCCTTCTTTTTCATGACAGAAACTTCTGTTGACAATAAAAACTTTCATCTAAGATGGTTAGTGGATCCTTTCTAAATCCAGTGAGAATTTAAACAAGTGATTTTCTTTAAAGTACCTTGAATAATATCCTCACATTTGGTTGAAAAATATGACAACATGCCAGATCTCTGAGCCCTTATAGAGTGGAGGACAATCCCATCAACAGACAAGCAAGTTTTCATGGGCATGTCATTCCATTATGCATAGAAACAGCCAAGCTTTGATGCACAGCAGGATTCCCCCTAGTGGATATAAAAGGAACTTGACAAGAAAATAAATACACATATTCACTACCTGAGGGGAGTTGGTGGTGGTTTACTGTGGTTTACAAGCTTTCATTCCTCCCTGGCATCTGTTCCCCAAAGTTGGAAGTATGTCACCGATTAATAAAGATTTGATTAGCCCTCTTCTTTCTCTCTGGCATCGGTAGTAATTAAGGTGTCTGTCTGCAGGCTTGCAAACGCAGCATGAAATTACAGTCAGCCCTGGAACAGAGCAACAACAAAAAAATTATTTAAAACAACACCACTTGATTTCCATAAGACACTCCCAAATCAAATTCTAAACTAACTATTTTGGTCCAAACTGGTATGGTGCCTTGATCCAAATCATGGAAAAGATTAGCTCTTTTCAGAGAATCTATTAATAATTATGTCAGTGGTGGCTAGGTACTTTAAAAATGTGCTTTTGTAGGGCCAACTGAGTGGCATGTTGGTTAAGAACTGGCTTGGGATGCCAGAGGGCCCCAGTTTGGATCCCACATATGAGGGCCAGTGACACTGTCCTCTACAGCTAAGATGATGAACAAGAGCTCGACCTGGAGCTGGGCTGCCGTTGGTCGCCGGCGACGGCGTAGCCTGCAGTCCCCTGCTGCAGTGGGCTGCCATAAGCTACCATGTGTAGCCGGCAGCCAGCGTGAGCGGCCAGCAGCCACTGTGAGCGGCCGTCCAGAAGCTGGTGACTGATCTGCCTCGCCCGGGAAGAGTGCAATGATGGTGTCAGCTTGGGCCAGTGAAGCAACATCCTCCACAACTAGACTGAAGAACAAAACAACAGCAACTTGTCTGTTCTCCTTCCCCCGATTCCCCAGCGCTGTTTCCCTCCCCCAATTCCCCAATAAAAATCTTAAAAAAAAAAAAAGTCTATAAAAAAATGTGCTTTTGTAAATTATCTAAATCATATTTATAGGGTGTCAGTCTTTGTTACATCTTTCAACAGATCCCCACTACTTATTATGTGGAGTGTTTATGAATCCATTTCATACACACTTATTGAGTATAGGCATAGCACTCGGTAACAGAGGGTGAGGGAAGGAGGAAACAGATAGGAACAAGACACAGTTCTTGACCTCTGAAAAGCTGATAATCTACTCTGACATGTCAACTTTCTATCTCCTTTGCTGGTTCCCTTTTTTCTAACTACCTCTTTAAATTTTGATGTGTTGGGGATCATGGTAACTATATTTATCGGCCCGAGAAGCTTTACCATTCCTCTCCTTCTGCTGATAGAACCTGCCACTGGTCAATAGCCCCAACCAGATGTCAGCACATGACTTAGGTCTGGCCAACCCAAGTGCTCCATATCTGGCAATAGTATTTGGTCTAAGGATAGGTCATGTGACCCAAGCAAAACCAATCAGAGTTCTTCCCAGGGATTGTTATACAGATGGTGGGAGAAAAAAATTTTTTACTGGATGAACAATCTGGGGCTACCAGTGACTTTACTTTTTGCTTAGTAGAAAAGTCCTGTCTGAAATAGGAGACAATGAGGCCAATATTCCAAGAGAAGCAGAGATGAGACTGAGAGAGAGAGAGAGAGAGAGAGAGAGAGACACCTACCAGAACTGAGTTTTCAGTCCTGGTCCTTTGACTTGAGCCAGTTTGATTTGAGCTTCTATGGCTTGCTCTGTCTTTAGCACTTTCTTATCACTGCTCTATTCTCCCTAGTCTATATCACCAATGCTCATGGGTTTTCACCATCACTTAACCTGCTAATGACTCCAAAACCTCTACACTAGAGTGATCTCTTAAGCTTGAAATCCATATGTCTAAATGTCTACTGGTCATCTCCCTTGGAAACTCTACAGCACCTCAAACTAATTTTTTCCCACACCTTTTCCCCACATGTTCCCAATCTCTGAATGATACCATGGTCCACTCAATTTCTCAATTCAAAAGCTGGAAGTCATCCTGGACACTTCCCTCTCTCCCCATATCTAATCAACCAGCAAGCCCATTGAGTTTATCTCCTTAAGATTTCTCATATTCCAGGTCCTTTCTGTTTTCTCACACCTACTCCTTAGTTTGGTTCCTCATCCCTTCATAGCTATGAGACTAGTATTCTTGGTCCCAGGCTAACTGTCCACTCCTCCAATCCAGCCTTTGCATTGTCCTCTCATTTTATTCCAAAATGGAAGGGTGATTAGGTTACTTCCTGTTAAAAATCCCTCAGTGACTCCCCATTGTTTCCCAATCTTTTCATGTCATGGCCCCATTAGGCCCCACTCCGCTTGGCTCCACCCTACTAGACCCACACAAGGCCACTCCAGTGAGCCTGAGGGCTCTGGCTGCCACGCTTTGCCCAGTAGTCCCAAGGGCTGAGAGAGCAGGGTGGTGTCTCAACACACAGTAAGGCACACTTGTTGGGAAGTGCTGGCTTAGAAATTGCAGTTTACACCTCTTAGCTTGATATGTAACATGTCTGCCTATCTTTGCAATATTATGTTCTCACTGCTTCATGAGTACATGTAACTGTACTCTGGGCTGAGCTAATTGAAGAGTAGTTGTCCGGGGGGGGGGGGGGCAGTAAACCTGAACTCTGAGGCATTTATTGGCATGGGTTGATATGCCTGGGGGCTTTTGTTATTGTTTTGTTCTGTCTAAAGGAGGAAATTGATGCTAAGCTTCTGTGGAAAGACACAAAGAAAAGTAAATGAAAACAGTATGCTTTCTATTCCTCAGACATTGCCCTATAGAGAGCAGGGGTAGGCAGGAGATAGAAAGCATATTTTGACCAAAGGTTTATGACATTCAAGGCATTCACACCATTTGGGGGGCTTGTGAAAGAGTGAAACACTGAGTCAGAGAGAAGAGCTTCCTCCTAGCTTGGCACAGAGTACTGATTCAGCATGGGGGTGGAGGGGGTGGGGGGAGTGATACCGAGTAGCAGGGAAGAAATCACATTCTCAAAGATGTTCCCCAGGGTTTTCCCTGAAATGACTAGAGAGATGGAAGCGAGAAGGAGTTGAGTCCTAAAGTTATGCAGGTCAGGGATAAAAAGCCAGTAAAACTCGGGGGTAGTAGTCATGTGATCTCATTGGTACCCCTGGGGAGACCTGTGAAAAACAGATTACAAAAGCTAAGTAAATCAATTATGATGTGTTTAGTTATAAGGGGGGGAAAAACAACTGTAGCATGGATAAGTAGGAGTTAATTTTTTTCTACACAAGGAGTCCAGTTGTTACCGGTATTGGTTGCTATTCAGTGTCACTATCAAAGAGCCCTCGGGCTCTTCTTGTCTTTCTGCTGTCACAAGATGGCTACCACAGCTGCAAATATCATAGTTTTCAAGACAAGAAGCGGAAAGCTAGCTTTCTCCTAGCAAGGCTGGTTTTTGTTTAATGTCCAAAAGGAAGGCCCTGAGCCGGCATCCCTGTATAGCTCGTTGACCAGAACATGGTCACATGCCTGCTCTAAACCAATCACTGGCAAAGAGAAAAAGAATGACCATGATTGGCTCCTGACTGGCTCATGAGCCTGGGTCTGGTAAAGGAGCTCACCCTTCTTGAGATCTTTCCAGATGTAAAACTAGGGGCCTATTAGTGGGGAAGAAGGAGGAAAGTGGAGGAAACGGGTGTTGGTTAGGTCAAGAGCACCGTCTGCTGCTCCAGTACTGAGAGATCAGCAGTTCTCCATTCCTGAAAAGTCTCCACCTCCCCTTCCCATTGGCCAAGTCCTACTCACCCTTCAGGTTCTGACTCTAGCATCTTCTTTGACCCCTGTTCTCCAGAATTGACCAATCCCTCCTTGGTGCCCCCAACATACCTGGTTCATACTTTTATCTTTGCTCTCATTATACTCCATGCAATATTTGTTGTCTGGTATCCTCATGGCTTTAGACTCTTGGGGAAAGTGGTTGTGTCATATTCATCTTTGTCTCTAATATCTAGCATGATGCCTGTCACATAGTAAGTGTTCAGTATTTGTGGACTAGATGTTGCATAACCAAACACAAGATGGAAAATAATCATGTAAGCACTGGCATCTTCAAGCATGAAGTCCTGCTAAATAGGCACAGTAGACAGCTATTCAATTCATCCGCACCTGTTCATGGTGGGTGTACTGTCTGCCAGGCACCAGAGGCAACCCAAGTGGAGAATAACACAGGTTCCATGAACTCTGAGCGCATGCACTGCAAAGATAACTAACAACACAAAATAGCATCTGATAAGCATCTCATTAGAGCTACAGGGGTGCAGTGGTAGGGGGAGAAAAAAGACATTGGGACAGGGATGGCATGGTAATTGAAATCCACAGGTTATCGAAAATCTTAATCTAATCAACACTTTCAACCTTCACCCATCCACAACTTCTTAGTGATGTAGGAAAATTGTCAGATTTGAATGTCATTTCCCCTGGGTGTCCTGCTTATCTGTCGGTGTACCTGTGGCCCATAGTGAAAGCACCACATGGTAAACAGCCAAAAAGGAAGCCAGGGAGAAAAAGGGACTTTGGCAATTCAGGGCTCAGACAGTCAGCTCTTGAATAGCTGAAAGCTGATGCGTTTTAACCAGCGATTTGAAGATCAAATGGCTCCGTATTTCACAATTATACTGTATCTGGGGTTTTTGTGAAGGTGTGTTATTGGAAAACAGGTAATTAAAACCATATGAAATGCACTAAATTAATAATTTTATAGGCCCCACTATACAGAAGCTGTGTTCTTGCAATGGGGCAATGCTGAAATCACCCAAAACAATGAGGACAATACAAGAGCCTCCAAAGGGGTTCTTACATTTGTTGTTGTTGTTGTTGAGGGTGGGGTGGGAGTGGGGCGTGGACTTCATTGACAGTTTGGGTGAAATCTATGGATTCTTCTCAGAATGTTTTTAAGTTTTAAGACATTTTATAAATTAAAAGAAATAAAATAAAATAGGTAGGATTACAAAGGAAAACACCTATGTTGAGATAGTTATAAAATAATAAGCTTATGACATGGTAACACGTGTGTTTCTTTAGTAGCCTTGTAAATAACAAGATCTAGCAGCACCTCTAATATCTAATCATGATCTGAGGTAGAGATAAGCATAAATAAAAGTTTTTGCAACAATTGTCATGTGATTTGAAAAGATCTGTGATTTCTCTTGGTGACAAAATCACAGGTGCTACCATCACTATTCTAATATGTTGCCTACATCCGTAATTGAAGGAAATGCTAAATTTCTGTGAGAGAAAATAAAGATATAACTTTGTGTTACCACCCAAGTTCACAGACCCAAGTTAAAACCGCTGTTTTGAGGCCCCTCTGCCATGCGGTGACCAAGTTGAGGGCCAATGTCACATGTGTTTTACTACCTTTGGTGGACAGAGAGAGGGCTAGGATATCATTTTCCATCTGTCTGAATAATTACATTATAATTTATATTCTGCTCCTTAAAAAAAAAATTACATTCTTAGATAGATAGAGTCAACCACAAGATGAGAGAGAAAAAGGGCCCTATCAGGGTGCGAATCAGAAAAGACTTCAAATAAATTCATTGCCATCACCTCTCCTTGGAATGTGGTTCTCTAACACTGGTGTTATTGCGTTTTCTGCTGATGTACTGGTTGTTGGATCCTTTCATCCTTTTGTGGTATTCTTGCCTCATTGGATGTAGACATTTCAGATATAGGAAATGATTCAGGAAGCAAAAATTCACACTTGCCGCCTAGAGAAGAGGTTTGACTGTTCATGGCCCGAAATCACTCTTTGAAAATGGATGAGGGACAAGGCCAGGTCCCTCTGGAAGGGGAATTTTGTGCCCATTCAAATACAAATGAGGAACTTCTGTAGTTTTTTATCTTTTTGTTTGCAAATACAAAGCTGTAATCAGCATTGACTGGGCTGGTTGCTTAGGGGCCAGCTGCACAGTTCCCCTTTCCTGTTTCTTTCAGTACTTACCTAAATGAGAGGGGATGAGGGAGCACAAGGGGAAGTGTCCTGACACTGCTGGGGAGGGGAGGTCACTCGTTTTTTGTTGCAAAAATTCAGTTCCTTCTTAATTTAGAAATAAGCACATGGAGCAACCATTCTCCTTCAACAACTGATATTCCATTTTAGTAGGTGCGTCTTCAAAGATTAACCTCCATACTTGTAAATTTTTTTAAAAAAGGTAAAAATCTATTTGAGGCTGAATCTTCACCTAACCAGTAGGTAATTAAGAAATACCAAATCGGGGCCAGCCCAGTGGCTCAGTTGGTTGAGAGTTGGTTTAAGAACTCGAGCTCTGAGCAACAGGGCTGCCGATTCGATTCTCACATGAGCCAGCGATGCTGCGCCGGAGCTGAGCTGCTGCTGAGCTGGCTCAGTTATTGTAACAACAAGATTGCCTGCTTGATGGTGGGCTATTCCCACCTGCAACTAAGACTGAACTCAGCGCCTTGAGCTGAGCTGCCCCACCTGGGTGGCTCAGTGGATAGAGCGTGCGCTCTTAAAAACAAGGCTGCTGGGGACTGGCCGAGTGGCGCGATGGTTAAGAGCTGGCTTGGGATGGCAGAGGGCCCCGGTTCGGATCCCACATATGAGGGCCAGTGACACTGCCCTCCACAGCTAAGATGCTGAACAACAGCTCAACCTGGAGCTGGGCTGCCATGAGTTGCCAGGTAGGCATAGGCAGCAGCCCCTGATGCAGTGGGTTGCCATGGGCTACTGTGTGTAGCCAGCAGCCAGCGTGAGGGGCCAGCAGCTGCTGTGAGCGGCTGTCCAGAAGCCAGCAACTGATCTGCCTCACCCGGGAAGAGCACAATGATGGTGCCAACTTGGGCCAGTGAAGCAACGTCCTCCACAGCTAGACTGAAGAACAAAAGGACAGCAACTCGTCTGTTCCCCTTCCCCCAATTCCCCAATAAAAAAAGCTTAAAAAAAAAAGGCTGCTGGTTCGACTCCCACATGGGATGGTGGCTATGCCCACCCGCAAATAAGATTGAACACAGCACCTTGAGCTTAGAGGCCACGAGCTGCCGACGGGAAGCCAGATAGTGACTGGCGCCCTCCACAACGAAGACTGAAGAACTTGGCCGGTCCCTTTCCCCAGTTCCCCAACAATGTTCCCCTCCCCTAATTATCCAATAAAATCTTAAAAAAAAAAAAAAAGAAGAAGGTCCCTCAAGAGTTTGAGCTCTGAGCAACAGCGGTTCGATGTCCAGCCTGAGCTGAGCAGCCGCTGAGCTACCAACAGGTGGCAGGATGGCTCAGCTTAAAAAAGAAAAAAAAGAAACACCAGGTCATTGGGGAAAAAAACAAAACAGAACAATTCTTCTCCTCTGACAAATCAGATACATGAGGGCAGCAAATTTCAAAATGTGGAAGTGTTACACCTTCATATTGAAAAGGCTTTTGACAAGTTACACACTTATTATCTAAAAAGCAAACAAGAAAGTAAACTAAGGTTAAGAACACGCCTGCTGGGTGTCGTCTACTTGACCATAGGTCATATTCTTTCCAGTCAGCAGCCACAGAATTAATTACTACTTCATTTGGATTTGGATTTCAACTATAAGACAAGCAGAGCTTGGATCCTATTCTATTACAGCCATTTGTATGTGTTGGTTTCATTCCTTGATTTTGAATTTCTGGATCTTGTCTTGGCATCTCCAGGGTCATCCTGGACAATGAGTATGTTCTCAATAAACGTTTATTGAATGGAATGGAATTCAAAGAGGTATTGCTGACTAGGAAAGATACAGCAAATGAGTTTTTCTATAAAACCTGATTAGCAGTGTTAAAAGATTTTCCACCAATAACTTGAACAACAGATTTAAAAACTAGCTTTAAATTTGCAAATCACACAGAAGAAGAGAGCCCAGTAAGAAGGATCTAAATGAGCTGTGAAAAGGTCAGAAATGAACAAAATGAAATCTGCCAGGAATCTGACAATGCTTGATGTGACATTGTTGAATAAATTACTGATTTCAATATTAATAGTCACCATTATTGCATACTGACTTGTGTAGTTTTCTCATTTGTAAAATGGAGACATGAACAGAACCTCCATTGTGGGGTTAGTATGAGGATTAAATGAGTTAATGGTTGTAACACACTTAGGAATAGCAACTTACTATAGAATATAATAAATGTTAATTATTATATATGCCAGGAATGGTGCTCAGTGCTCCTCACACTTCACTACTACAAACTTACATCCTAGAGTTTTCAGTTCAGTCTTTGTATTACTGTCTTGCCTAGAACAAGCTGTACCAACTCTTCACGGGTCTGGCTCTCTCTCATCCTGCAGGTCTCAGCTTAAAAGTCCTGCTCAGACGCACCTTCTCTCACTCACAGTCTAAAGTAGGTTTCATTATATTACTCAGCTCAGTGTTCTTTCTTTCCCTTTAGTGTGTTTAATATGGTATGTAGGGCCAGCCAAGTGGCTCAGTTGGTTAAGAGTTGGCTTAAGAGCGCAAGCTCTGAGCAACAGGGCTGCCAGTTCGATTCCCACATGGGCCAGTGACACTGCGCCCGAGCTGACCTGTTGCTGAGCTGCCAACAGGTGGCAAGATAGCTCAGTTGGTGTAACAACAAGACTGCCTGTTTAATGGTGGGCTATGCCCACCTGCAGCTAAGACTGAACTTGGCACCTTGAGCTGAGCTGCCACCCGGATGGCTCAGTGCATAGAGCATGCGCTCTTAACAACAAGGGTGCCTGGTTCAACTCCCGCACGGGATGGTGGCTTCGTCCACCCGCAACTAAGATTGAACACAGCACCTTGAACTTAGAGGCCACGAGCTGCCGATTGGAAGCCAGATGGCGACTGGCGCCCTCCATAACTAAGATTGAAGAACAACAACTTGGCTGGTTCCCTTCCCCAATTCCCCAACACTGTTCCCCTCCTCCAATTCCCCAATAAAATCTAAAATATATATATATATATATATATATATATATATATGGTATGTAATTGCATATGTCATTTTAATCCATCTGTGGCAAGTCTCTACCATCAGACTATTTACCCCATGAAAGCTGGAACTGATCATTATATGGATTATCCTCAACTCCTAGCAAAATGCTCAGCACATACTAGATGCGTAATGAATGAATGTATCAGTAGACCTGTTGTACACAAATAGAATAAATAAATGCATCAAGACCCCTGCTGTTGGCAAGGTTATCTCCAACCAGCATGGCATCCACTTGGTCTACAAGGTACCTGCCTCTCAAAGCACACAGGCACTTAGAAAAGGGGCCCCTCCCCCGAACACACAACAGATTGTAATTTAACATTGAAGCCTCTTATAACTTCTTCCAGGATCCGAGGATTTGTGTGTCCCACCTCCAGAGAATTTTAAGCCAGCCCTACTGCTGGGAAAATTTCCCAAGATATACTAGAACTAGCTTCCAAAGGAGGACCAAAGAAAGATGACGCCAATTCCAGAATTAAACAAAGAGCTTATTGAAGGAACTTATGGAAAGAAGCAGTCTTGGGCAGCAGCATGACGGTGGATCTGTGTACCTAAAAGGGGTTGGGGGTGTGGCCTATATAGCCTCCAGGAACACAAGTGGCTTGTAGCCAAGCAGCATGTGCTTGTTAAGAACTGTATATTCCAAAGCAGTAAACAACTCAATGGGCCTACTTATCTATGTAAAAACATTACTTTCAAGAACAGTTTAGGTGATATGGGCCCACCCCTCCTGGGGTGAACTGGTGGTTACTGAGAGCAACTTTCTTCTTTAGATGGTGTCTATCACATCAAGCACCAGGAACGATTTTGTCTAATACTTACATCACCACATACTTCCTCATTTTGATCAGGCTTACAAAAAGAGGGGTGAAGATGGATACGGTGGTTCCCCTGCCAGCAGCTGGGCTGTGAAAATTGAGGAAGGGGTCAAGATAGGATTTGAGGGTCTACCACCCTTTCACTGAAAAACACTTCCATTTTAAGACTTCCTGGAGAGGCAGGAAGTACACGCCCAAACCCCAAAGTTTTGAGTAGTCAACAGTACCTAACAGGGTTTAGACATCTAGAGGAAGGTATAGGAATTGCCTGATGTCTTTAAGGTAAAAGCCAAATGGGGAGGAAAGGAAAAAAATGAAAAAAGAATCCTAGAGCAGATCCCCTTAGATTAGTAGGGACAACACAAAGGAGCTTAGGGACGGAGGGCAAAGAGGAAGAGAAGGTGAAATTTTCTATTCTTGTGGGGTAAAGTGGGAAAAAATGGCCCCACCTGGAAACTGACCAATAGGAAGCCAGACTGCCAGCTTCATGTGATGTTGTGGCCGGCAGCACACAAAGACTGGGTCTTTGAGTGGGTGGAGAGGCTCTTGGGCTGTGAACGCCAGGCTGCTGCTTACTCAGCCCTCCCACAGGCAAAAGAAGCCTTTCTGCCTGACCAACGTTGATCAAGGAAGAGACCAGTGGACAGAACTGAACTGGGCTGCAGCTGACCCAAACTGCACTTCTGTATAAATTATGAAAGGGCATCCCCACCCCTTCTTCAAAACTCTTGTCTTACATCTATCTGCTGGAAAATTGCTGTCATGGGCTGATTTGTTGGAACAGGACATATTACAACCACCTGGCAGGAAACTGTAGTAATAAATATACAAATCGACTATGCTTACTGTAAATGGTGATCCTTTAGATGTGGTGCCTTTGTGCAGTGCTCAACTTGCTCAACTGTATTGGAAATCCTGTCAGAAATCCAAAGTTTCTAATGTGCTTCAATGGTATCCAATTTATGACCTATCAGCAAGACAAAGAGATAATCTCTGGGGTCCCTCTCATGCCAGCAGTCTTTAGCATAAGGAGTTCCAGTGGAGCTCAATGGGGATTGTGCTTTTTCTTGGTTTGTTCACACCACCATACTGATACTTCTGATCAGCTTCCTGTAGGCATATGGGGTGGCTGGGTTTTAATACTTACTCAAAATGCAGGTGCCTCAACCCCACCCAATAGTTTCTGGTTCTCTAGGGCTGGGATAGAATCCTGATAACTACTTCTGAAAGTGATCTTGGTAGGAGCTAAGGTTCGAGAATGTCTGTGTTAGGTGAAAAAAAATTGAATTTGCTGTGTAAGAAGTTTGAAATAGTTGCATCAGGACCATCAAAAACGTAACTTCCTCTTTCCAGTATCTTTATCAATCATTTGCAAAATCATGATTTTCAATGTATTTCTTTTCCTTCTATGGCAAATTTGCAATGCACTGAATGCACAAAATGTAATTAACAGAAGTGAAACATCTGTTTGTGAGAGAGGTAAAACCATAAAGTTTCAAAAGAAACTATTGTCAGCATTTTTGAGTATTTGTGTAAATCAGTAATTTGTATATTGCTAGGGTCTGGGTAGTGTGTGTGTGTGTGTGTGTGTGTGTGTGTGTGTGTGTGTGTGTGTGTGTGTGTGTGTGTATGTGTTGCTTGAAATGAAGAGTAAGGGGGTAGCATCTTCCCTGCATTTGATTTTTCAAATGAACGTGTTCTCATATCCAATGGCTTGGCTTTACCCTGAGTATTAGCTCTGAGGTTGGGAATAAATAACTTGTGTACTTCTGCCAACTGATTCTTGCCTGAAGCTTTCTAATCCCATGGCCTAAAGGTCTCAAAACAGATAAAACTTCTGGGGGCTTTCACCAGCTATTTTGAAAATAAATAGAGCTGCATGCAGACAGCTTTGTTTTCTCCAGAATTACCTAGCTAAGATGGAAGCTGCCCACACATTTACACTCTGTTAAAGTATTTTGAGCTCCACCTACTCTCTGTCCATTTTTAGCATGGTGTGGTGGAGACAAGCAGGCCATGAGAACCGATGTGGAAATGTAACCAAGTGACTGAACCCCAGGCCTGTTTGCAGGTGAGCCTGACTGCTGGCCACCGGCTCCCTTTTACGGTAAATACACAGATAAGTCTTCAAAATTCTTTCATATAAGCGCTCATGCTTAAAAGTAATAAAAGTAGGACAGACCTCATATCTACCTTAATTTTACAGAATAGGAAAGAGACTCAGGGAGGCCTTTGTGTGGGAAAGTCAGGAACCAGAACATGAGTGTCCTGATTCCTGTTCCAACATTCTGTGAGTCTCAGCCCTTAGCACTGGATTTATCCGGGAAAATTGGAGAAAATGCAGATGTCCAGGCCCAGCCCCTGCTTTTCAAGGGATGGAACCCGGAATGTGTACTTTTTAAAAAGTGCCCCAAATTCAGATAAAACAGCCAAGTTTGTGAACTTTTAGCCTAACCTGTGCTTAATCAGAATGTTCAAGAAAAATAATCTGAAAATGAATGTAACAGAATTATAAGGAAAGAAATCTGGTCCATTCAATTCAGGAATAAAGTTGATTAGAGCAACACCATGGTGTTGCATATTGTATTGGATGTGAAGGTGCCCTCTGGAGCTGGACAGCACGGAGGACCTGTTAAAAGAAGATTCATTAAATAAGAGCCAGAAGAATACAGTAAGAATGCAGGAGGACTCAAGATGATTCACTAGAGGCTCTGGAAGGCAGATACCCACCTGAATTCACCTAACTCATTCAGGCTTCTATGACACTAGAGAATAATATATGGTATATCCAAAATTGCTGTCTACAGGCATCTGTTGGAGTGATATGGTCTTCTCTCTTCTCCCTTCCATGTTCCCTCTCAAATTAGGGCTGATTCGAATATTCCAGTGGTGAGCAGTTAGGCGTCAGAACACCTGGTTCCCGTCCCAGCCCTGTCATTTCCTGCTATGTGATCCTATCAGCTGAACTGACCTTCAGTTTTCTTATCCTTGAAATGGGGAATCTAATTCTTGCTCCGCTTTCCTTACAGGCAGGATGCATTTCGATGATGTATTCATACTATGTACAAGTGGAGTATAATGCATTATTACTATTACTGTAAATAGCACCACTGGATTCATTAGTGCCCAATGAGATATGTGCATTCTATTAGTCCCATATGTCTTTAAATATCTCAGTTCCTAGAGCCTAACCTCTTACCTGTCCTATTTTGTGAATATTTGAGAAGCATTGGGTTCCTTCTATTTAAGTGCTTAAGCCAGAATACTCCAGAGAGTTAAGAAAAAGAAGAAGGGAGAGCCAGGTGACTCAGTCAAGACAAGAGATTGGGACAGAGAGGCTGGCAATAGATCAAACTGATTCAGGATTGAGAGAAGGTCCTGAAGGAGAGGAAGAGTGGCCAGGCTCCAGGCTTAGGCTGCCCAATGCAGTGGGTATTAGCCACATGTGGCTATTCAATTTAAATGAACTATAATGACATAAAATTTAAAATTCAGCTCCTCAGACACACCAGTCACATTTCTACTGCTTAATAACCACATGTGGCGAGTGGCTACCATATTGGATGGTGTTGATAAAGAACATGTCCACCTCTGCAGAAAGTTCTGTTGGACAGCGCTGCTCTAGACTCTCTGATGGGTGGACAGAGGTTGGTATTTCCCATGATGTGGCCAGATTTTAGTCAGAGAACAACATTCTAATGTCAGTGAAGTGGGGGGAGGGGGCTTGGGCAAGCTGGGATATGTCATTATTCTTTCTGTCCTGTCCCAACCCCTCCCTCTGATGCAGCCTGGACATGGACTGGGAAGCATTAATGGGGAGTCACTCTCTGGGTAAAGATGGAATACAGAAGCCCTGGATGGGCCTTACTGGTGGTGGCAAGGTAAGTGAAGACCTTCCTTGGACCCTTGGAAACAGCCAGAAGGAAATGGAAAGCATTTGAAAACCAAATGAAGACCCTTGAGAGCTTTCCTTTCACATACCATCCCCTAAGGATGCCAGCTGCCAGCTGCCAGCTACTGTCACATTTATAAACTTTTCTGGACCCACCCATTAGGGCTGGGTGGGAAGAGAAGCACCAGAAAACCAAAGAAGGTCATGTGGACAGGGCCCTGGAGCCCATAGTCCCACCCCTTTTTGGGAACGGACCTGGGCCAGCTGGGTCAGGCGCAACACTTAGATTTTTTTTTTTAATTTTTTTGTTGGGGAACAGTGTGTTTTTCCAGGACCCATCAGCTCCAAGTCAAGTAGCTGTTTCAATCTAGTTGTGGCGAGTGCAACTCAGTGGCCCATGTGGGGACCACACTGGCAACCTGGAGTTATTAGCCTGCGCTCTAACCAACTGAGCCAACTGGCTGCCCCCAACACTTAGATCTTTAGAGGGCAGCAGCAGCCACTAAAGAACCCAGGGTAGTGACGGTTATCTCTTCATCCAAAACTAATGTCCTGGCTTAACTGAAGGCAAATTTCAAGCCACATTCTGACACACACAGGAGTTTTACTCTTGAACCCATCTCCTGGAGATGTGTTTATGAGTGTGTGTGTGTGTGTGTGTGTGTGTGTGTGTGTGTGTGTGTGTGTGTGTGTGTGTGTGTGTGTGTGTGTGTGTGTGTGTAGGTGGGCAGGGGTTGCTGGGGAAGAGAAGAGAGAGAAGAAAGAGAAGTTTGAGAAGTAGGGAAGAGGAACCTTGAACAAGAGGAACCTCTTTTACCCTTTGTCCCCAGGCAGCCCCGGTCACAGAAGTGCACCAGGATGGCCTTGTGTCAGCGGTGCCCAGGTCCCCTGGTCATCTGATTACTGCCATGCAGAGATATAGACCCAGCGTGCCAGGTCTTTTAATTTTTAAAGAGAACAAGAAACCTGCATTTTATGTGAGATTCCCTGATTTTTAAAACAGAATACCTCTCCTGCTAGAGACAGTCTACCAGCTTGAGAACTCAGGTCTTAGACTTCAGGAGGTTCCAGGATTCCAAACTGTAAAGACTTATTGAGGATCCAGAATTAAATGAAAATGTCTGCATCTGTCACTGCAACAAACCAACAGATTTTTCTGGCCCTTCCCCAGGAGCCGCCCTGGATTTCTTGCAGAATTCCCACTTGTATTTTCTAATCATCGTAGATGTATGCACTACTTCACAGTTTTAACCATATTTGCATAGCATACATATCATGATTTATTTAGTATTTTTCTCTTTATTGACTCTATATTAATTCACTCTTTAAAACTTAGGCTGCCATAGCCTATAATAAAACCATAGGTTTGATATGCTCAACATAGTTTTTCCTAAGTGCGTTAAAATAAATAGACAACTAGTAGACTTAATATTGCTCGTTCTGTCTACCACTTCAGATCATTCTCTGATGATAACGCTTTTCATCACTGGGAAGCACTATTATTCTGAAATGGACTCCTCCAGACAAGGCTAAGACAGAGTGTTAGAGAAGCGGAAAGAGACATGATTGCGCTGGGCAGGAAGAGGAGCGCCATAGAGAGAAATTCTATTCCACTTGATAATACATATGGAAACTGGATAGTTTAAACTGTTAAAGGACACACCGTGATTCTATTAAAGAATTCCCCCCTCCCCATTGGTTTAGAAAAATCTCTGCCTAGCTCCTATATTCCATTTACCTGTTATCTCCCGACTATGAAAAACAATTTGCATAAAAACAATCAGACTATTAGTTCACAGGAGTCCTTGGGCTCCTGTTATTTTGTCTCTCACTCAGCGGGTGCTTTTTCTGTGGCTTCATCACAGCCTCTGCTTTGGGTCTGGTTAGGAAGCAGCAGGTCCGTGGAGCCCAGCTTCAGACGCACGGGGAGGGGACACTTTCATCTGGAGTCCCTGATGGCTAATTCCCAGGGAAGAAATCGTTGGATGTGTACCCACAGGGGGGTTGGAATGAAGTGACAGGTGGGGCTCAATTCTATAAGGTGGCAGTACAGAGTTTTTCACTCCAGAGTAATGGAGATTGACAGAAGGAGCCTTATTCCCAATATCTTGTCTTGAGCACGATGACAAATGGATATTCATCAGGGTTCAGCCTTTAGCACCCATAGCTGGTCATAGCAACTTGCCGCTGGACGGAGCTCTTCTACTGGGACTGGCAGGAAAAAGCACTTTTGGAGTTGCCGTCTAGGAGTGACAATGACTGTTTCTTTTTCCCATCTTGTTTTTAAAAACATTTTTCTTTGATTACATTTGACATTCAATATTATTTTATATTAGTTTCAGGAGTACAGCGTGGTCACTAGACATTTATGTAATTTATGAAGTGATCCCCCCTATAAATCTAGTACACCATATATATTATTGACTAGATTCCCTATGCTGTTCCTTACATCCCTGTTACTATTTTGTAACTACCAATTTGTACTTCTTAATTTCTTCACCCTTTTCATCCAGCTCCCCAGTCCGCCTTCCATCTGGCAACCATCAGTTTGTTCACTGTATTTATGAATCTGTTTCTGTTTTGTTTGTTCACTATTTTGTTCTTTAGATTCCATATGTAAGTGAGATCATGTGGTATTTTGTCTTTCTCTGTCTGATTTACTTCACTTAGCATAATACCTCCATCCATGTTGTCACAAATGGTAGGATTTCATTCCTTTATATGGCCAAGTAATATTTCATTGTATAAATGTACCACATCTTCTTTATCTAATCATCTGTTAATGCACTTAAGTTGCTTCCATATCTTGGCTATTGTAAATAGTGCTGCAGTGAACATAGGGGTGCACATATCTTCTTGAATTAGTGTTTTGGATTTCTTTGGATAAATACTCAGAATTGCTAGATCATATGGTAGTTCTAGTTTTAAGTTTTTGAGGAACCTCCATACTGTTTTCCATAGTGGCTGCACCAATTCACAATCCCACTAATAGTGCACGAAGGTTCCCTTCTTCCACATCCTCACCAATTCTTGTTGTTTGTTGATTTATTGATGAATCATTCTGACAGGTGTGAGGTGATAGCTCATTGTAGTTTTTATTTGCATTTCTCTGATGATTAGTGGTCTTGAGCATCTTTTCATATGTCTATTGGCCATCTGTATGTCCTCTTTGGACAAATGTCTTTTCAGGTCCTCTGTCCATTTTTTATTTGGATTGTTTGGGTTTTCTGATGTTAAATTGTATGAGTTCTTTATAAATTTTGGGTATTAACCCCTTATCAGATGTATCATTTGGCGAATATCTTCTTCCATTCAGTAAGCTATCTTTTTGTTTTGTTTTTGTTTTCCTTTGTTGTGCAAACTCTTTTTAGTTTGATATAGTCCCATTTGATTATTTTTTCTTTTGTTTCCCTTGCCCAAGGAGATACATAAAAAAAAAATCATTAAGAGCAATGTCAGAGAGTTTACTGCCTATGTTAAAAACTTTTCTTTCTTTTTTTTTTTTTTTTACAAAAGCAGTTCTTCAGGACAGAGACCATGTTTGTGTTCTTTCCATCTCTGAATTGGAAGTGATGTCTAGCATGCAATAAGCACTTAAGATTAGTTGAACTAAATTAAGTAATTTAAGTTAGTTATTAATTAAATTAGTTAAGACCTTTGGGGGAAAGATGGAATAGTATGAAAATGGAAATAAAAACCACAATTACTCTACCCACAGAGATAACCTATTAATACTGTGGTGAACTTACTTCTAGTCTTTTTCTTTGTATGTACATTTTTTCACATATAATTGAGATCATGCTTTAGCATGAATCTTATATTCTCGTTTTCAAATTCATGCTATAGCACCAGAAATTTTCAAGATCATTAGTCTTCAAAAATATCACTTTTATTGACTGTTTGACCCTCCAGTATGTGGGTGTAACCGCTAATTTAACCACTTCCTATTGGATATCCTATTGGATATCCTATTGGATATTCAGGATGCTTTCAAGTTCTCAGTTGGGACTCAGAACAGTAAGTGGTCATTGCAGTCATTGTGCTCCTTCTAAATGGCAGACACAGCACCGGACACCAGGGCACAGAGAGGGAGGAAAGCTCTAAGTTAATGCCCACAGTTAAGGGGGAATATTGGAGGAACAGCCAGGAAGCGGGAGGAGAGCCAGAACTGAGCAGTTCTCAGACAGAAGGGAGAGTGTCAGGAAGGAGAAGGTGGACAATTGTCAAAGGGGACAGAGAAGTCCTGGTTTCCATGTGCAAACTGTGTCTACTCCCCCCCTCGCTTCTATTCTAGTTCTCTAATGGAGCCCCACCCCCTCCCCACTGCCTGGACCCCATCCACTGGCTCCAGGTCCCTGTCTTTCAGCTCTTAGTTCAATCTCACACCTCTTTGTTGCCTTCCCTGACTTGGCGACTTCCTGCTATTATACACTCCCACAATCAGTGCTCTTCTTTGTATCCATTTTCTATTCATTTCTATAACCCTTGATTATTACATGCCCCCTCCATTGGAAGCTTCGCCACAAATAAAAATATGTGAATGAATGAGTGAATGAAGCAGTAGGACTGAAAGATATTTCTCTTCTTTGTGAAGTTATGACAGATGAGAGTACATAGAGATATAGAAAAGAAAAAAGAAAAAAAGATCAGGCAGAGGTTCTCTTCCAGTGCCTTCACCTGTGCCCAAGGAGAAAACTTTTCTTGTCAGGCACCTGGGTATAGAGCAAGACTGGCTGGCCCACACTGGGCAGGGCCAGGACTCAAACCCATGAACTTGGCATCAGCGGCTCCTGCACTATTCCTCTGATGTCGAACAACAGTGCAAAGGGAGGAAGGTGGCAGCAGACACCTCTCCTTGTCTCCACCCCCCACCCCACCCCCATCTAG
>NW_017731692.1:1035195-1054700 GCF_001890085.2 Hipposideros armiger
CGCCCCCCCCCCGTTTCTGCCCCTCCCTGTTTCCTTACTATCGAGGGAGAAGAGGGGATAGGGTGTCTTTGGAAGGTTCTCCACGCATGGCAGGCAGCCAGAAGGTAGCCAGGAGAGGAGGGAGATCTGTTAGAGCTGCAGATGAAATGGCTGAGAATTCAGGGACCTGTCTGGTGGCGATACCGTCAGCCATGGAAGAATCCATTTCTAATAGCTCCTTCTTATACATTATTCATGAAAACAGGAAGACAGAGCCGATAACATCAGAATCATACTGCTGTCCAGCAAATCTAATGACTGTAGCTTGAGGGCATTTTAACTAGCATGGAAAAAATTATTTTTGCCAGTTTGAGGTCTGGGAGGGTTAGAAAGCTAACTCAGACTTCAAGAGCTGGTGTGAGTTTCATATTTGGAAAAAGGAGTGGCCTTCCACTAGCAACATCTGTTCCTTTGTGGCGTCTGGGGCCTGCCCACCCCCTCCTTTCTTAGTTTCTCATGGAGAAATTAATGCTGCTCTAGATAAATAGCCCTAGGTTTTCAAATCAGTCTCTATTTTCATATCTGTCAGTCAAAAGGCAGGGACAAGCAATAGGACTTTGTGGAGGGCTTCGCCGGATTTTGACATAAATTATTAGCTTCTAATCTTTTCAAGCCTAAGGGACAAGTGCTTTTTAAACAGTGAGAATATTCTGCTGTTGCTGAAATCTGATTTTTTCCCCACAGTTTCTGATTCATTACAACTGCAAAATTCATTCCATCTTCGAACCCCTCCAACTTGCTGTCAAATAAGCCAGGAGGTTAGTTTGTTGAACAGGGAGAGAGAGAGGAGAGTGAGAGTGCGTGAGAAACAGAGAGAGAGAGAGAGAGAGAGAGAGAGAGAGAGAGAGAGAGAGAGAGAGACATAGACATGTCAGGTCATTTCAGTTATCCCAGGAGTAGAGGAGCAGAGAAGGAGAAGGCAAAATTCTTAATTTGCCTGTTATTTTCTGTCTTTTGTGTAGAATGTTCTGGCTTCTTGTGCACCAGTTGATGCATTCAATTACATTCATCCATTCATGCTACAAACAATTACTGGGTGTTTACAGCTTGTCAAGAGTACTTGCAAACTATTTGCAAACTCAGAAATGAACCAAGCTTTGGTGCCTGCCCTCATGCAGCTTAAAATCTCAGCAGGGAGACGGACACATGATCAAACCCCTGCAGTGTTTCTCCTGTGTGCTTGGCGAAGGAGTGATTGTGGGGGCAGTCTTGAAATGAGCAGGTTTTATTTGAATAATTACATATTTTATTTTCATGTGTATTACATAAACATAACTAGTCCTTCCAACTTGTAATTTCACAGACACTTGCTCAAGAGACTGGTGAAGTTGATTTAAAGAAGATATTAATAATAGACCAAGTGGTATAAGGATATGGCAAAATCACAAAGTTGGTTCTTAGTACTACTACTCATAGTAATAATAAATAATAGCCAATATTTAGAGTGTTTCATATAGGCCAGGCACTTTTGGTAAGTGTTTTACAAATATTTTTTTGCATAATCTCTACTCCTAGTTCCTGGAGAAACAGTGTTTTGATCACATGTCCGTCTCCCTGCCGAGATTTTAAGCTGCATGAAGGCAGGCGACAAAGCCAGGTTCATTTTTTAGTTTGCAAATAGCTTGCAAGTACTCCTGACAAGTTGTAAACACTCAATAATTAATTGTTTGTGGGGTGAATGGATGAATGTGATTGAATGCATCAACTAATGTTCAAGAAGCCAGAACATTCTACACAAAGCACAGAAAAAAATAGGCTCACCCTCTCCCTCGCTGTACTCTCTCCTGCTCCCCCGAGCGGCTGAGGCAGCCTGCACACTCCCTGAAGCTGTCTGGGTGTTGTTCTGTACACCCACTGTTCCCAGAGCAGGTCCCAGGACTGGGTGGCTGGGGTGGGGTGGGGATGGTGAATTCAGGAAGTCCAGTTTCCAACTGAGTACTAGTTTATTCACCAATCCAGCTGTGTTGATAACAAGCCAGTTGCTACGTTTCAATCTCCATTTGCTTCCTGGTCTGGTTTGGCTAACAATCTGGAAAGGAGGGGGCCTGTGATGAATACACAACAATAACCATTCGCCTTCCCCACAACCTCATACATCATTATCATTCCCATTTGGATAGGAGAAACAGCCTCAAAGAGCTCAAAGAGCTTACTGGCGGTTACGGCTAGTGAAGGGCAAAGCCAGGATTCAAATGGATATCTTCTCTCACATCTTTAAAAAATTCATATTTCAGGTAGGTAAGCTGGTCTTCAAAAATCCTTAACATGCTAGTAGAATAGAACTGTTAGAAATCACAAAGTTTAAAGAAATATTCTCTCTACATAGTTTTTGATGTGCAACGAAAGTCTTATAAAATGAAATAATCATGTGGATGGTTAAATTGTAATTATGACAGAGGGGTGGCTGCCTATCTGGATAGACTTAAACATTTCATAGAACTCTGTTAACACTGGGCAATTTTTCCCCTCGATTCTTCTCTGAATTCCAATGAATTTTTCATCAGCTTATTAATTACAGCACATCTTTGATTGCACTTTGTAATTAAGGTCTTCTGTGTTCTTCCAGATATTATATTTGAGTTAAATGTTAATTTTTCACAGAGAAAAATTAGGAACTTGACGACTGGCTTCCTTCCTGGCAATAGAATATACATGCTGCCTGTCAAAAAAGATCGACTGCCTAAGTTTCCAAGGTAGGGAGTGATAGAGTATTCAGCATGAAGCTGCAAACTCATTTGCCCAATATCATAGTCAATTGCTGACAGCAGTTTTCCCCCCACCCAGGAAACCCATTTGTGAAATTCATTTGGTAGTCTAATCACCGAACATTAACTCAAATGCCATGACTTGCCATTAGTCTTTGTAGCTTTTCTTTAGTCCACGTCTTGGTTTGCTCTTTTATAATTTCTATCAATTTCAGAGTCACTGAAAGATATGAAGTTATATAGTATGGGTACACTTTTCCATAGGATCATTATTATTCATAACAATAATAGCTCTTACCAAATAAATGTTCTTGGGAGATACATCTCCATGGATCTCTTACATTTCTGCACATCTCACAAGGTACTGACTCCCTTTGTCAGCAGATTATCTCTTCAGAGATGTTTGTTAGTGAACGGCTTTGGAAGATAGAGATAACGGTTTCCCTCTGGAGCAAAAAGTAGGGATGCTGCTGCCCATTATAAAAGATTTGCTTCCCCAAGCTCAGGGTCCCACTCCTGTAATGCAACCCACTGTGTGTGCAGGTATCATCTTTGCATCACTCCATGGGAATCAAGCTCAGGGAACTGGCACAAGTGCTGATCCTCTGGTTATTGCTGTTCATGTGAGTAATAAAGTCCTTCACGCTTTGCCTCTGACCATGGTTCTTGTGTCATCTGCCAGCATTTATGAAAGGGTAGCAGGCTAATTTTTTAGCTTACACGTAGGGTAAATTCTCAAACTTTTTACAGGTGGGGGTACGGATTCTTGGTGTATACCAGGAACTGTGTGTGTGTGTGTGTGTGTGTACACACACACACACACACACACACATACATATATATATCCTCTAACAACAACTTTATGAGGTCAATATTATTATTTTCCATATTTTACAGATGAGGAAACTAAGGCTCAGAGACATCACCCATGTAGGTAATGGATCTAGGGTTTGAGCCAGGCAATATTGTCCCGATATCTGTCTTCTGCTTCCTTGCTTTCCTCTCTTGAGTGGATGATCCCAGAGTTTGCCTTGGCTGTGGAATTTCACTTTGAAAATGAAGTGCTGCTTGGTACATGTCCAAGAAAAAACACACGGGATGTTACTGTTAATGCTGCTCTTTCTAAAGTTCCAGAAATTTCCTGTGTATTCACCTTACAAGCATTTATAGAACACCAGTGTGTGGTGTTCTGGACACCCCAGGAGAAGAGAAAAAACCACTCTGGTGGCTGCCTGTAGTGTATTCCATGTGTGTGGTGCCCAGGGTGTGGGGAGTTGGGGGGATCGGTGCAGGCTAGGGGTGGGGGTAGGGGTCTTTGTTCCCTCTTGCATTTAGGAAGTCCAACCCAAGGCCATCTTCCCCCCTCTACCCTGCTCTGCTATTCACAGGCAAATGCTCCTTACCTTCTACTTTCTAACACCACTATTAATAATAATAGTAAAAACAAACAAAATACTGCTTTCCAATATCACTATTAACTAACAAAATTTAAAAAAAAAAGCAAAGGTAATTCAGCCATTCAACAAATATGCATTATGTGCTTACTTTGTACCTGGTACCATTATAGTCAGTTGGGATGTCCAGCGAGTTAACTAACTCTTTGCCCTGGGGGCTGATCTCTAGCTGGGGAGACAAACAATAAATAAGTAGACAAATATGTAATGCTAGGTATGAATAAGTTTGATGAAGAAAAGCAGAGTGAGGGGATACAGAGTGATGGCAGGGGATCTATTTTAAATAGTAGTTGGGGGAGGGGGTGGCTCTCTGAAGACATGACATTTGAGCCAAGACCTTAGTGAAGGGATCATTCACTCCTGCACAACTGATATTTGCTGAGTGCCAACTATATGCCAGGCACTGTTGTAGGCTCTGGGCATTTTGCTGTGAACCACAGATAAGTGTTTTATTAAGGGAGATGGGTGATAGACAAATAGATAAATGGAACCTGGGGCATGGCCATGGTGGAAAGTGCCCTGGAGCAAAATAAAGCAGGAAAGGAGGTAGGGAGCTCTGGGGCCTGGATGAGGGTGTTACAAGCCAAAATTGGGGAGATCCAGGAAGTTTTCACCAAGAAGGTGACATTTGGGCAAAGTCCTGAATGAGGGGAGGGAATGAACCACAAGGAAGACTGGGACGAGACTGCTGCAGGGAAGGGACAGCAGGGGCAAAGGTTCAGGGGTGTGAGCAAGCCTGACATTCTTTTTTTGTTTTTTAGCTGAGCCATCCCGCCACCTGTTGGCAGCTCAGCGGCAGCTCAGCTCAGGCCGGGAATCAAACCGGCGACCCTGTTGCTCAGAGCTCGCACTCTTGAGCGAGCTCTTAACCAACTGAGCCACTCGGCCGGCCCTGAGCCTGACGTTCTTGAACAGCCCTGAGCCCTGTGTGGCTGGAGTGAGAGTAAGGATCAGGTCGCGGTTAAGGGCGTTGGCTCTTGCTCTGTGTAAGATGGAAGCAATCAGAGGGTTTTGAACAGAGAAATGCCATTCTCTGACTTCTAAAATTACAATAATTATAACCCTCAGGATAGCTGCCCTTTATGAGTGCTTACAATGCCAGTCACTGTGGGTGCCATCTCAGAAAATCCTTGCAACCAGGTCCCTAGGTAAGTGTTACTATTATTCCCATAGTACAGATGAGCTAACTGAGGCAAAAAAATAAGTGAGGCACTTTCCCCCAAGTTATACAGTTGCTCCCCACAGGATTCTTGTTCTCTAATTCCAGCTGGACCCTCAACATAGCTCAGCCACCCTTTGGCCTATTGGCCCTCACTGTTTCCATGTCTCCTCCACAGAATGTAGCCCATCTCTCCCCTGCTCCTCTTCCCTGTCTCATGGGCCCAGCCCCATATGTGTAAACATATCTACACCCTCGGCCTTCACCATCGAGGCACCCCTTCTTTCTTGGATAACCTCACCTGCCCCCCTTCTCTTCACAGCCCACGTTCAGCAAACACAAGGCTGCCCAGCTACAGCCATGTTTGTTGGCAGTGTGTCTAGGTTCACGCCACTAGAATGACAGGGCAAGGGCTGTGTCCCTCTCTAGGTGCTGCCGTATTTCTCTCCCTTTCTTCACAGCTACATTTATGAAGAACAATCCCTATGCCCTTGCCTCCCGCTCGTTCCCAGACTGAAGTCTGGCCTCCTCTTTCCTCATTCCACTGAAACAGGCTTCACTGATCCTGCCATTGAGCTGCTAGTAGCTAGATCTCAGGGATGCATTCACATTTTCCCCACTGGATTGCTCCAAGGCTGGGGACACTGGTGATGGCCACCTTCTTGGACCCTTCCCTACACAAAACCCAGTCAACCCTTCTCAGTATTCTAGACCCCAGCCCCTCTTACATGTATTGTAGGTTCTCTTCTTAAGCATCTTCTCATCCTGCAGGCATCTTCCCATGACTTCTTGTACTCATGGACATTCAAAATTGTATTTCTAGCCCCCACTTACCTCCTAAGTTTTAGTCTTTCCAGTTGTCTACATGACTTTCCACCTGGGTGTCCCACAGATGCCTGGGCTCTCCCTGACCAAACCTGAGTCAACAGAACCACCTCCACCTGCATCCTCAAAATATTCCTCTGCCAGCTTGATATATTCCAGCTCATCTTCTGCCTCCCTCTTTTTCACTATCCCTTCTGATCACTTATCCAGTCCCGTGGATTCTACCTACTTCCAAGTCCACCTTCCTTTCACTGCCGATGTCCTGGTGGGTTCCGTTGGTGACTCACTCCTACCTGGACTATTATTATACAGTGGCCTAGTTACAAGTCTTCTAATCTCTTGTTCAGTGGTTCTCATAAAGATCACCTGGGAAGCTTCTTGAAATTGCAAATTTTCATGCCCCACCCCCAGAGAGTCTGATTCAGTCTGGACTCAAAGTAGGATTCAGATACCTGCATTTTTTTTTTAAGATTTTTATTGGGAAATTGGGGGAGGGAAACAGACAAGTTGTTGTCCTTTTGTTCTTCATGCTAGTTGTGGAGGATGTCGCTTCACTGACCCATGTTGGTATTATCATTGTGCTCTTCCTGGGTGAGGCAGTCACTCGCTGGCCATTGGTCGGCAGCTCACAGCAGCTCACGCTGGCTGCTGGCCACTCACACTGGCTGCCAGCTACTCCGGTAGCTCATGACAGCCCACTGCAGCAGGGGCTACAGCCTATGCCATTGCTGGTGACTCACAGCAGCCCAGCTCTACGTTGAGCTGTTGTTCACCATCTTAGCTATAGAGGGCGCAGCATCACTGGCCTTAATGTGGGATCTGAACTGGGGCCCTGTTGCTCAGAGCTGGCGTCCCAAGCCAACTTTTAACCAATGTGCCACTCAGCCGGCCGATACCTTTATTTTTAATAAGCTTCCCCATGACCCCAATACTGGGGTTTCCGTCCACTCTGTAAGCAACTACATTACTCAGCCTCTCCTTATTTCAGCCTGTTCTCCACATGATCAATTACTACAACTATTGCTACACAACATTTTTTAACATTTATCATATCTCAAGACTGTGTAGAACCCTTCATATGCATATTCCCAGTAAAAAACAACGCCGTTTTAACTACAGTTGATGCTTGAAGAGCACAGGGGTTAGGGGCATTGACTCACACACAAGTGAAAATCCAGGTTTTAACTTTTAACTCTCCCAAAACTTAACTATGACTGTCATTCAGTATCCACAGGGGATTAGTTCCAGGACCCACCAACACCAACCCCCACGGATACCAAAATCTGCAGATGCTCAAGTTCGCTACACAAAATGGTGGAACAATGCATATAGTCAGTCCTCCACCTCTGTGGATTCTCAACTGTGGATGGAAAATAGTCTTTTTGACCTACGATTGGTTGACTCTGTGGATGTGAAATGTGGGGTTACAGAGACCTCACTGTATAGTTATTGAAAAAAATCCATGTGTAAATGGACTCATGCAGTTCAAACCTGTGTTGGTCAAGGGTCAACTGTACTATTATTAGCCCCATTTCACCTTTGAAAAAAACAGGCACAGAGAGCTAAATTAACTTGCCCAAGGGCACAGCCTATCTGACCCAAAGCCGAATTTTCAACATTACATCTTACCACCTTTGCTCCCCATGGTCCAGCTGTACTGAATGACTTCAGCTCTCCAAATGCACCTTGCTGCTTGATGCCTCCAAGCCTTTGTCCATGCTGCTTCTCTCTTTCAAATTACCATCTGCATTAGTTTCCTATGGCTGTATAACAAATTACCAAAAGGTTAGCAGCTGGGCACAGCATGGTTGGTTTTCTGCTCAGGTCCCCATGAGCTAAAAGCAAGGTGTTAGCTGGGGCTGTGTTCTCACATGGAGCTCAGGATTCTCTCCCAAGCTCACTGGTTGTTGGCCGAACTCAGTTTCTTCTCTTTCTTTGCTGGCTGTCAGCCAGGGATTGCTCTCAGCTCTTAAAGGCTGCCACGTGGCCCCACTCATCTCTAAAGCTAGCAGAAAAGAATATCTTGCCCATGATAAGTCCTTTCATGCTTCAGATCTCTTTGTCCTGGAAAAGCCTAGTCTTTTTTAAAAGCTCACCTCATTAGGCCAGTCCTACCAAGGATCATTTTCAGATTTTAGGGTCAACTGATTTGGGACTTCAATTGCATCTGCAAAATCTCTTCCAGCTGCACCTAGTGTTGATTGAATAACTGGGAGAAGGCATGTGTGTGGGGTGGGGGAGGGGACTTGGAACTCTTGGGCATCATCTTAGAATTCTGCCTACCACACCATCTCATCTTTAAAACTTAGCTCAAGGATTATGGCCTTCCTCAATGCCTCTAGGCAGAGTTAGGTCCACCCCTGGTACCCCCACAGCATCCAACACACACTGTTAATGTTTGTTCAATGTGGTGCAATATATTTTTACCGCTCCATTTTCCCCCCTGGGCTGGGCTGTGAGTTTCTCGAGGGCAGGAACCAAACCTTGGCCATCTTTGTATCCCCAGCACATAGAACAGCAGCCAGCTCAATACGTGTTTGCTGCCTGAGAGTGAGCGATGTGCCCAAGCCAGCTCTCCGGACAAGAAGAGCATTTTAATTAGAGTTGCATACATGACATGAAAAGGGCTATTGATACGGGCTAGAAAGTCCTTCCTGGGGACGTCAGCGGCACCCGGTGCTTCCAAGGTTTTTAGCAGAGAGTACCAAGGGCAGACAAATGGGGCTTTTGAAACCCCAGAGAGAACCAGCACCACCGTGATGGTGAGGCGGATGCGCCACTAGGTGTCACTCCCGATTCAATAAAGAAACGCAGATCCTTAGAAAGCCACTCACGTCTTTTCTGTGAAGGGAGCTGGTTAGACGGCCCCCACCCATTGTTTTCTTCTGGTTCACACCCCAAACCATCCTCAGTTCTTCAACTCCCTCCGCTGACACAGCCTGGGTCTCAAATAGAACAACAGAATCTGGAACTACCAGGGTTGGGTCACCTGACCATCTAAATTCAGCCTCCCCATTTTGTAGATGAGTAACCAGAGTGGGGGGCTTGTGAGGCGAGAGCAGAGCTGGGTTTCGGCCCACACGTGGGTCCGCGCGCCCCTCTCACCTTCCAGCAGCCGCCCGGCTAGGCCTAAAAGGTGTCCTGGATGGTCCCGGGGGCTGGATGGCACCGCGGTGTATGCCCCTCCCCCGCGCCCCCAGGACCAGTTCCAGGCGCACAGGCCGCACTCAGCTTTTTTTCCTAAGCAGAGATTTAGCCCAAGGGAATCCCGCTCCTGCGCTCCAGAACCCGGGAAGGGGAAGATAACGTGGTCAAAAGAGGGTCTTGTGGGTCCGTTAGGACCTGCCATTTCAAATCGTCTCAAGCAATGTCCTCTTTCTTCCTTTGAACTTTAGCGATGGGAAGAGTGGGACCACCCCGGCTTCTCAGGACCAGGGCGATCACTATCTACAATTAACCGCAGTCCTCCTCCTTGAACAGGGCGAAGTTCGGGCTCAGAAAATACTTGTGAAGAACATGTCCTGGGCTATAGTGTTTAATCCATTTTTCTTCCCTTCCACCTATCCCCTTGGAAGAAGTTGATATTTACTCCGGAGGCTGGGGACAGACAGAGTGTCGAGCCACGTGTGAAGACGCATTTTCCTTCACATGGGGTAGAGGGTGCCCCCCCTCCCCCCACACCTCCCCTGTTCAACCTCAACCTTGAAAAAGAAACAAATTGTCTCTGCAGGTCCCACCCAGTCCTACTGCAGCAGGCTTGACCCTTGTAAGGGGTCCTTAACCCGGACCCTGCTCTACAAACTGCCTTTGTCTTTGTGACCCAAGGAGATTTATTTTCTCACAAGAGGTGTGTGTACACAGTAAGGCAATTTCAGTGAAAACAAAGGAGGTCAAGACACACAAATCGTAGGCCATACTCTCAGTAAACACCCCTCCCCATCCCATGAACAGGAAGTGGAGGAAAAGGAAGTGACTCTTGCAAATGACTTCTTACGAGGCCCTTCTCCAATAACTAAAACCAAGACTGTTCAGAGCAGCATCTATTTATTGAGGTAAGTGCCACCATGTGCCAGGCTCTCTGCCAAATGCTGTACGCGCACCATCGCACTTCATCCCAAGGCAGCCCCTGAAGTGGGTACTGGGGTCATCCCTATTTAAAGATGAGAAAACTGAGGAGGCCTAGGGAGGTTAGGGCACTTGCCTAGGACCACTCAGACAGCAAGTGGTGGAAAGGGAACCCAAACCCAGTCAGCCCCTCTCGGACCACAGGGCGTTAGGTGCTGTGTTCTTCAGCCCACGTCACGAGTGTCCACTCACTGTTAGGCGCTGCTTCACCTCCTTCACTGTCTTTAAGNCCCCTTCCCCCCACACCTGCCCTCCCCCACACTGAAACAGTGGCACTTAACCTCAAGTTTATGATTTTAAATACACGTGCCCCTTCGGGGCAAACCCGCTGGGCCCTGCCTGGTCCAGACAGGCCCACCCACCTACAGGTAGGTGCCTGTAGCCCTACCCTGGGGTTAATTTCAAAGTGACTTCTATCTGACACTGGGCACAGCCTCCTGTTCCCTTTGCTCCCAACAGATTTACTGTTCATGTTCTTTTCTTTCTTTTTTTCTTTTTTTTAAAGATTTAATTGGGGAATTGGGGGAAGGGAATAGCATTGGGGCATCGGGGAAGGGGAACAGACAAGTTGCTGTCCTTTTGTTCTTCAGTCTAGTTGTGGAAGACGTCGGTTCACTGGCCCATGTTGGTATTATCATTGCGCTCTTCCCAGGTGAAGGCAGGCCCGTCACCGGCCTCTGGACTGCTGCTAACGGTGGCTCCTGGCAGCTCACGACGCTGGCTGCCGGCTGCTCACGGTAGCTTATGACAGCCCACTGCAGCTTCACTGCAGTCTACACTGTGGCCATCCACTCATGGCAGCCCAGCTCCAGGTCGAGCTGTTGTTCACCATCTTAGCTGTAGAGGGCGCAGCGTCGCTGGCCCTAATGTGGCATCTGAACTGGGGCTCTGCTGCTCAGAGCTGGCGTCCCAAGCCAACTCTTAACCAACGCGCCACTCAGCCGGCCCTCATGTTCTTTTCTTAAGTGACTCTTGAAATTCATTTGATTTTCTACAACAATGGGTAACAGAGAGGCTACCTGACTGGATGGGAAGCTGGCCCTGGGTACCAGGCTCCTGCCAGGGCTCATCCACAAAGTGAATCTTATTTAACAATACAATAATTCCCTTTAAAACTTGCAAAGTGGTGTTCCCATGTAAAGCTCGACTGATTCTATTTGTTAATCTCTTTCCTCTTTTCATGAAGAGGTTGATTCATTCTTTTTATTTTTTTTCAACTAGTATTTTTATTGAGCACCTGTGTTTCAGTACCAGGGTGAATAAGGCTGACTTGGTTCCTGATTTTGGTGGAGCTGATGCTCTGGTAGGGGAGACATATTGAACAAATAATTGCAGGAAATATTCATTTGTTATAAATGAGATACATGAGACAAAGGAGAAGCAGAGGCTGCTGGGAACAAGCAGGGTGCCTGCATGGAACCAACTGAAGTCTTCACGGAAACTTAGCTGCAAAATTCCTGTGTCCACTCTGATGCTCTTCCCTCCTTCTGCTTCTACAAACTGATCCAAATCATGGCACCCCAGGAACAAGTAAGTCATGGTTTTCAAGGCTGCATGTCTCCAGGTGGGGTAACCAGAGTCAGAGACTTGCTGGAATTTTCTTCCTGCTCCTTCACACCCCTGGGCTGAGTGCCACTAGCCAAGGCATGAACTAACTATTTTGATGATGAAATTCATATTATAAATTACAAATTTCGCCTGAGGCCTGATGACTAATAGGATCTGAAAACAAGACAGTTCTGGGTACTGCATCCTCTTCCTCCTCTTCAGTGTTTATTGAGCACCTACTAGGTATGGGACTGAGTGTTCAATGCTAAGGATGCAAAAAGGCACTAAAGACAAAAGGAAGAATATGCTAAAGGCTGAGGGGTGGTACAGGCTAATGGTTTCTAGAGTTTGGGATTGTATGAACAGCTAAAAATGAGAGCTTTTATTAGTTAGGATCAGGTCCAGTTAATTAGGTTAAAGGATAAGAGAGGTCCAACAGACCAGTAGCTTGAACAAGATAGAAAAAAGAAGTTTATCTCTATCATGAAATTCTGGGGGTAGGGACTCCTGGGTTGATAGGAAGACATTGCTCTAAGAAGCCCTCAGGAGACCAGGGACTCCCTCTGTCTTGTTTTGCTGCTATGCTTAACCTTTATTCCTAAGGTCACGGTCATCTCAAGGCCCAAGACAGTTGTTCCAGCTTCAACCATCACATCCAGCAGGAAGGAGGAAGAATAAAGAAGAGGGCAAAAGGTGGGTAGTAGGTAACTTACAAAGAAGGTTCCCAGAATAAGACTCATCCACTTACAAGTTATTGGACAGAATTTAGTCTCATGGTCCCTATAGTTGCAAGGAAGGTGAGATGTGCAGTTTTTATTTTAGGGGACCATGTTCCCAGCTAAAAATTAGAGATTCCATTACTAGCAGTTTTTGCCATTGAGTCTGACATAGGGTGTCAACTTTTAATTGCCAGTAAGTATAAAATGCCCTGCCAATTCTTCTTCCTTAATATATCACAAATCCATCCTTACTGCCACAGCCCTTGTTCATAAATTTCTCACCCTGCACTAATGCAGCAACCTCTCTCTGTTGCCAGGGTGATCAGTCCAAAATGTAAATGTGATCATATTAGGCTTCCGCTTAAAATGACTTGATGGTTCCCTATTGCTTTAGAAGAAAATGTAAACTCCTTAATAGGATTAAAAGTCCTGTTGTCATCTCACCCTGGTGTCTTCTCTACCCTCATCTCTGATGAATTTCCCACATGCACCCAACAATCCAGGCACAGTGGATTATAGGGGGTTCCCAGGATGTTCCCTTATTACCCCCTCCATCTGGAATATTTTCTCCTCCAACCCTGGCAACTGGTCAATTGCTACAGCCCTTTACAAACTCTGCTGAGCCTAACCTTCATCAGGAAAGCTTCGCCAATTCTACGTCTTACACCTGTGGCATTTCCTTCTCCCTCTCCCAGCTACCTCCACACATAAAGCCAGACCTAGTCAAAGAACAGGATGCCGTTGCCTGGGTAACAGTGAGCACTAGCCAATGCTGGATTCACCCTGGGATTTCTGGCAGTGGATTTCCAGTTGCCACTGTTGGCCACACCCTCTCTCTTCAAAGACTCCCCCCATCCTTGGTCATGCCTCTCCCCTGGAGAACATGGAATAGGGAGAAGCAATTCCTAAACAGGAAATGATGCAGCTTCACTCTCTAACCCCTAACCCTACCCCACCCCCAAAGTATCATTGCCCACTGCAGGGCAGGAGTCTGGAACGTGACTCTGCCTTTGCTTGCTCCTTGGTGCAAGGTGCACACTCCATCTAGACAGAGCCACAGCCAAGGTTTTCCCTCAGAGCACGCCCAGCGCTGGGGCTTCATGTAGTTTCCCTCAGGAGCTCTCTCGGAGACAAAAGCCTTCCTCTCCATTTTTACCCAAGAGGCATGTGAAGCAACAGATTGCAGACACAAGACCCAATAGTGAGTCAGGGACAACACCTGACAAAGGCATCTAGATGTCCCCACAGGCTGCCACCTCCACCAAGGCTCATGCCACAGCACAATATCTGGCTTCAGATACTGACAGAGGTCCTGCCCAGTGAGGGAGAGGTGAGGCTGAGCTCTAGTGCAGCCCCTTCCTATAATATTTCCAAAAGAAAGAAGGGAGAAAGAGGAGGCTCTCACCTGAAGCTGCAACCTCAGTACTCCCTTAGCTGTGTAATTCAGATCATTTTCCTGCTTATCATCTGCTTTTGGCTTCCCCTAATGGGTCAGAATCTTTATCTTAAGCCTGCACAGTCCTCCTGCCTCCCCCATCTGCTCCTTTCTCACTGCGTTCTGCTGTCCACCTCCTTCCTGATCCTTGAACACACCAAACTCTTTGTAGACCTAGACTTTCCCATTTGCAATTTCCTCTGCCTGGGAAGCCCTCCCTGCAACTCTTCTATGGCTTGCTCCCCCTCAGCCTTAGGTCTCAGCTCAAGTCTCACTCCTAAGAGTACCCTTCCCTGATGCCCTGGTCAACAGTGACTCTGCCACTCCTGCCCCATAGCCATTCCCGGCCACCTCTCCCCAGTTGTGTCCTTGACAGGACCTACCACAATCTGAAATCATCTTCTTCATTTGCTTGCTTACTGTTTATAAGTGTATAACCTCCCCGAGTAGAAAGGAACCTTGCTCTCTGCTCACTCCTGTGGTGACTGGAAGGGTGCCAGCACATGTATATTCTGCAAGTATGTGATAAATGATCTGAATAGAAAAGAAGAACTGTCACTTGAACTTCATCAAAGATGCTATTTGGGGCCGGCCGAGTGGCTCAGTTGGTTAAGAGCTTGCTCAAGAGTGTGAGCTCTGAGCAACAGAAGTTCAATGCCCAGCCCAAGTTGAGCTGCCGCTGAGCTGCCAACAGGCGGCAGGATGGCTTAGCTAAAAAAAAAAAAAAAAAAAAAAAAAAAGATGCTATTCAATGTTTGGATTGTTTGGTTTGTTGAGGCCTTTTACTGACCTGGGTAAATCTAGTTTGGTTATAAGGTTGGCATATTCCATAACAGATAAGCCATAGACGCAGATATTTACATCAACTCTTGCAACCCACTCCCCATTACACACGCACCACACGCTCTGGGTATAAAAAATACAAACAGGGCCAACCGAGTGGCGCGTTGGTTAAGAGCTGGCTTGGGATGCCGGCTCTGAGCAGCGGGGCCCCGGTTCGGATCCCACATGAGGGCCAGTGACACTGCCCTCTACAGCTAAGATGGTGAATGGCAGCTCGACCTGGAGCTGAGCTGCCGTGGGTCGCCGGCGACAGCATAGGCTGCAGCCCCTGCTGCAGTGGCTTCCATGGGCTACTATGAGTGGCCAGCAGCCAGCGTGAGCGGCCGGCAGCCAGTGTGAGCTGCCAAGAGCCACTGTGAGCGACTGTCCAGAAGCCGGCGACTGATCTGCCTCACCTGGGAAGAGTGCAATGATGGTACCAGCATGGGCCAGTGGGGTGATGTCCGCCACAGCTGGACTGAGGAACAAGAGGACAGCAACTTGTCTGTTTCCCCTCCCCCAATTCCCCAATAAAATCTTAAAAAAAAAACCCAAAAAACAAACAAACAAAAACAGCAAAACAAAACTACTTTTATAGCTGAGGGAAAGGCTTCCTATCTCACTTGCTGAGTTAGCTCCATTGCAAACCTGATGCCATGGTTTGGGGCTCTTTTGGGTTGCATGGAAATGATCTCTAGACAGGTAAGGCTGTTGGTGAATGCATCTGTCTTTTTTTTATCAGACTGTGTTTCCACTGGGTATGTGGGTGCGAAATGGACAATTCTGAGACATTGCTAATAAGCCCAAGTTTGACCAAAGATTTGACCTCTGGAGAGGTCATTCTTTTCTTCTTTCTTCCTGTCAGCATTCTCTTGTGACCACAGGAGCCCTCGGATGCTGTGTTGAAGAAGGGTTGCTGACTCGCTGGCACGGAGAGAAATTGGCCTCATCATTAAAGAGACTTTATGTTGTGTATTGTAAAATCAAAAAACTTTCAGGGAATATTGTGAATTTTTCTTTAAAATATACTTAAAACAACCCAAACGTCCATTTGATGAACAAATAAACGAAATGTGGAGTGTCCATGCAGGGAATCTTATTCAGCCTTAAAAAAAGAATGAAATCCCAACACATGCTACAACATAGGTGAGCTTTGAAGTCATTCTGCCAAATAAAACAAGACAGACACAAAAGACCCAATGTTTTACAATTCCACTTATGTGAGGTATTCAGAATAGTCACTTATACAGACAGGAAGTAGAATAGTGGCTACTATAGGATGAGGGAAGTGAGGAATATGTTGTGTTGAGTGTGTACAAGTTCCGGGTTGGGGATGATGGAAAAGCTCTGGGGATGGATGGTGGTGCTCATAGCGTAACAATATGAATGTACTTAATGCTAGTAAGCTGTATACTTTAATCTGCATTTTTTGGGGTTTTTTTTAGCTGAGCCATCCTGCCACCTGTTGGCAGTTCAGTGGCATCTCAGCTCGGGCCAGAACTCGAACTGCTGTTGCTCAGAGCTAGCACTCTTGAGTGAGATCTTAACCAACTGAGCCACTCGGCCGGCCCTAAGCAGTATACTTTAAAGTGGTTGAAGTTGTCAATTTTATGTTACGTATATTTTACCACACATACAAAAATGTATATCTGAATCTCTTTTCAAATGTATCTTTTACTCGTCCACTCTAACAGATTTCAGAAATTGTACGTGAATTGCTTTTTAAATGTGTGCTATAAATTTGTTTACTCCAGAGCACCCAAAAGGAATGTGTGTGTTGTGTGTGCATGTGTTGGAGTGTGAGGGGATCTTGGTTATAATGAAGTGTATAAACAGAACAGGTAAAACCGAGGTGTTAAATACTGAGGTGAAGTCACCTAGCTGCTGGCTGCTCTCTTTGTTTCTTCCACATGGAGATTTTATAGAAAATTGCAAATATCCTATTTCACAAAATTCAAAGTTGAAGGCACAAATGTACTTAATGTCGTAAATTTTAAGTGTAAAACATTAGGTAAAAGCAGCTGTATTAGCATTTGTCACACACATGATTGTAGAAGTGAAAATCATTCATTTTAGAAATATTTATGAGCCCATGATGTGTCAGGCAGGCACAGGGGACAAAAAATGAATTAAGCATAACCCCTCAAATTCCTATAACCAGTGCTGGCTACATAATTTGTAGGGCCCAGTGCAAAATGAAAATGCAGTGCCTGTTAAAAAAATTATGAAGAATTTCAAGGTGACGAGAGCAGGGCATTATGCCAAGCAAGGGGCCCTTCGCACTGAGTGAGTGGGGTGTGAAGGACTGTGTAATGGCAGGGCTTGGGCCCAGGGGGCCAGCCTGCCCCCAGAGTCAGGTGGTTCCATGAACGCCTTGTCAGTCTGTGGACGGCACTGGAGAGCAGGGCTTCTCAATGCCACATTTATGTTGCTCTCACTTTGATTTAAGTAAATGTCTTTTACCTTTTAACACACATTTGAACACCTGTCTGTAGCACAGTTCAATAAATGTTCTTGCATTAATTTTCCATTCAATCAGATTATACTCTTGTCATATTTAATTTGGGGATCTCCATCTCCACCCACAACCGTCAGTAGCATGCCAGGTAAATAGTAGGTGCTCAATATATACTCGTTAAAAGGTTCAATATTTGATTCTGGAATAAAATATGGGTAGGATCTGGTAACTGTGGAAACTGATTTACTACTAGGATAAGGATAATAATGAGAACTATAATTATTTTGAGGAACCTCCATACAGTTTTCCATAGTGGCTGCACCAATTTACAATCCCACCAACAGTGCACGAGGGTTCCCTTTGCTCCACATCCTCACCAACATTTGTTTGTTGATTTATTTTTTATTTTTTAATTTAATTTTATTTTTTTAATTGAGGAACTGGGGGAGGGGAACAGTGTTGGGGAATTGGGGAGGAGAACCGGCCAAGTTATTGTTCTTCAACCTTAGTTGTGGAGGGCGCCAGTCACCATGTGGCTGCCGGTCGGCAGCTCGTGGCCTCTAAGCTCAAGGTGCTGTGTTACAATCTTAGTTGAAGGTGAGTGTTGGGAGCCATGAGAGCTGCTGAGAGCTGCTTGCTACTTGCTGCAGCCTTGAGAGCTGCTTGCTACTAGATACTTTCTGCAGCCTAAGCAAATGCCTGTGCAGATCCTGATAGTCTGGTAAGAACAGCAAGTTCTTGAGAACAAGGAACCCGGCGCAGTTACAGCCTTGAGAAAGTATACTTAGTATAACTGCTTAGCTAACAGGAGGTTTGGCTTATCTAGCAGGGACAGAGGATGATATTGTTAACTGTATGATCTAATGCTTTGTACGCATGTAGTGCCTCCCTTAAATATGCTGTGTAAAATAAACTCGGGGCTTCAGTATTTACTGGAGTCCTCCCGGTAACTCTCTCTCTTCTGTCTCTTTTTTTAATCCTAACGCCCCCCCTCAGGACTGTTGGAGATATCGGCTGGCTCCGACAGGTGAGTATAGCCACCATCCCATGCAGGAGTTGAACTGGCAGCCTTGCTGTTAAGAACGCATGCTCTATCCACTGAGCCATCTGAGTGGCAGCTTAGCTCAAGGTGCTGAGTTCAGTCTTAGTTGCAGGCAGGTGTAGCCCACCATCAAACAGGCAGTCTTGTTGTTAGGAGCATGTGCTCTCACCAGCTGAGCCATCCTGGCACCTGTTGGCAGCTCAGCAGCAGCTCAGCTCGAGCACAGTGTCACTGGCCCATGTGAGAATTGAACCAGCAGTCCTGTTGCTCAGAGCTCATGCTCTTAAGCTAACTCTTAACCAATTGAGCCACTCGGCCGGCCCCTGTTGATTTATTGGTGATAGTCATTTTGATAGATGTGAGGTGATATCTCATTGTAGTTTTAATTTGAATTTTCCTGATGATTAGTGAGGTTGAGCATCTTTTCATATGTCTATTAGCCATGTGAATGCCCTCTTTGGAGAGACGTCTGTTTAGATCCTCTGCCCATTTTTTATTTGGATTGTTTGGTGGGTTTTGGGTGTTAAGTGGTATAAGTTCTTTATAAATATTGGATATTAACTCCTTATCAGATGTATCATTGGCGAATATCTTCTCCCATTCAGTAGGCTGTCTTTTTGTTTTGTTATTGGTTTCCTTTGCTGTGCAAACTCTTTTTTTTTAATTATTTTTATTGTGAAATACACATTTTTTAGAATTAGTTTCAGCTGTACAACACAGTGCAATAGTTATACTTTTTACCCCTCAAGGTGAGAATCCCCTTCCCCCAATCCGCCACCCCACTTCCTCCACCAATATCATATATATCTATTACAATTCCCTTGACTCCACTCCCACACTATACTCCACATCCCATGAACATATATACATACATATATATATATATATGTATGTATACATGTTCACTTATAGTTGACATACAGTATTATACAACATCAGCTTCAGGTGTACAGTGCAGTGATCAGTGATCAAGCCTCTACCCCATCCATGATGTGGTCTCTCTAGCAACATGTGACCATCTAAAACCCTACAAAATATTTACAACATTATTAATTATATTCCTCAAACTGTCTTTCATGTCCCTGTGGCAATATTGTAGTTATGTATTTATGCTGTCTAATCCCTTCCCCTTCTCCCTCATCCCCACCCCCTCCCAACTAGCAGCCATCAGTTG
>NW_017731692.1:1059325-1061419 GCF_001890085.2 Hipposideros armiger
CTCCCTAAGTTCCTTAAACATTCTTATCATCAGTGTTCTAAACTCTGTCTCTGAAAGGTCGGATACCTTTGTTTCATTTAGTTCCATTTCTTGAGGTTTTTCTGATCTTTTACTTGGGACATGTTTCTTTGTTTCTTCATTCTGGCTGTCACTCTGATTGCTTCGATATATTAGATCACCTAGAAAGAAAAAAAAGGAAAAAAAAGAAAGAAAAAGAAAAAAGAGAAAAAGAAGAAAAAAAGAAAAAAGGTGGGGAGGGCCTCTCCACCCGCTTTAATCTGCAGACCACTTGCTCAAGAATAGAGAGACTCTGGGCGACTCAGCACCAGCTGTTGGGGAGAAGGGCTCAGTGCGTCATGTGCCAACCTCCCTCTAGACTTGATGTGAGCTTCCCGCAATCAGCTGCTGTGTGGTCTGGAACTGTGCTCACCACCAAAAATCCTCACAGGTTGTTGTGGACTGTCTGCTGCTGCAAAAAACCCTCTGTGGCCTGCGGAGGTAGGGGCCAGGGACCAGGAGCTCAGGGTGCTCCTGGTAACACAGCTCTAGATGGGCGGGGCAGGCCCCCAAGGCACCACAGAGTGTGGTCAGTGGCCCCCACCAAGTCAGAGCAGCATGCACTCCTGCATCGGCAGCCAGCCCACACAAACTCGCCAGGAAAGCCCTGGCTGAATCACGCAGGTGCACAGCTCACGGCCCTACATTCCCAGGAAAACTCCCAGTCTCAGCCTGTCCCAATCAGCCACTCAAAGATCAGGCCAAGCAGCCCGACAGCCAATTGCCACCCAGGCAACTTTGCACATGCAGTACGGAAATCGGGAACCTAGGCGAGTCGCGCACCCCTGGGTCTCAATAAGCAGTCTTTTAGAATCAGAGTGGGCCTGCCAGGCGTTTCCTTGACTACGCAGCACAAGCAGTGTGGAGGGTGGGGATCCAAGGCCGCATGCACATGCACGGACACACACACTCCTGCGCCAATTCCACCAGACCAATGCTGTCCCAGACCTGAGCCTCTGTGGGAGGGCCCAGCCCTGAAAAAATGGCGCCCTCCTGTGCACTACTCATGTGCAAGCTCCACACCAGGGGAACAATGGTCCCAAAAACCTCCAGCCCCCGCGCCAAAGGCACTCAGTTCAGTCCTTCCTCGCAGGCTCCTGGGCCCCGCTCACACAGCTACTCCCTCCAACAGGAACCAGGCGAATGTTCAGTGAGCGAGTCAGTTTGCTGGCTTCACTGGCTCTCCAGCTGCCCTCAGGTTAACCGAGTTGAGTAAAGAGAATCCTCATTATTTTCTACTTCCAGCTATCGTAGAACTCCTCTTCCCGGCAAAGTAACTCTGGGCTGGTGAGCGCGGTGTGGGGTCGGAGGGTCTCTCTCTCAACCAGAGAAGCCTCCCCACTGCTGAGGTGTGCCTCATGGGGTTCACCCTCTCTCGTCTCTGCCCCTCCTACCAGACTCGACGTGGCCTCCTCTTTAAGTCCTTCGTTTAGAGGTTCTGTTCATCTAGTGTCCAGGGAACTTCTGAGGTTGAATATCTTATAAATTATTTGTAATTTTGGTGTGATCCTGGGAGGTAGTCAGCACAGCGTCTGTCTATTCCGCCATCTTACCGGAAATCCTGTGCAAACTCTTTTTAGTTTAATGTAGTCGCGTTTGTGTGTGTGTTTGTTTGTTTATCTATTTATTGTTTCCCTTGCCCAAGGAGATATATCAGTAAAAATATTATTTAGGGTAATTTCTGAGAGTTTATTGCCTGTTTTCTTGTAGTAGTTTTATGGTTTCAGGTCTGTTGGGAGCCGTGCAGGCTGGCTTTAGTGATACATTGTTTTGCATCTTGTTTTGCTCGTTTTTGCACCTGTAGGATGTTTACTTAACACTGAGGTCCGTGGTGAGTTCGGCCAGTTCCTAAAGAGACACAGAAGATTTGTAGCTATTTGGGTTAATGGAAGGAAGTGTTCTGGGAGGCTTACCCCCTAAGGTCTCCCTGACCTTTAAAGTATTTAGTATATAGTTAATGATCTACTTTTGAATAAGATAAATGCATGTTTATCCCTTTTGTTTTGCACATACCCTGGATGTATATAAGGATGTTGG
>NW_017731692.1:1061667-1062969 GCF_001890085.2 Hipposideros armiger
CTATTTACTCAAGTGTTAAGAAATATGTTAAAAGCTCGAGGAGCTAAGGTTGGTCACCAACAATTAGACCGCTTTTTGGATTTTATAGAAGAAATATGCCCTTGGTTTCCTAAAGACGGGACCTTAGATTTAGAAACATGGACAAAAGTAAGTGAACGTATCCAAAATTACTATAATGCCTACGGTTCAAGCAAGGTGCCGGTGGACACTTTTTTGTGGAATCTAATTAGGGACAGTATCGATCCTCGGCATGAGGGGGTCCGTCGCTAGTGCTAAGAGTTAAACATAGATTATAAAGAAAAAATGCAGCCGCAGAGCCAGAGAAAATTAAAAGTATAACTCCCTCCGCTCCTCCCCAAGATTTCACTAACTCTCAGTAACATTCAAGGTCTTACAAATAGCCTTAAATGTAAACAGCCTCTGCTTAAGGCTGAAATAACTTAAAAAAAAAAAAAGAGGCACTTTTAAACCCAGGCGGCAGCAGCCACTCCCCCCCCCCCCTCCTTATTGTAGCCTCTTAAAGTTATAAAAACGGGTATGAGATCTTGGGTCCTCTCTACAATTGTTAATAATTCTGTTTGTATATGTAGGCTCTGAGGTCTGTGCTTGTCTGTGTTTTGTATGTATTATGGTATTTTTGCCTCCGGATGGTATTATCAATCTATGATGTTTAGCTAAGAATAAGGGAATGAACAGTATTTGTTAGGATGGTGAAGGTTGGCTCAACTACTTCTCAGGATCGGGTAATTTAAATAAATGAATGTGTTTGACTGGGGCTGGTTTCTTGGTTTTGCCAAGTTGTATATAACAGTGAGAGTTATTGCATATTTTGGTGGGTGTTTTGAAATGGTGGAATGCCAAGGTATCAATTGTTAGGTGGATCTGGGTTTGTCTGTTTCTGGCTTCTTGTCTCAGAGACATTGAGGGGTGGATTGAGATCTATTGATATGTCATGTGTTGCATTGCAGGAGCCTACGCTTTTCAAGGTTATAGGGGGTATTCCTGCCGGACAGAGTTTCAGCAGGGGAAAAGTCGAAACGGTGGGAAGGAGGGTTGCTGCTCTTGCGGGGCGGACAGCCAAGTGGTGGGGACCCTGGTGTCTTTGCTTTGAGTTTGGTGACAGGGGGATTTCGATTGGATGGGCCATCTTGAATCTTTTGGTGAATGTTCCGGACTCCTGGCAGATATTGATGGGAAAAAATTTTAAAAACCACGCAGTATCTTAATTTTAAGTAACTTTCAATATAAGTTTAAGTATAATTAATCTTTAGGTATTTTTAAGTATAAGGTTAAGTATAATTC
>NW_017731692.1:1063699-1112202 GCF_001890085.2 Hipposideros armiger
AATCCTAACTTGTGCCAATCTAAGGCCTTGATAAAATGGAAGGAGTTGTTAACCAGTACCTGAAAAGGACTGGATATATTATTAACACAGGGGAGAGGGTATGCTTGTACATTTCCACAGGGCGCGGACACTCCAGTTTGGATTCCAGATCATCTGGTCTGGCCTTGTGTCTCGCCACCCGAGCCCGCCTCCAGTACAGCACCCCAGACCACTGATGCCCACCTCATCTTCTTCGTTCAGGACTGAGCCTCTTCTTCAGCCACTCAGAACCCTCACACTCCACGATCCTTATGTTTTTCCTTATGATTACTCGCCAAAGTATTTTCAGTATAATTCATAATAATTCTCTGTTCAATGTCTCATGTACAAAATGTGTTATCAGTTCCTGTGTATCCCCTACTACAAATCTTGTAACATTGCTTATTGTACAATAACACTCCTAGTTGCTCATTCCGATTAAGCTAGACTCTCTTTGTTATAAAGACCCAAAAATCGCAAGTTCTTTAGACAGTTACTAATTCTTTAGTCAGATCTAAATGTATAGTTACAGAACTCATTCTAGAAATTACTGCTTTAAAGCTATTATAAGATCCTACCTCCACAGTTCGATGCAGCTCAAGCTGCTTCTAAGTTTGTTGAAATAATGAGAAACTCTTTACCCTTTGTGCCAAATATTACCCATTCTGTTATAGCATTTCTTGCATTGGGCCTCTGTGTCTCTTTGGTTCTGTGCCTACTCCCCATCCTCATTAGGTGTTTCATCAATAGGATGTTGGAAATTCAAGCCGATATCCATAAGATTAAGCTTGGGGCGATGCCTTAAGACTAGCCGCTTGTTTATTTGCTCCATTCCCCCCAAACTTAGCGAGGGCTGGTTAACCAACGACGGGTAAGATCTGCTCTAACCCATCCAACCTAAGACAGGCCCTGGTCGCCAGAGGACCAGCTGCCCATGACGGGTAAGGATGGAACCTAGAAAGGACGCCTAAGACAGGCACAGTCGCTTGCTCTCGCCTTGGGTAGAGGTGAGTTTTAATAAATAAAAAAGGGGGAGATGTTGGGAGCCGTGCAGGCTGGCTTTAGTGATGCATTGTTTTGCATCTTGTTTTGCTCCTTTTTGCACCTGGAGGATGTTTACTTAACACTGAGGTACGTGGTGAGTTCGGCCAGTTCCTAAAGAGACACAGAAGATTGTAGCTATTTGGGTTAATGGAAGGAAGTGTTCTGGGAGGCTTACCCCTTAAGGTCTACCTGACCTTTAAAGTATCTTGCAGAAAGTTAATGATCTACTTTTGAATAAGGTAAATGCATGTTTATCCCTTTTGTTTTGCACGTACCCTGAATGTATATAAGGATGTTGGAAAATAAACTCGGGGCTTCAGTATTTCCTGGAGTCCTCCCGGTAACTCTCTGTCTTCTGTCTCTTTTCTTAATCCTCACGCCCCCCGTCAGGACTGTTCAAGATATCGGCTGGCTCCGATACAGGTCTTACATTTAAATATTTACTCCATTTTGAGTTTATTTTTGTGTATGGAGTAAGAAGGTGGTCCAGTTTCATCTTTTTTTTTTGCATGTATATATCCAGTTTTCCTAGCACTGTTTATTGAATAGGCTGTCTTTACCCCATTGTATATTCTTGTTTCCTTTCTCAGAGATTAAATGATTGTATAGGTGTGGGTTTATTTCTGGGCTTTCTATTTTGTTCTATTGATCTATGTGTCTGTTTTTATGCCAATACCATGTTGTTTTCATGACTATAGCCTTGTAATATAATTTGATATCAGGTAGCGTGATACCTCCAGCTTTGTTCTTTTTTCTCAGGATTACTGTGACTACTTGGAGTCTTTTATGGTTCCATATAAATTTTCAGATTATTTGTTCTATTTCTGTGAAAACTGCCAGTGGTATTTTGATAGGGATTGTACTGAATCTATATATTGCTTTGGGTAGTACAAACATTTTAAATATATGAATTCTTCCTATCCATGAGCATGGTATATACTTTCATTTATTTGTATCTTCTTCAATTTCTTTCTTCAATGCTTTATAATTTTTGTAGTATAGGTCTTTTACTTCCTTGGTTAAATTTATTCCTAGGTATTTTTTTTTATGCAATTGTAAGTGGAATTGTTTTCTAATTTCTTTTTCTGATAGTTCATTATTGGTGTATAAAAATGCAACCAATTTATGAATATTAATTTTGTATCCTGCTATTTTACTAAGTTCATTTATTGGTTCTAATAGTTTTTTTGGTAGAGTCTTTGGGGTTTTCTCTATATAGTATATGTCATCTGCAAATAATGAGTTTTACTTATTCTTTTCCAATTTTAATGCCTTTTATTTCTTTTTCTTGCTTTGGTTAGAACTTCCAATAAAATGTTGAATACAAGTGGTGAAAGTAGAAATCCTTCTCTTGTTTCTGATCTTAAGGAGAATTCTTTTAGCTTTCCCCCACTGAGTATGATGTTAGCTGTGGGTTTGTCATATATGGTCTTTATCATGTCAAGATATGTTCCCTCTATTTTCACTTTGCTAAGAGTTTTTATCATAAATAGATGCTAGATTTTGTCAAATGTTTTTTTGTATGTATTGATATGACCATATGATCTTTATTTTTCATTTTGTTCATGTGGTGTATCATGTTTATTGATTTGCAGCTATTAAACCAACACTGCATCCCAGGAATAAATCTCACTTGATCATGGTCTATGATCTTTTAAATGTATTGCTGAATTCAGTTTGCTAATATTTTGTTGAGGATTTTTGCATCTATGTTCATCAGGGATATCAGCTTATAGTTTTCTTTTTTGTAATGTTTGTCTGGTTTTGGAATCAGGGTAATGGTGGCCTCATAGAATGAGAACTATAATTTATACTTACTATACACTAGGCACTAAGTTTGTGCTTCACAGATACTTTCTAACTTAATACTTATAAATACATTCATAAAATAGGTAGTTTTTGTCTCCATTTTAGAGATGAGAAACTGATGTTGAGAGATTAAGGAACTTGCTCAAGATCACACATCCGTGCTCAATGATGGAACAGGAATTCAAACCTGACTACAAAGTCCTTGAAATTCCCTCTAAGTTGCTAGGCCCTGTTCTACCCCTTTCCCACCCACCACATGCCTCTATGCTTCCTAAAATCTCATGAAAAGAACAGACTCTTCTAAAAATTGAAGCGTACAATGTTTTCTACTGGGATGCCCTGTGGAAATGGGTATTATAATTTCTGATCATGGAATAGAAAATATTCAGGAAGATAGTATTTCAGTACACATGACAAGAAAAGTATCTACTCTAACTCTGAATCAATTCAACTACTATTTATTAGCTATTACAAAGTGTAAGACACTGCACTGGATGCTGAGGGGAACACGAGATGAACAGAAAGGGAAACTTTCCTCAAAGAGAAGACCAAGACAAGCACACAGATGGACACAGAACGGAACAGAAAATGGTGTGTCCACTTCAACACCCAAAGAAAGTGTGCCTGCCGAGAAGCATAGGGCAGGCTTTGGGGAGAAGGTGGCATTTAGGGTTGGCCTTGAACGATGGGCAAGATTCTGCAGGAGGTGGGGGTGGGGGCTGTCCAGGCAGCAAGAGAGGTGGCACAGTGCATGTCTGGAGAACAGGTTCAGTGTAATCAGACTGAGTGGAGGCTAAGTGCCGGGGAGCAGGTGAATCCAAGAACGTTGTCAGAACTACTTCATGGTGGGCCTTGGAACAACCCTGGGGCCCTTGTAGTCCTTTCAATAAAGCGAGCCTCTGACAAGTTTTAACCAGAAGACAAATATGATTAAAACTGGGCACTAGGAGGTTGAAGCTGGCAGCAGAGGGAGGGAGGACTGGGGGTCAAAAGCGAAGAGGGAGACCTGAGGCCAATCCAGGTGAGAGACAGCGATGGCCTGAACTTGGGTGGGCTGAGGGGGTGTTTTACAGACACTTTAAAAAAGATATTTTCTCATTTAAAAAAATCAGTGAAGAGGAGATTACATAAAATACCCCTTTGTTCTATGGAGTTTCTGGAAGTGAGACAAATTCAAGATACTATCACTATTATACAGCCTACGGATATTTGCCTACAATTCTTGTTGGCTCCTGTGGGATCTGGCTCTCTTGGACTCCCCAACAGCAGTCTGGCCTGTCAGGAAAACAGCCATTGTACAACTGGCTGAAACCTCCATGTTAAACCTCTGCATTTATGTGGCTTCTTCTGGAACATTCCACTCTGCTTGGGCAATCGGACTGTTTAAAATGTGCAAGTATATTGTGTAAGAGATCATTTACAGTTGGTAGAAGATCAGATCAACTAAACCTAAAAATCAAGCCTGCTTTAGAAATCTTTGACTCCGGGGGCACCAAAACAAGCTCACTAGGGCAACACTAGGGCAGAACCAGATTCTTAAGATCCTGAAGTCCCGGGAGAAGCCACCAGAAGGCCCCTTTCCTTGGCCTGCCATGGCACTCTTTATAATTAGAAGTATGTCATTACAAGAGGCAGCACAGTGGCAATGCACAGGGGTTTTGTGGCCAAGGAGAAAAAGCAGAGAAAAATATGACCCACTGGTATAGCCAAAAGTCATTAAAATAATGTTTTGTTTGTGAAATGCTCACAGATTGGAAAAGACCGTGCTGATCAGGAAAGCATGCGTAGCCCAGAATGCTGTACTTTTCACCCTGCCCAACCTGCTAATACGTTCTGGAGCTGTGGTGACCACAGGGCAGTGTCTGCAGCAAAGGAAAGCACAGCAGCCCACCTATTACCTCCAAGAACAGAAAAAGCAGTAAATTCAGGAAAAGCACTACTTCCCAATGTCCACCTTTACTTAAGGCTGCATAATGCTTTCATGAAAGAGGACAGGGGAATATGGCCACTGAGCGCCTGCTGGAGGAGGCTGACAAGAGGTGATTGGATCAATAGATGCTGATGTGGCCCAGCTATTTAGCTACAAGTTGCAAATCTAGTCAGTTTCTTGGTGCAAAAATGGAGGTCTGGGTCAGCTGACAGATGGCGACGGTGTGGTTAATTCAGGGGTCCAGAATGATTCTTTCTCAGGCTTCTAAGGTGTCTCCACATCAAAGCCTCCTTTCTCTTTGTCTCCAGCAGTCTGTTGGGAAGGACGTTTATTTGCCCTACTCCTATGATCCTTACAGAATAGGGACCTGTCCTGCTCTCCTCCCTCTGGAAGGCTACTTGGAGGAAGCGTTCATGCCCTTCTTTCTAGTTTCCCTTGGGAAAATGGGGAGGGGTTATGACACCTGTCTTGCTCACCACATTTTGCCTACCCACAGGTGACACCCACTCTCCTCCACTCCACTCTGCCAGGAGTCCTGCAGGTCAGTGCCCACTGCTGCTCACCCCGTGACCAGTGCCTGATTTTAATTCAGAGGAAAGAGAAAATGCTTCTTTCGGCCTTGGATCCCAGCGAAGTCTTCAAACCAGCCTTCTTGTCAAGAAGGGCTGATTCTTTGATTCTTGTGTATTATTTCTCCGTTGCTTCAGAATCCAGAAGGTAGGAGAAATGTGATCCATTAGCACCTTCAAATCGCCAGTGCTCGGGGAAATCCATGAAGGGAAATGCCAAGTATGTAAGCATCAGCAACACTTTCCTTGTTTCCCTTGCCTTGAGTTGCTATTAAACAAGATGAGAATTTAGCGCTGAGAGCACACCTATTCTTCACAAAAGCGAAGTTGTGCAGTAGAGCAGGCTGGGAAGGCTAAAAATGTATGAAGGATTGGAATTGTGGTGGACTCAAGTCAGGTCCAGTCTGCTCTGGAGAGAACACTGCCCCCTGTCCGTTAGGAGGAGGCAGTGCTTCGGCCCCCTTCTCCCTACACACGGGCTGTAAGCCCCGGTCCAGGCATGTCTTACATGGTCTGTGCGCACCTTTCCCAGAGTAACGTGGAGCACCTGTGCCTTTTGTTTTCATCTCATTTATCGAGCTGGCTCAAGGGCCTGTCTAGGTCACCCTCCTGCCCAGGAATGTCTGGCAGAGTTAGAGCCTTCGGCTCTCATGGGTGATGCAGAAATTCTCAGAAGCCAGGATTGGATACGGGAAGCCAGAGGATCTGAGGACAGTGTCTTTAATCTGGGGGCAAAAATCGCTAAACACTCTTAGTTCTGCCCTTATAAGGTTTCTGGTCCTTTCCTTTCATGATGTTCCGAGTTATGGGGAGGGATTGAAATGAAGAGAAGATTGAAAAATATTGCAGTGAGGTAACCTATAGAAATCATGGCTTAATAAAAAGAAACCTCTCCATCTGGGATTGCCTGTTGACTTTAAGGGAAAAAAAAATCTACCACGGGACAGGAAGCTACCTATGGCTTTGTGGTGATTAAATTACCGCCAGTGACTGGGGCCCTTAGGCCTTGAGGGGAGCCCTGGAGCCTGTTACATAATAGACAGGAAAGGACACAGGTTTGGGGGCCGAATAGATCTGGATTCAATCCTGTTCTGCCACATACTAACTTGACAAGTTACTTAACCTTTTTGAACCTCAGTTTTCTTATCTGTAAAATGGGGATAATAATATCTCTACCTCTTTGGCTTGTGGTTAGAATTAAATGATAACATACCCAAGTCCTTAGTACAGTGTCTAGTACACAGTAAGAATTCAATAACTACTGATTTTTATTATTGTTTCCATAAAAATTCTATTCGTTGTCTTTGTTAATACTCATAACTAACAATTATAAGTGCTGTTTATTGCCATGTTGCTAAGCAACAATGACTACAAAATTTCTATATATCAGATTTTAAGAGGGGCTAGAGAATTTGTCTGACAGCCACATTTGAATATTCTTTAACAACATATCAGGAAACAACAGTGTAGCATCCTTGAATAGACTCTGTTCATTTTGGGGTACTTTGTGAGGAAAGATGATGAAGACTATTAAGGGGCCTAAAATTCTTTATAGATATCATCTCACTCTCATGATAATCTTAAAGTAGGAATTTATAATTGTATTAGTTTGGGTTAACATTACTCGTTTTAACAAATCCCCAAATCTTTATGCTTTAACATAAAAGTTCATTTCTCACTCACTTCAGTCTATTCTTCAGTCTTCTATGTAATGTAGGAACCTAGGCTCCTTCTATTTTATGTCTCTGACCTCCTGTAGGTCTTCAGAATTCTCTCCTTTTGGCTGTAGGTTGGGGAAGGAGTTGGTGGGGAGTTACCCACTTCTTAACCACTTTGACCATAGACAACCACTTCCACTCACATTCCACTGGTAAGAATAAGTCACATGTGGCTGTAAGGGGGGCTGGGAAATGTAGTCACTGACTGGGCAGCCATGCATCTATACCGTGGCTGGGTGGCCAGCCATCTGCCTCTGCCATGAGAATTGTCCTTATTTACAGCTGGAGAAAGTGAGGCTTAGGGAGCTTAACTAACTAGTCCAAGAGCAGAACCAACAGGGGGTTGTCTGCAGACCTTGCCTTTTTAATGATTATTCCAAACTGCCTTTGACAGTGGATTTCCCCCACTGATTATGGGGGAAAGAAGTCTAAGGAATAAGAAGAAAAGGTTTCCCTGGCTCATGTCTCTCCTCTATCTGTGGGCACTCTCAAGATGGAGCTCTTGGGTCCCACACATTCTCATTTCTGCCAGGTTTGCAATTGAATTCCCAGGATGCAGAAAAACAGGACTGCAGAACTCCAAAGTGTATTGTAAAGGTGTCCCCTCCATCCATCTCCGTGGCAAGCTCATTTATTTAGACTCTGCCAGACAAGTGAATTAATTCTATTTTAAGTGTCTCTAAAGAAGTATCAGAAGCTTCCTCTCTAAGTTGATCTAATGTTTCAGTGTTCTGTTCCCACAGCAGACACTGGGGTGTACCACCCAGCTCTCCTTCACTGGGCCAATGCATCCACCCCACAGCTGCTGTATGTGTTGGCTGCTATCAGGTCTCTCAGCAGCACCCTTCCTCAAGAATTGTCCTCACCAATGGGGACCTCGTCACTCAGAGATGCTTGGGAGATTATGTTCCCCTCCCCCTCTCAGAGCTGGTCTGTACCAGTGACTGACTGATGTTGGGTATAAAAGCCTGGTCCCCTTTCCTTGAAGTGGGACAACTCCTTACTGCTATTGTGCACCAGAGCTCCCTCTGGGATTAGGCTGAGGCTAGACTTGAGCTGAATCCACATTTTTATCTATCTTCTTCTCCTGCTCTAACCTGTTTCCCTAACTCCCTTACATCCTTCTCCTGAAATCTCATAAAAATGTCAATCTCACAAGCTTTGCTCCCAGGGACCTATGGCTCTAACACAGTACCCAACTAGGAAATTCTTATTCTTTTAATCACGATCTTCCCCTCTCGGAGGTTACAGAAAACAGCTGATCATTCTTTGCCAATATCTCATCATTTGAAGACTTTTAAAATGCCTGCTTCCTTCTCACCCTTGATTCTCCAGTTAAACAATTCTAGCTCTGTTAACCACTGTTCACGATTTCAGTTTTAATGTCAACACCACTGCCCAGGACACGGGAGCCTAGAATTGAATCCATTTAGCAGGAAATGGGGTAATGGAAAGATTATTCCACAGTGCATCACTACTACAAGTAACCACAACAAAGATGAATGGTCATCTCAAAAGGCTGTCTCATTTTTCTGCCATTGAACCATCATAACTCTGTGGGAGGAAGTTCTATTTCTTTAAATGAGGAAACTTAAGTAGATAGAGGTTAAGTTGGTTACTTAAGTTCATGAAGCAAGCTAAAGGCATAACTAGCATAGGAAAGACCAGAAAGAGGGTTTATGGCCTCCAGGCCTGGGCTCCTTCTCTGACCTTCATTCCTGCCCTGATCTATGACCTTCTACACGGATCATTGCATGGTGCTGTATCAGTGAGGAACTGTGTGTGGCTGACAGGGAGACCCCAAGATGGTGAGTTGAACATGCAAGGCTTTATTCTTTCACAAAATAAAGAGGCCTGGGAGGAAACAGCCTGGGGTTGTAGGCAGCTTCATAGCCACCAGAAACTTGGATTCTTTAGACTTTCTGTCCTACTGGCTGAGCTATAACCTTCATTTTCTTGGTCCAAGATGGTAGCTGGAGACCTAGCCATCACAAGTGAGTTGCAGGCAGCAGGATAGAGGAAGAAGACATGCCTGCTCCTTCCTTTTAAAGAGATTTCTGGGAAGTTTCACACAGCACTTGTGTTCGCTTTTCATTGGTCAGAATGAGAGTGAACATGACCACCCCTAGAGGCTAATGTAGCTTAAACCTCAGAGCCATTCATTGCTCGGATGTCTTCTGAATGTCAGTGCCTAATTTTGTCTCCATAATTTTGTATTATTTTCAACGATCTTCAGAAACAATTTATTAAGACGTTACCATGTGCAAGTCGCTAGCCTGGGCATAGAAAGATGCCCCAAAGCAGAGATGAATGTAGGTTAGAATCACAAGGGGCTCTGAGCACAGCCCTCAGGAATTCTCACGTGCTCCTCTGGCAGATGTGTCATGTTTCATTTTCCCTCCACCCTCACCCTGATTCACAGAGGATAATGAGGTGATTTTGTCGGGAGGGTGTTATGTGCGTGTAGAGGCAAAAAGAAAGATTGAAAATCACTGATCTAGGACATGTTTCATCCATAGCTGGTATATTTTAGAAAACATGCCTATTCTATTTATTTGTTTAGTTGTGCCCCATGTACTTCTGAAAAGGAAAAAAAAATAGCCCCTTCTTCACCATGATTAAAACAAGGGTAAAGGTGGCGCATGGAAGCTCAGAAGGGAGAACCTAGGTTGAAGAAGGCTATTACAACTGAGCACAAAACTTAGCTCAGAGCATCTTGGCTGTCTTAGTTATGAAGGCAGGTTACCAGGATCCGTGACTGTGGCAATCCAGAAAAAGAGGCATGGCAGTTCAACGGGAGAGACAAGGTCTTTGCTTAGCATTGAATTCTGTGAGAATTATTGTGGCAGCTTTGTCTTAGAGGCATTAAGTCATAAAATACATGATGCATAATAATATTCCCGCAGAAAGTACAAATAGCTATTTCTTATATCTGGCCTGGAAAAGTCTAGAGTTAAAATTTTAAATGTCATATTTTGTTGGATCTAAGCACCCATTCATAATAAATTTACCACTATTTTATGTATCACTAAGAAAGGGAAAACACTGCCAAATAAATTATGACTTCCCATAGGCTGTAAGAGGCATTCTAATTTACAAGATGTTAAAATGTGAAATAAGTACACCTTAATATCAGTGATATGTGGTACCTATTTAAGGAATCCATTTCTGCAGGGAGATGAAGTAATATAACACAGAATGTAAGCTCTCTCGTGACGTAATTTAACACAGAGGTAGCATTGAAAGAATGTTCATTTGAGACATTCGGCTAACTGGGAACAGATAATGAGTACCACAGAAGGAAACCTAAGAATCCCATAGCAGTTCTGTGGTCAAACTGTCTGGAGTAGCTTTCTGGGGGTGTAAGTGCACATGATTCATCAGCTATGATTCCTGGGTCAGGAGGACTACAGGGAAGGCACCTCTTAGACACACGCTGGCCACAGAACTGGCTGTGGGGCGCTAAGCATTGTCCTGGGGATGTTGTCATTCCCTCCTTATTTGTATGGGATCTTAGGTTATTTAACCTATTTCTCTGAAAAAAATGCCTATTGCGTCTCACATGGTATTTAGAAAATCAAACAAATTAATCACTTTAAAAAAAATTGCCAGAGGAGGGAGTGGGAAGGATAATCAAACTGCTCACATACAAAATAATGATACTTATAACCAAAACATCCAATATCAACGAGTGCTTTCTTTGTGCCAAGCATGATTTAAAGGCAAAAATGGGTACAACACACAGCTACTCTTCGCTTTTTTTTCCTGGTTGGCAGAGCCTTCTTCCTCAAGAAAGTGGCTAAAAATCTCAGATACTCATTTCCCCAGCTTTCCTTTCAGCTAGGGTAAAAATATATATATATTTAGGGGTCCCGGAGGCCTTTTTAGGTGTCTGATATGTCAAAACTGTTTTCAAAATTATATATGTATATAATCTCCAATGAATGTGCAGATCCAACAAAATATACATGTATAGTCATTTCATGAAGACATTTGCCTTCTTCCCTGTGCCATCATTTGCACTGATGTTGCAAAAGCAATGTGGGTAAAAACTGCTGGTGGTTGGCATGAATCACAGCACCAATAGTAGTCACTGCATTCTGCACCACCGCACAGTTTACAAAAATGTATGTGACTCAAGAATGTCCTTGAAGCATAAAAATTATGAATTTTATTACATCTTCACCCTTGGCTTGGGAAGCACACATACAACATTCCTACTGCACAGCAAACGATGGTTGTTCTGAGGGAAAGCATTTATGCAGTTGTTTGAGTTGCAAGCTGAACTATCTGTTGTTTTGTTATGTTTTTCATGGAACACCATTTTTACTTGAAATAGCAACCTATTATTCAGCCTTGGGTATTTGATATAAATGTTTTCAAAAAATTTAGTGAGTTAGTCATGTCGAGAAAAACAAGAGACAGTTGTGAGCAAGGGAGACATGTTTTTTTTTTTTCCTCTTCTCCCAAATTGTAGAGAAGGAAACAGATAAATGAACTAGCAGGAAGTGTGGACACTAAGGCCCCAACGATGAATTAGCACCTGTGTCCCATCACTTGCCCAGTATTTGACCAAGTGCCAAATTTGTTCTCTTTGTCAGTTTGCTTCTCAGTGGAAACAGTAGCAGTGTGATTCTTAATCCTCTGCTTAGTAATGTAAACCTGGATTTGAAGAACACATGAAGCTAAGAAAGGCATCTTAGAAAATTAGCATTAGCATCACTGGGTTCTTAGCTTGTCTCTCCTGCTTCACAGCTGTGTGAACTTCGGCTGCTCTGAACCTCAGTTCCTTTTCTGTAAGTAAGAGTCTCAGCTTGTTTTAGGATTGTTATGACGAGTTCATGCATATGACAGTGCATTGTGATCTGGAGATGCCTCTATAAATGGTTAGCTTTATTATTATGCTTCTGTGCTTCTAAAACATATTAAAAGTATATTTTGTACACAAAAGTGCATCCTAATAGAAACTGTGGACCATAGTTAATAATAATAATGTATCAATATCAGCTTGTCAATTGTAACAAATGTACTGCATTTGTACATGCAAGATGTTAATAACAGGGGAGATTGTGTATGAAGCGGGAGGGGAACATGGGAACTCTCTGTACTGCCTGATCAAGTTTTCTGTAAACCTAAAACTGCTCTAAAAAATAAAGTCTATTCATTTTAAAAAGAGCAAAAATGTTCTTTAGTATCACCAATCTATTAAATTTGTCATCTGTCCCCAAAAGGTATATTTTGTTAAATAAATTGAACTTGTTCACCTTGTCAATCTAAGAGAAGTTTTTATTCAGATAGAACAAAAGTGAGCTTTGATCCCACCTCTCTGAATAATCACAAATCACACGCCAGTGGGGTCAGGTAAGTGTGGCTTCCTATACTTGCCACAGTAGGCACTCAGCTTGTGTGACCTGACATGGAAATAGAACAGGTATCAGTTTCTCCCAATATCAGAACTTCATTGTAACTTCACCTAGCCTACAGGTATGGTCAATATTTGAGAACTTGTATCTTCAAAATGTGCACACCATTTAAAACAAAGTGGTTTTTTTCCTATTTATTTTCAACTGACTTTGGGAATATAGTAAGTGAAGCTTTGCTTTTCTAATATAGGATAAGGGTGGTGGAAAGGGCAGGTTCTTAGTGTCTCCCACAAGATACACGGTCTGACAATTAAGTTTGTGAACTTGTTGCAACGATGTTATTAATCTTTTTTGATATCAGAGGGATTATTCATTATGAATTTGTACCAAATGAATAAACAGTTAACCAAGTTTTCTATTTGGAAGTGCTAAAAAGGGTGTGTGAAAACGTTAGACGACCTGAACTTTTTGCCAACAATTCATGGCTCTTGCATCACGACAATGCACCAGCTCACACGGCACTGTCTGTGAGGGAGTTTTTAGCCAGTAAACAAATAACTGTATTGGAAGACCCTCCCTACTCACCTGATCTGGCCCCCAATGACTTCTTTATTTACCCAAAGGTAAAGGAAATATTGAAAGGAAGACATTTTTATGACATTCAAGACATCTAGGGTAATACAACAGCACTGATGGCCATTCCAGAAAAAGAGTTCCAAAATTGCTTTGAAGGGTGGACTAGGCGCTGGCATCAGTGCATAGCTTTATTAAGGAGGGTACTTCAAAGGTGACAGTAGTGATATTCAGTAATGAGGTATGTAGTATTTTTTTCTAGGATAAGTTCGCAAACTTAATTGTCAGACCTCATATATACTTGCTTGCAAAGTTTTTTGTTTGTGTTTTGTTTTTTGGTTGCTGTATTTTTATAGTGTTTTCCAATGCTTTCAACTGCTGAGATGAGTTAATAAAAAAGAGATTACCGTGTAATACCAAGTCTCAGTTGTCTGGAATTCACTTCCTCCTCAATCCAGGTGACTATTTTAGAGTAGGGGGTCAAAACAAAGTTTGGTGTCACCAGAAGAGGCAGGAATGTAAAACCTGAGGCTGCTTGAGAAATCTTCAGTAAAGGGCTCCCTTTAATGATAAATTGCACAATGTAAAGAGAGAGCCAAAACAAATGGGAATTTCCCTTTCCCCACATCTTAGTTTCAATGTCCCCTTATTGATAACACTTCCCAATCTTCATATACCGGGGCTGCTTGTTCAGAACAAAGTGCAGTGGACAGCTATCAGCCTGTGTTTTTATTTGAAAGGGATATTTTGTTCTAGCAAGCTTATTAGATGACAAGATCAGGGACTCTAGATGACCACTCCATTACCCAAAATCATGCCTGTCCCCCCAAGTCTACTTCTGAGACATTTTTCTAGCTCTTCTTCCCTCTTGCAGTTGGCTCTCATTATTCACAATAGTTATCTTCTATGAAGTTACCATAGGCACTGAATTAGTGAATCCCGAACCAATGCTCCTAGGGAAATGCAGGGTTAGGGTCCTGTGATAATGGAGATTCATAGTGTTTTCAGTTCTTTCTTTCTCCCCTTCTTCTTTGTCAGTAGCATTTCAATATTCTCAAGTTTTTCATATGTTAAAATATACTTCTACCTTCGGCTTCCTTCCAGTTATTGCCTTATCTCTCTGCTCTCCCTCTCAAAGTTCTTGCAAGAGAATGTCATGTCTTCATCTTGAAAGCGAGGTCCCTGTTTGCTCTCTCTACTTGTTTGTCTCCCACTTCCTGCCCACATACTTCAGTCTTTCTCACCCCCATCATTCTACTGAAACTGCTCTTGCCAAAGTTGGTAATGGTCTTCACTTTGTCAAGTCCATATCTTTGTCTCCTTTGACCTCAGCGAACCACTCAGCACCGTGAACCACTCTTCCTTTGACGGACTCACTTCCTGGACTCACAGAAGACCACCCTACACTGGCCTTTCTCTTCTTGGGGTGTTTAGCCTCAGTCTCCCTTCTTTTTTTAAAATTTTTATTGGAGAATTGGAGGTGGGGAACAGACAAGTTGTTGTCGTTTTGTTCTTCAGTCTAGTTGTGGAGGATGTCGCTTCACTGGCCCATGTTGGTATTATCATTGCACTCTTCCCTGGTGAGACAGATCAGTCGCTGGCCACTGGACAGCCACTCACAGTGGCTCTTGGCAGCTCACACCACCGCCAGCCACTCATGGTAGCTTAGAGCAACCCACTGCAGCCTATGCCATCGCCAGCGACTCTCAGCAGCCCAGCTCCAGGTCAAGTTGTTGTTCACCATCTTAGCTATAGAGGGCGCAGCGTCACTGGACCTCATGTGGGATCCGAACCAGGGCCCTGCTGCTCAGAGCTGGCGTCCCAAGCCAACTCTTAACCAACGTGCCACTCAGCCAACTCTCAGTCTCCCTTTTTTTACTGTTCTTTCTTTCTCTGCCTGACCTTAGAGCATTGACCATCTTCTCGTCCTGCTTTTCACTCTCCCTGGTTTCACGTAGACCACCTCTGGGCTGATGATTCTCAAATCTGTCTTCATCCCAGGTATTACTCTTGAACTACAGGCTCATGTCTAACTGTCAACTGCATATGGCACTTGAATGGCACTTAGATCTCCAGGGCTTGGCCCCACACATCATGCTCGTATTGACTCTTTGTAGTTCCCTGAAAACACTGTGTGTTCTTGATTCTAAGCCTTCAGAAGAGCTGGTCCCCTATAAGACTCCCCACATCCCTATCCTTCATCTGGAAAACAACCACTCAGCCAGCTTAGGTGTCACATTCTCCCTGATGCCCACGTCCCCAGATCCAGTTTTAGGTCTCTCCGGTGCACATCTTCATCACACCCTACCTACCCCAATTGTAGGATGTACATTGCTGTCTTGTAATGGAAATCCACCATGTCTCTTCACCATTAAGCTGGACATTCCTTGAGAATAGGAAACAGATCTTACTTATTTGTAGGTCCCCAGTTTCTAGAAAAGTGCCTGGTACATTGTAGCCACTCAGTAAATATTGGCTGATTGAATAAGTGACGGCATTGGCTCTTATTTTAGATACTTTCTTTTGCAGCTCTTTAAAAGAAACTGAATAAAACTATCAAAGGAAATTGAAAATTACTCTCTTTCATGTCAGGTCTTCCAAGTGGGTGGTTTTCTTCACCTACGCTCATTTCTTTTCCCAAAATAAAAATAATCCTGATAGAAATATAATATTAAGAGCTAACTTGCTGAGCACTTGGAAGTGTGACAGCACTTTACTCTGCCCTTCACACCCTTTGCACGTAAAAGTACTTAATGCTCACAACAACCCTATAGCAGGTGTCATCCTTGTCCCCACATTACGGATGAGGAAGCTGAAGAGCAGAGTAACTTGCCCACAATCGCAAGTCTAGTGAGTGGTAGGGTGCACAGGATAATTCAACAGAAACTAAACAATATTTTATTCTTGGGAGGGTTTAAGTACCTGAAATTATCTATTAGCACAGAATTTGACCTGTTGGCTCTATTTAGACTGTGAATAAAATAATGGAGAACCTGGATTCCTGGGCCTTTTAGGTGCCTCAATAATCCCTATCCCTTTTCTCTTTCCCTGTGTGAATTTTTACAGTGAAGGAGTTGAGTTCCAGGGGGACAAGGCCCAGTAGTGCTGGGAACACGGTGAGATATTCAGAACAGGCAGGTCAGACATCCCCAAAGGCAGGCTGGCTGAGAAACCCAGCCGCCTCTGCTCCTTCACATGAGCCTTTGTGAATTGTTGGGAGCCACGCAGGCTGACTTTACTGATTGCATATCTTGTTTTTCTTGCACCTGGAGGGTGTTTTGCTTAATCTTGAGGTATGTGGAGAGAATGGCCAGTGCCTTGGGAGACACAATAAAGATAGATGGCTATCTGGGATTATGGAAGAAATTGTCCCCACTGACCTTTAAGTTTCTAAGTGGATTATCAATGAATTACTCTGGAATGAGGTAATGCATATTTGTCCCTTCTTTTTTGTACTCACCCTGAATGTATATAATGGTGGTGGAAAATAAACTCGGGGCTTCAGTATTTACTGGAGTCCTCCCGGTAACTCTCTCTTCTGTCTCTTTTCTTAATCCTCGCGCCCCCCCCCCCGACTGTTCGACATATCGGCTGGTTCCGATAGTGAATTTACTTTCCATGCACTTTAGTCCCTTGTCCTGTAGAAATGTGTTTGGGCACAGTTAGAGGACACTCTTTTTCCCCATTTTTTTCGCGATTCCACTTTCTGCCCCATGAGACCTCTCTCTATGATTGTAATAGTGAGCCATTTATTTATTTACTGTGTGCCAAGTAGTTTGTTTATAAGCAACGCATTCAATCCTCACAACCATACTGAAGTAAGATGATCCCATTTTAAAGGTGGGAGAACCACGCCTCAGACAAGCGAAATAAACTCACACAACATCTGTATTGGTTTCCATTGCTACTGTAACAAATGACCAAAAACCTAGTGGCTTAAAACAATACAAGGTTATTTAGTCGTGTAGATCTGGAGGTCAGAAGTCCAAAATCAGTCTCACTGGGTTAAGTCAAGGTGTTGGCCGGGCTGCCTCTTCTGGTGCCTTTGGGGACAATTCGTTTCCTCTACTTTCTTCAGTTTCTAGCTGCTGCCCCATCCTTGGATCCCTTCCTAACGCCATTCTGTCATCACACTGCCTTCTCTGACTCTGACTCCCCTGCTTATAGAATCCTTGTGGTTACATGGGGGCCACCCAGAAAATTCAGGATAATCTCTACCCCAAGATCTTTAACTTAATCACATCTGCAAAATCCCCTTTTCCATGTCAGGTAACATACGGGTATTTATAGGTTCCGGGGATTAGGGCATAGTGTTCTTGGGGGGGCTATTATTCATCTTACCACAACATCACAAAGCATAACTGTAACATTCCACTATTGAGTCTACATCTTTCAAAAATAATTTTTCTGTAGCGAAGCCCTCCAGACTTGCTATCTATTAAATACTGCTTCTTAGGTGTGAGGGGACCACCTGTTTTTGCCTCCATCTCTTCTGCAGCTAGAGCAGAAATTCTCAGCACTGGCTACATATTAGAATCATCTAGAGAACTTTTAAAACCCACCTGAGCCAGGATCTACTCCAGATCAATTAAAATCAGAATCCTGGAAGTGGGGCTTGAGTACTTGGCAGGTTAGAGAATGTCCCCAGGTGATTCTAACATGCATCTAGCTTTGAGAAGCACCACACTCGAGAACCACTGGAACACTCTCAGAGCATGAAGCTATCTGAGTCCAAGATGGAAAAATTAGCTATAAAGATAAATGTCAGGAAAATGAACTTCCAAGTAAATTATCCCTGTTTCAGTATCCTTGCTTGCGCTGTGTCTTTGTTGCATGACGTTGGTCAAGTTACTTGATGTTTCAGACCTCAGTTTTTTTTGTTTGTTTGTTTTGTTTTTCTTCCCCATATAATAATACCTCCCAAGAGTTGTTCAATAACAAGCTGAGCCTATGAATGAAAAGCCCTGAGCTGTGTGCTGATAGGCCTCCAATAGAGGGCAGTGTGGCCTTTTCTGCGACCTACCCCACCCAGCCTTGGGAACAGAGGTTACCGAGCTTCTCCTAATAATAAAACCCCCTTGGCTCAAATTTCCCAGCTTTGTCTGACATTCTCTTCCTTCTCAGTGTTTCCTTCCATCTTCAGACCTGGGGTTTTTTTGCACCTTTTTATCGTGCTAAGTCCAGGGGACAGCAAAGAAAGTCTTCTCTAATCTCCCAGTTTGCTTTCGAAAGGTCAGGATGTTGCTGAGTTTCTTGGTTGATGTGAAGCAATCAAGCTGTATACTGAAAAGAGTGGTTTTCCGCCCTTAGGAGGAAATCGCTCACGGTTTGTATTTAGGGGTGGAGAGCTGAGAATTTTTCTCCGGGCTGAGGGTGCAATGAGAAGCCTAAAACATGGTTGTAGCGGGGAAGTGTTTTTAATGGAAAGAGTTCCCAGGGATGGAAGGAACAGGCCAAACTGCTTCCTATTAAGGATTTGCTGAAGCTGATAGTCCTTGTTTCTCTCCCTCTCTTTTGCTTCTAATTCTTGAAGGTATTAGGAAGGACAAACACACTGAAGATGATTCAGCAATTGGAACGGCGCACATTTGGCCCCACTGGCTCTGCCCCGACTGCTGTGCCAGGTTAATAGCGTTAATGGAAAGCGTTCCCAGATCAAACGAGGAAGCAGGGCTCTGGCAGGGTCATTTTCCATTAGGGACTGCCAAAGCTGATGTCACCGGCAGCGTTTCTTTTGCTCTCGCTCTCTCATTCTTTTAGGTGCAGATTGATGGAATGATCCCATTGCGCTTCTTTTGCCAAAGCCTGTTTCTCATCACTCATTCAGGTAGTATCTTATTCTCACAAAGCCTTTTGTATTTCCCAATTCGGCTTTTACAGATTATTTCCACATCCCAGCCCATGCTAATGAGTCAGCAGGCACTGAGCAAGCACCCGCTGCGGCTGACATCATGCTAGGTAGTGAGGGGCGGGAACCAAGGGCACCCAGGCATGGCACCTGCCCGGGAATCTAATTGGGGATGCAAGAGTCACATGCACAGGATAATATCAGAAAGATGACGGCCAGGAGCTCTTGGAGTTGTGAGAGGTCAGTGAGGCTTCTGGTGACTTGGGAGGACAGCATGGAGGAGGTGAGCCCTGAGGAGGCTGGGGTAGGACTTAGACAGGGAGAAGAAGGGCATTCTAGTTGGGGAGACAACATGGGCTGCGGAATTCGAAAGTAATAATAACGAAAACAATGATGTAAACCAGATGTCCGTTGGGGGTATACTGGTCCTCAGATAACTAGATAACCTCAACACAAGCACACATCCCATACCTTCTTCAAGGCTATTGTGTCTCCTGAGTGAAAGGGTATTAGCCTGCTGAGGTCACCCCAGGCTCCAGGCTTGGCTTTGGCAAGCAGAGTGCCTGCTACACCTCGTTTAGAAGGCCAGTGAAGTGCCCAGTGATCAGGGCAGCTGAGGGCAGCCCCTCTGCACTTATGGCACTTGGCAGTGTGTGATCTGTGTGTGTGCCTGTGTCATGTCCTCAGAGAGAAGTTCATGGTCATCTCACATGGACCACAGGTGCTGAGAAGCAAAGGAGCCACTGGTCATTCTTACAATCCTTGCTGCCCCCTTTCTCTGCCACGTGCTTAAGTTATTCCAGATGGATTCTGCAGCATCTGTGTGTCCACAAAGCATATTGTCTCCTTGGAAGATGGAGAAATGCCCAGCTGAAAATTTTAGGACTGACCGCTGAGCTGATGAGCCTATTATCTGGTTAAAAGATTGCTAAGGATTTAAAAACTCCCAGTGCCTGTCTGGCTTTGGGAAACATCTGGGTCCTGCCGAGTCAATGTGCGACATGGGCCTGCTTTCAACCAGGACAGGCTGTCCTCTGGGCACCTGCCCAGATGAATACGCAGGTGTGATGACTAATTTGGCCACCGTGATAGAAGGGCTGCGGGAGAAGAGCCCAGGTCTGAAATGCTGCCATAAAAGCAAGGCGTCCTTGATTTTGTGGTTCTTAGCAAAGTACCAGGAACGCCCAAGGCTGAGTGTTCTGGGGGCATAAGAAACACGCGGAAAGAACATAGGAAATTCATCTTTTGATAAAAGACTATTAAAAATGTCCCTTCAGAAGGGACCTGTGTGACCGTTCACATTGCCTATTTAAAATTCTGACCAGTGTCCTTACCCAGCTATTTTTAATGGAATTCTATGTACCACCCACTGGGAAGATTCAAAGGTGATGAATAAAGCCCATCACTCATATTATAGGTTAGCACATATCTGAACGCCAAAGAATCTATGGGCACTTAATTATCCTATATCCTTTTTTTTTTATCCTATCAAAGTCAGCTCCTGGAGCAGTGGGCCTAAGCATTTAAGAATTGCTTGGGGACCGGCTGAGTGGCTCAGTTGGTTAAGAGCTTGCTGAAGCGTGTGAGTTCTGAGCAACAGGGTCGCCAGTTCGATTCACGGCCCGAGCTGAGCTGCCACTGAGCTGCCAACAGGTGGCAGGATGGCTCAGCTAAAAAAAAAAAAAAAAAAAAAGAATTGCATGGCAGGGAACGTCAGGGAGGCTCGAGCTACACTGGGCCCCAGAACTCTGCATTTCATTAAAGAACCCCAGGTAATCCTAATGAAGGAAGCCCACAGACCATGATTTGAGACACAGCAGATGACTGGGATTGTGGCTATGCATTTGAATTTAATAAATGTTATAATTCATGACCTATAACCTCTCACATTCATCTACTGTCTCTAATTTGATCCTCCATGAGCTGCAGGGGCAGACATTGTTACTCTCATTTTATGGTCAAAGACTCTAAAGGTTAGACAGGCTCTGATTTGTGATTCACAGCTAGGAAACACCCAAGGGTTGAGACTCCCAGTGCAGTGCTCTCTGCTAGGCCTGCACCCCCTGGCCCACTGTGTGATGGTGTCAGCATTTCTTCCCATCTCTTGGTCTAGGTTCTAAATTATGGGAGGAAGGAGAGGAACACGTTCTCCATTCTGTTACTCTAGATAATCTTTGGTCAGAGTGAGGCAGTGCTTGATAAATGTTACGATGTCTGGGCAGTTTGGCCCAATGCATTAAGCCAAGGGAGAAGAAGGGTCTAGAGCACATCATTCCTGCTTGGAAGGGGGCAATACCAAACAAAAGTCACTCAGAGAACTGCCTCTCCCCTCCCCCAAGCACACACATGACCATGCCCCAACTCCAAAACTGTCCCCAACTCTTAGAGAAGAATCTGCTGATTGAAGTAAACTTTTCTTCAGTGAGATCGTGTCATTAAAATGTTTGAAAATGAAACGCTATTCTCAAGAATGATCAATTGACCAGAAGCTGTCCAGAAATTGAGAAAAAAAACTTGGGGAGAGGACACAGGACTGGGGGCAGAGGGCCACGTTCTAATTCCAGTGGTGCAGGTACATAACAGCTACCATTACTAAGTCCCGTGTACCAGGTACTGTAGTCTTCACAGTAACAAACCTATTGAGTATCAGTGTCTCCATTTTACAGATGGAGACACTGAGGCTCAAGGAAATGAAGGGTCTTGGCTACACGGCTCGTGAGTACCAGAAACAGGGATCTAATCCAGGCCTAGCAGCTTCCAAGCCAGAGCCCCGGCATTGGAACCTCTATGAGGCCTTGATTTGAGATGGAACTGAGATAATTAACACAAATATGTCCCATAAACCATGGGAGCTTTGGCTCAGGTTGCAATCCTGGCAGCAATCCTTGACTCATCCCTGACTCCTCTCTTCCTCTCACACCCCACACCAATCCTTCCACAATCCTGCCTGTCCACTCCGCCGTCATCACTGGCCTGGGTAATTGCTATAACCTCCTGCCTAGTCTCCCAGCCTCCAACTTTGGTCCCCATGATCTTCTCTTAACATAGTGGCCAGAGTGATTCTGTTAAAATATAGGTCTGTTCTTGTTACTCTCTGCTCAAAGCCCCACAATAGGTCACCATTTCACTAAGAATAAAAGTCAAGTGCCTCTGCTGGCCCATAAGTCCTATGCGATTGTCACCCCCATCTCCTAACCTCGTCAACGCCCCTTCCTTCTTAGATCTCACCTTCCCTTCACTTTGCTCTAGCCTACTGATACCCCAGGCACGCTCCCATCTCGGGGTCTTTGCACTTACCATCCCCAAGTCCCTAGAACACTCTCTTATGCATCAAACCACATGGTCTCCTGCCTCCCTCCTTCAGATCTTTCCTCAAATACAGCCACCCCCCCACCCCACCCCCCCACACATACACTCCCTTATCCATGAGAAATACGCTCCAAGACCCCCCAGTGGATGTCTGAAGCCACAGATAGTACCAAACCCTACAATATACTATCTTTTTTCCTATATGTACATATGCTTTATGGCCTCTCCTTGTCATATCTGAATTGCCAACATCACTACTCTTGTGCTTTGGGCCATTATTAAGTAAAATAAAGGTGACTTGAACACAAGCACTACAATACTGTGACAGTCAACCTGATAACTCAGATGGCGGCTAAGTGCCTAATGCGCGGGGAGCTACACAGTGTGAAGACACTGGACAAAGGCGTGATTCAGGTCCCGGGTGAGCTGGAGCTGGACAGCACAAGATTTTATCATGCTACTCAGAATGGCGCATAATTTAAAACATGAATTGTTTCTTTCTGGAATTTTTCTTTTAATATTTTCAGACTGAGGTTGACCATGTGTAACTGAAACTGCAGAAAGCAAAACCGTGGATTCAGGGAGGACTCCTGTATCTACTTCTCAGGGTGGCCTTCCTCAATCACCCTATTTACAGCTGCACCTCCTTCACAACACTCCCTACTCCTCCCATTTTATTTTTCCACATGTGATTTTTAAATTGTGATAAAATAATCATATCATCTTCACCATTTTAAGTGTATAGCTCAGTGGCATAAGTACATTCACCACCATCCATCTCCAGAACATTTTTCATCTTGCAAAACTGAAACTCTACCCATTAAACAGTAACTCCACATTCCTCCCTGCCCCCAGCCTCTGGCAACCACCATCCTTTTATTATTTTTTTCTCTGTGAATTTGACTACTTTAGGTATCTCCTGTAAATGGAATCACACAGGATTTGTCTTTTTGTGACTGGCTTATTTCACAGCACAATGTCCCCAAAGTTCATCCATGTTATAGCATGGGTCAGAATTTCCCTACTTTCTAAGGCTGAATAATATTCCATTGTATGTATAGACCACATTAAAACAGACACTCTGAGGATTCAAAAAATAGCAGTGCCTGCCACCATTCATGGCCCGAATGCCACTATGTGCCAGGGACTGTGATAAAGCATTCCAGTCAACAACTTTCTGGGCTTTCCATCCTATAGGTGATGAAACTGAGGCTTAGAGAGCTTAGCTTCCTCATCCCTGATCATGTAGCTAATGGTGGCAAAGCCAGGATTCGGGTCTCAGTGCTAGAAGATGGGTCAACCAATTCCAGCCTATGCACCAGATCTGGCCTGCTTCTATACAGCCCATGAGCTAATAATAGTTTTTACAATTCCAAATGGTTGTTTCAAAAATCCCCAAAACAGAACCAAAAAATTAAGGAAAATAGGCAACAAAGACCATATGTTGACTGTAATGCCTGAAATATTATCTGGCGCTTTACTAAACAGTTTGCCTGCCAGCTACTCACCGTTTATCAGGGAGGGAGAGCTACCCTATGAATATTTACTAGTTCACCTTCCTTGACTCATTCTCTATTTCTAAATATCCCCCAAGAGATGTGATGCTCATTTTGATCTTGCTGACAACACACAAGTGTGAGGCGATAATGGGCTTTCTCCAGACAACGCTGAGCGGACCTCCGTGCCCTTACTGAGGATGAAGACTACGGCGTCTCCAGCCTTGTCTGCCTCTCTTCTAATTGGCTTTCAGGGTTCGTGGAAATTTTTCAGGTGCCGAAGATTTCTGGAAGCTTAATGATTTAAGGAGAAAGTGGTTTGTAAAACTTGTCTTATGACTTGAAAAGTCATATTTTTGCTAAATAGGTAAACAGGCAAGTATTTCAAAGCCCCGATTCTCCAGGATCATATTTCAAGGAATGCCAGCCACCCAGCACCTAGAACTTAATATTGAAGTATTTAAAAAAAAGGGCCTCTAGGGACATAGTTGTACTTTACTTGAAGTGGGGACAGACAAGGACACGTTCCTGGATGTTGATCTAAGCAGCTGAGTGTTCATTAGGGAGCAGATTAGCAGCCATGAAAAATGACAGCAGATAGCCGAGGAAATGGGCAGTGTCACCAGAGAAACAAATTGACTGGCTTCATAGCACACAGTCTGAGGACACGTAGCATGGAGGCCCCTGGGGACCCCCACACATCCCAGGGGCACCTGAGGGAGTGAATCACACAGAATGACTAATGCCCTCCTTGAATTGGGGGCATTAAGATAAAAGAATAATTCATGTTTTGTATACTCGGCAGCAAAGTTAAAAATGCTATTGTGATTCTCAATTGAACTCCCACTTAAAAATAGAGCCATTATAAATTAAGTATGCGTTATGCATGTGGACATTGAAAAGGACAATGGAATAAATAAAAATAGAATAAATAATGACAATATAACAATAGCATAAAAAAGGCTGACTGAGGATATTGAAACAAATAAGGAAACTGGCATCAATAGATCCCAACAGATCTCACATATCAAGTAGTTTGTTTAAGGTCATGAATTCTGTTATGAACAAAACCAGTTCTCTTGACTCTCGGGTTCACATTGTTCATTTCCAGAGTAGGGGTCAGCAAGCTCCTGCCTGCAGGCCAAATCCAGCCTACCACCTGAATTGAACATTTTTATTGGAATCCAGCCCCATTCATCAGTTCAATATTGTCCCTGGCTGCTTCTGTGCTACAAATACACCGTGGCGTTATTGCGAGAGAGATCAAACGTTTCACAAAACCTAAAATACTGATTCTCTGGTCTTTTACAGAAAAAGTTTGTCAACTCTTGTCCTATACCATTAGATCAAAATTTTCATCTCTGTTCCTCTACTTATTTCACATTTCTCAACATTATTTTTTTCTTCTATAAAATAGAACTAATAATGTCTCTGATTATTATAAGAATCCATTTGGAAATATATGTAAAATGTTCATTGTAGCTTCTGGCAAATCACTGAGGCTCAAAGGATGATGCAAGTGACGGAAAACCCAATTTTAACACTAACGAAGAAGGGGATTCACTGGCTCCTGCAGGTGGCATGGAGAGTGAGTGGTTCAGAGCATCAGCGAAGGAAACAGGGCACTGGGCACCAGAACTGGAAGCTGAGGCCACTAGGACTCACTCCAATTCTTTTTTCTTTTTCTTTTCCTTTCTCCCTCTCTGCCTGGCTCCATTTTGCAGACATCTTCATGTCATAGCAGAGAACATGGCCACAAAAGTCCAAATTCACATACTTTCTTCAGGTGGAAAGAAAAGATCTCGTTTTCTCCTAGCTTTCAAATATCAATCCATTAGATGTTCTTTGATTGGTCCAATTTGGGTCATGACATGGGTCTACCCTTTAACCAATCTCTGATGGCTAACAGCCTACCAAAATTTGTGCTTCCATTTCTAATTTATAGAGCTTGTGAAGCAGCACTCCAGGTATGGACTACATTTCTCAGCCCCACCTGCATCCAGATAAGACCATGTAACTATTCTTATCAGAGGAATGTGAACGCAATGGATGTTTTTACCCCTGGGCCATGGAGGTTATGAAACAGATGGGTTTTTCCCACTCCCTTAGTCTCCTTTTATCAGTGGATATTAACACCCAGGATGTCCTAAAAACATGTGTTGAAGGAACCACTGACAGCTGATCCCTTGATGACTGTGTGGAGCATAGCACCTTCTTCCCCAAACCGATGTTGATCGCTTTGGACTATTTATGTGAGCAAGAAATAAACTTCTATTGTGTTTGAGCCATTATACATTCCAGGGCTGATTTGTTATAGCAGTTGATCTACCCTAACTAAAATAAGTACTATGACTGAACTGGTCTGGTCTCATACCCATTCTTGTGATAGGGGAATGGAAGATGAGCTGTGTCCATTACCAGAAAAAAAGAGAGAGAGAGAGAGAGAGAGAAACATGTAGGCAAGTGCAATAAGTGAACAAGAAAATAACTGGTATAAATCTCCAACAATCAGTAATGATTTATCTTGTGGTTTGTTACTATTAATAAATGCCCATAATGTCCCATAATCGTAAACTGGGCTTAATTTGAGCCTATAACCTGCACATCAATGTGTTCACCAACCAGGAAGTGCCACCAAGCTTCAGTGTCCAGTTTTTATTGGGGTTTCATTACATAGGCATGATTGATTGGCCTGTGATTCGGTCTCCAGCCCTCCTCCTCTACATGGTTTGGGCTGGCGCATAGCCCCAAACTTCCAATCACATGGTTGGTCTCTCTGGTGACCAGCTCCTATCCTCAGTAACCTCATCTTTTAAACTCAAGTGTGAGCCAAGCTGCTCATGAAAGACAAAGACATTCTTACTACCTGGGCAATTCCAAGGATTTAGTCTCCCTCTCAGGAACCAGGGACAAAGGCCAATTAAATTCTTTACTTACCACAACAGATGGGTTATCTATGTAAATTTTGTTTTGTTTTGTTTTGGTAATTAGAACTGGGTAAGTTAGAGTCTCTTTGCTTTATATTTAATTATGTAAATTAATGCCAAGTAATGAAACTAGTAGTCATTACTATGATGAGTGCATTACTGGGGGTAGTTGTCAATGGCGTTAACACACTATTTTCTATAAGAGAATTTGGTGTTCTAGTGAAACTAAAACAGGTTCTCCTGTACCCTTCGTTTATGTGAATGTGAAGCAGGCTTCCATCTAAGCAGGAGTACCACTTGCATACTTTGATTTTTATAAGGGAATGTGAACTCTACCAACTCACCCATGTGGTTTCCAAATGTGTGTGTGTGTGTGTGTGTGTGTGTGTGTGTGTGTATAAAATACAATCTGTGATCTAAGAATATGCTACTACTAATAACCAATTAATATTATTGAGTGCTTACTATGTCCCAGGTATTGTATTAAGAGCTTCACGTAAATCATTTAATCCTCACCACAAACATACAAAATAAGCATTATAATCATCCTCATTTATACGTAAATAACCTACCTAAGGTCACACTGCTCACAAGTGATGGAGCCCAGATTCAAATCCAGATGCTCTTAACCACTGTGCACTCCAGTATCCTGCAAAGAGCTCAGTGGAATGGAAGTGAGACTTAGGGGAGACAATTTAAGGAATGTGGTATATTTACTCCTCTATATATTCTAAGTACTACTCTTGGATGGACGGTTTCATATTTGTACCACGCACCTCAAAAACTTCCTTCATTAAATTATGTTTTAATGTTGTTGCCTGACTTTTATAATGCTGGGTACAAGGAATAGTCTACATTCCTCCTCTAGATTCTTGAAACTGTAGTGAAAGATACTGAATGAGGCAGTGGTCAATTGTGCCCAATAGGTTGTCCCCCTGTGGAAATTTCTCTGAGTTTTACACAAGGTGAATACCTTCTGTCTCCTAAAAAATAACTGCTATAAATCTGCTTCTCAGGATTGTTTGTATCTGCTGGTGTGCTGCCCCAATTTTTAATATAATTTTATGTTCTAGTAGAGCAATTACAGTGACTCTGATGGTCAGAACATTTGATTTTTTTTTTCTTAATCCGGCTTTATCTGTTTTTATTCTCATTTTATAGAAATCCTGTTTTTGGTGTGTTGCTTAAACCCTCAAGTTGTTTTAGATGAAAATGAAAACAAACATTCTTGATATTTGGTGATTATGATAAATCCCATCTATGAATGCTTTATAAAATTAATCTATAAAATTTTATATTAATAAGATGTAATTAAAATTATACTGAGCTCAGTGTAATCTTTTTCCAATTATTCAAATTGCATTTTGGGATCTTTCCATAATTTTAGGATATTATTATTAATATAAATTATTAACTATCAAGTAAATATCAATTAATATCAACTATAGAAGTAAGAGGTCAACTAAAGATTTCTAATTAATAATGATGTTGATATAATAAAAACAATGACTATTTGTACATTAATTCATTTAATAAAAGTTAAGGAGTTCTTTCTCTGTACCAGGTGAATATGTGTCATATTCTAGAGGAGAGGTTGTTATGGTCTGAATTGTGATTGTCCCAAATTCATATGTTGACATCCTAACCCTGTACTCAGAATGTGACCTGTTTTGGAGACAGAGATTTTACAGAGGTAGCTAAGTAAAAAATGAGGTCAGTAGGGTGGGCCCTAACCCAGTATGACTGGGGTCCCTATAAAGAAGGGAAATTTGGACACAGAGGCACACATAGAGGCCAGATGTTAAGAGACACAGGGAGAAAGTGGTCAACTACAAGGTCAGGAGAGAGCCTTGGAGCAGCTCCTCCCCTCACAGCCCTCAGAAGGAATCAACCCTGCTGACACCTTAATTTTAGACTTCTATGTGGTAATACGTTTCTGTTGGTTAAGCCACCCAGCCTGTGGTAGTTTGTTACAGCAGCCCTAGCAAACTAATACAGGGGAAAAGAAGTCAACAAGTTGAAGGAACAGAAAAGCAGCCCATTCAGCTAGAGCCGAGTGGGTGAGGGAGATAGAGGAGAACAAGATAAAGGCGATATGTGTAAACTTTTAACCTCTTGTACATGTAAGACATGGTTCTTACTTGAGTCCAAAGCCAGGCCTGTGAATGTGGTATGGGCTAAGCTACCATAAGAAATGAGCCTCAAAATATAGTGACTTAAGTAGAATAGAAGTTTATTTGACTTTCATGCAGTGGAGCAGAAGAAGGTGAGAGGTCTAGAGCTAGTGGGATTGGATGCTGGTAGGACAGATCTGCCATTTTCAACATTTTCTTCTCTGCACCTGAGGCAGCTTACACCAGTTGGGCTATTTCCCAGCCAGTGACAGGAGGGAGAAGAAAGAATAGAGGAATGGAAGCTGCACTCATCGCTTCTACTTTCAACCCATTGGCCGGAGCTCAGCAACGTGACCACACCAATTGTCATGGAGTTTAGGATAGGTTGTCTCTAACTGAGGAGTCCTATTTCTGAGTGTTCCTTGCTAACTTAGAGAGTTGTGTTTCTAAAAGTAAGAAGGAGGAAGTGGCCTCTGGGGAACAATTAGCAGACTCTGTCCTGGCCTAACCTTAGTTATCTATAAGGCTGGACCCATTTTCATTCTTCCCTTGGGCTTCCAAGATGGTAGACATGACGTGCGGGCTGGATGTCACTTGTCTTTATCATCTCTCCCGTGATGTCCCAAGAATAGCTCTTCTAATGAGATTGGTGGCCAGACAGTGGGTGCCAAGCCTTCTCTCTCTCATTCCTAACACAGCCCTGAAAACAATCTCTCTGCCTAACCCATGAGAAACCCTCTCTCCCCATTCACCACACTGTCTGCCATTTGGGCCATGTCTTGTGTCCGCTGTGCCTGTGAGCCGCCAGGGGCAGGCAGTTCGTGTGTTTGGCATGCTCTGTAACTCTCCTTTGAGCTCTGAACCTTTATTGCATGTCAGAAGCATTTATTAAAGTTACTGTTAATAATAGTCCCTAGCACGGTTGGACAGGCGGGCACATGTAAGAAGGCAGCGTTTCCCATTACTGTGCCTTCATTGTTCACTGGAACATGACAGGCAGGGATAAACCCAGACTTGCTTTCTCAGTTCTCTTACTCAGACTACTTACTGATCCCATTACTAGAAGTCCTGCTTTGCTGGCTTCCATAGAAACATGCCGCAGAAACAGGCCGCAGGCCCTTCTCACGCTCCATTTATGCAGGCTGAAATGGAAAAGTTTGGCTTCTGTGACAGAGAAAGGTTTCAATTCCGTAGCCTGAGGTTGTCTTGTAAGGGGGTAGGCATAAAGTTGGGGACAGGCTGAATCTTGCTTGCCTTTTTGGTTGCAAAATGGAAAAGGACAAGTGGAGAAAGCAAACTAACCTGCCTTTAAGATCTCTCATTCTTTTTACTTTATACATTTTCTGTCTAGGACTGTATAAATTGATATAAATTGAACCAGGTTTATGTCAAAAACTCTGTAAAAAGCTTTCCATGCATTATCCCTTTTGAACCTCACAACTCATTGCTGTAGGGCCTGTTGTTATCCCCATTTCATAGATGAGGAAACTGAGGCTCAAAGAAGTTAAGGTTATGGAAAGGGGTAGAGACAGAATATGAAGCCAGGCCTTTGTAAGCCCAGAGCCTGCACTGGTGACCCCAATTCCCTATTGCCTGCTAATATGGGCAGAGAACAATTTGCAATGTCTACCTGATCTCATGTAAGCCTCAAGATTACTCTGTGAGAGAGGCTATCTCATTGATACTTTATAAATGAGAAAACTGAGGCTAGTGGCTTAAATGACTTCTCAAAAGCTATTTGGCTTGTACATGGAAACTTCAGTCCCAATTCCAATGTTTTTTCCTTATCTCTGCTACTAATTTGCTTTATAATCTTAGGAGAAAAAAACCTTAGCTTTACTTTCACATCTTTAAAATGAGGGGGTTAGATCCCACGAATGTTTTCTAATTGTGCTCCAAAGTGGTTCTAGCCACAGGCTTTTGAGCTCCTCAGATTCGGATCTGGGTCTGAACTTTTAAAACCATTTAAGCAGTCAGTAAATTTAGGGAGCACTTATGATGTGTTGCGCATCATTCTAGCCTAAAGGAAACAATCAAGAACAAAATCGCTGATCTCAGGGAGCCTTGGCAGAACTTGGAGGAGAGAGATAAACAAGCAAATAAGAAGATAATGTCAGTAGTGAACCCAGTGAAGAAAATAATCAGGATGCTGTTACAGAAAATAAAGAGGGTGCTTTAATTAGGGCAGCTAGGGAAAGTTTCTTTGACTTAAGACTTGAGAGAGGAGGAGCTGGGTCAAAAGCATTCCAGGCAGAGAAAACAGCCAAGTGCAAAGGTCCTGAGGCAGAACAGAGTTTGGGACAGTCCAGAAACAGAAATAAGCTCTTTATCACCGATGCATAGTGACCCAGGGGAAAAGTGGACAAAGTACTTGAGAGTAAAGAGCAAGTGATAACTTTGATAATAATTACTAATATACGTTTGCAAATAAAATTACCAGTAATTTGCAAAGCCTGTACTATATCTTTTATTTGCATTAAGTAGAGAGTTAGGGGATTGACCCTGAGCAGGTTACCAAAATTTGCTAAAACTGAGTTTGCTCACCTGTTAAATGGTGTTCACAAGAATATCTACTTCATGGAGATGCTGAAAAGATTAAATGAGTTTGCTTCAATTCTGGCTCAGACTTAGAAATCTCTGACTCCTTGTGAGGCTAAAGCTTTAGGAGCCAATGGCATCAGAAAATCAATCAGAAATAAAGGGAAAACATTTCTGAAAAGACCATGGCAGTCAATGGGGATAACACAAATGGACTCACGGCTAACTTCTCAGGATCTCATCAGGCACATTAATTCATTGTCTGCTTTGGAGCTCTCTGTGTCTTCCTGGGGGCCCAGTTTAAGATTATATTCTAGGCAGGACCAGTGGGCTTAGTACAAGGCCTAAGGGGAGGTGGTTTGTGGCAGACGCTGTCAGTTGCCTCCTAATCAGCTGTTTTCTCACCCTTTCTCCAGGCCAGCAGAGTTCACTGCCCATCATAGAAGCAGAAAATGAGCCTCCTTTCCAGCTCTGGCAACACAGGAATACCTTGGAGACAGTCTAAGTTTGGCTCCAGACCACTAAAATGAATATCGTAATAAATGAGTCACAGAAATTTTTTGGTTTCCCAGTACATATCAAAGTTATGTTTACACTATACTGTAGTCTATTTACTTTGCAATAGCATTATGTCTTAAAAAGCCAATGTACATACCTTAAATAAAGGCTACTTCTTTACTTAAAAATGCTAAGCATCATTTGAGCCTTCTGTGAGTCGTAATCTTTTTGCTGCGAGAGGGTCTTACCTTCAAATCTGTACAAAATGCAATTATCTGAGAAGTGTAATAAAACAAGGTGTGTCTGTAGTCATGTGACCCAATATTGGCCAATTAAACCAGAGAGGAACTCTGCTGCGGGAGTTCTGGGCAAGATATAACCTATGTGATAAAAGAAAGAGGTAAGAGGAAAAGCCTCATCTCCTTCTTCTTACCTGCAAATGTGATTCTGTGAAGACACGATGTATGTATGGAGCCTTGGCAGCTATCTTGCAGTAATAGGAGAGTACCAAGGGTGTCTCAAAAAGCCTTGACATGGTTGAGCCACTGATCCTGATTGGAATCACCTCCCTCTACATCACTTATTATGCCAGAATAATAAATCCTTTTAATTTAAGCCCATAATAAGTGGATACTCCATTATGTGCAGTTGGGAGAACCCTAATATACCTCTGCTTCCTTTCACTTCCTTCCATTACCCTCTCCTTTGGAAGGAACCAGAGACCTCTTTCCAACCTGCTCAGTGATGCTCACAATCCCTTAAACAGAAGACAAGACCTTGCACTCTAGGATGACCTTAGGTCTAGTTTCCCAGAACCTTACTGGACATTTATACTTTATTCCTGTCATCCTGGTATAATTTTAAAGGGTGCTAATAATGTTCCTGGATGGATGATAAATTATATAGCCACTTTATTCCTTTTTCAGAAAGAAAAGCTTAGGTGTGAATACCACTGACAAAGAGAGGGAGGGAAGGAGGGAGAGAGAGAGACAGAGAGAGAGAGAGAGAGAGAGAGAGAGAGAGAGAGAGAGAGAGAGAACACACAGCTTTCCATGCATAGTAAAGGGGTAATGGCTAACAACAGAGTTTGGGGAGAGGCAGGATAGGAGGAAGCACACAGGGTGAAAGGGTTCCCAGAAGAGGGAGGAGACCCAGGAATAAGAAACTGGGAGCTCCAGAGGCAAACTTCATCCACTTCTAGATTTTCCAGGGATCCACTCTGCTTCTAAGAACATAGCAATCCTTCGTTGCTGTGTTTTTGTGCTTGCTTTCTCTCCTTTCCCACGGTCCCAGTCCACCTCTACCAGCACCCCTGGAGTCTACCACTTGGCAAAGAAGTCTTAAACTCTTGCCTGTACTTTTTTTTTTCTTTTGTCTGAACCCAGATAACTCCCTGTTTTTCTGAAATCTTTCCCAAGTCCCCACAAGGTTGACAAAGGTGTTATGTAAAGTGATCAAGTCACTCTCATGCATGCCATAAGTCTGTTTTTCCAGACATGTTCAGAGCCTTCCAAACTTGAAGGTGTTCAGTGTACCCCATCCCCCCTCCCTCTTACTCGTGCACACTCCCTGACCCCAAGTAACTGAAAACTAAGCCTGCCTCCGTCCCTTCCCCCAATCAGTTGAGGATGCATTTTTCCTGCCTCCTGTGCTAATAAAAAGAAGACACAAATAAGGCAGTTTATTCATGCTGGCAACAAGTATTTAAGTGCATAAATTAGTCTTGATTTAAATTGTACAGGCTCATTATCTGTGGAAAAGCTGGGCTGCCCCATATGCCTGTTATAATAGAATGATGAGCGTCCTGCTGCAGCCCCAATAGCTACACCCGAAGAACCAAATCCAGGAATAGAATGAGCTCATGTGCCCTCAGTGGCAGCAAAAGCTGAGCAGCCTCCAGCTAGAGAGGGCTGTGGTTTCTAGCGTACCTGCTGGGCCTGGGGACAGGCAGGGCCTTAGCAGGGAAGGACCTGATTCTTCCTGCATCTTTAATAAAGAGACAGTAAAAGAGATGGGCTTCTTTCATCTTGTCTTTGGTGTCTGACCATCAAAGCGACAATCAGGGCTTATGGAGCAGTAGGGAGCAGGGAAAAATGCTTAAAGGGCTGGGGGCCATGGGGGACAATTGGCTGGGGTTGGAGAGGCACGCGGGCTGTGATCACTGCACAAATGTCTCATCACTCTTAACCTGAGCTGTGGGAAATTGATAAGTTTCTTGGAGGAGGTACTTTAATCCTCAAAGAGAAAACCTTTTAATCCATCTGACAATGAACATCTGAGTGCCTACTACATACAAGGCACTGAACGAAGATCAGAGGCTACAAGAGTGAACAAAACAAAATCCTTGTCCTTAAGGCGCTTTCTGTTTGCTGGGAATTTCAGACAAGATAACAGGTAGTTATAATATAGAGTATTAACACTACTGGTAAAAAAAAAATTATCCAGAAAAATGACTGTGTACCCTTCCCATGTCGTACTAAAGCACTGTCCAGTAGGCCAGCTCGAAGGTCCTCTGACATCTTTGATTTGGATAACTATAATTAGTAGGTATGGTCTAGACCTTGAAACGTTAGGTCTTAATTTATAGGAAATTGATAAGTTGCAAATGATTTTTGTCTGGTAGAGATGTAGACGACTTCTGTCTACTAGAAAAGACAACTCCAAGGGCCGGCTGAGTGGCTCAGTTGGTTAAGAGCTCGCTCAAGAGTTTGAGCTCTGAGCAACAGCGGTTCGAGTCAGCCCGAGCTGAGCAGCCGTGAGCTGCCAACAGGTGGTGGGATGGCTCAGCTAAAAAAAAAAAAAAAAGAAAAAAAAGAAAAGACAACTCCTAAGGGTTATGACTTTATTGCCTATAGGACCTTACATTACATTAAGTTTTATATCTAAGTTAGCAATCTTACGTCAGCATCCTTTTTTTCATTGATTACATATAAATCAGTTTCGCAGATGTTCTTTTGATCCAGCTTTATCACCTGCTGGTTCCCTCATTAATGAGTTAAATAAATCTTTGGCAGAGGCTCATTATGTTCTTGTATGAGAGTTGTGCCTTTAATTTTCTGAAAAGAGTAATTTGACACTACCTTAGAGGTAAGGTGCTGAGGGGTCACAGACGAGGGACACCAAATTCAGTCTTGGGGTCTTGGGGAAGATTTCTCAGAAAGGTCATTTAAGGTCAGACATAAAAGGTGAAGAGGTTGGTTAGGCAAAGACGGAAGGGGGTGGTGTATTAGGTAGAAGGAAACAGCTTAGGTAAAGGCCAGGGATGAGACACCTGCTTTCATATGTCATGAAGCCCAAGAATGTGAGTGCTGAGAGGCAAGGCTGAAGAGGTAAGCAAACGCCACATCACGGAGGACCTCGGTGCTATGCCAAGGAGCTTGGTCTTTATACAGAGGGAGTTGGGAGTCACTAAGGAGTTTTTAAACAGGAACAAGACATGATTGGATTTGACTCCTCGGCTCACCCTTTCATGACCCATGTGGAAACAGCATTAATCTCTAACTAATTGCAGCTTGCTGATGTTGCTTGTAAGATTTTTATACAATTCTGATTCACCTCAGTTTGCTCTACAAGTAACATTAAAAGACACATTGGTGAAGAAATTCATGGAGAGATTTCTAAGCTTTAGTTGGAATGCCCAACAATGGACATTTATCATTTATAAGGTTTTCTTTCTCTAATCTGATCAAAAGTAAAAATAGAACAAGCGGGCATCCAAAAAACAGCAAGGCTGACATACTTCAAAATAAAATTTCAAGCAATGGGCAAAGCAGAGCTGAAGGAGGAGACTCCAGAGACCAGCTATTAGATGAGATTGCTTAGGTCAAAAAGGTTGCTGCTTCCTTCAAGTTTCCTTGGCCAGATGTTTCCATTTCAACAATAACTTATAAAGCAATTTTGCATTTTTAGACAAGGGAGCATTTATCTGGTTATGATGCAGCTCGCTGAGGACTTTTCAGCTGTCATCGCACTTTTGTTCTCGTCTCATTTCATCTTCACAAGAACTTATCAGGCAGAGAAGATCAGTGCTATCATGTCCATTTCACAGATGGAGAAGCCAAGGCCCAGAAAGGTCAGAGATTTGCCCAGTTATTGCTGAAAGTTAGAGCCAGAGACTGGAAAAGAAAGATCTGACACTACCATGGAAATTTTACCTAGCAGGTGTTCAATAAATGCAATGAAGGAACAATTCTGTTCTGTTCTTTCCTCCTTGATATGTATAAATGCGTAATTATACCTCTGTGTGTTTAGTTACTTGTTTATTAAGGTCACTAAATTATAAGTTCTGTTAGGGAAGCTTTCTATTGCTATACACATATAACAAACAGCCCTAAAACTCAGTGGCTTGAAACCAATAATGTATTATTTCTCGTGATTCTGTAAGTCAGGAATTTGGGCAGGGCTCAACTGGTTGGTTCTTTGGTTCCACAAGGTGTCAGCAGTGCTCACACAACTACATTATACTGGTAGTTGGGTTGGACTACGTGGTTGTTCATTTTATGTGTCAACTTGGCTGGACTATGGGTTTCTATGAGGGTGTTTTTGGCTGAGATTAGCATTTAAATCAATGGACTTTAAGTAAAGCAGATTGCTCTCTATAAAGTGGGTGGGTGTCATCGAATCAGTTGAAAGTCCAAATAGAACAAAATTCTGACCTCTCCCTAGCAAGAAGCAATTCTCCACTAAATGGCATGTAAACTTGAACTGCCATATCTGCATGTCCCTGGTCTCCAGTCTGTGACCCACCCTGCAGATTTTGGACTTGCCAGTCTCCATAATTACGTGAACCAATTCCTTAAATCAACCTCTCAGTCTCACTCTCTCTCTCCCTGGAGAACCCTGACTAATACAGACTGAAAGGTCCGTGAAGACTTTACCCTGATGTCTGGTGCCTTGGTGCCCCTCCACGTGGCCCCTCTCTCTCTACATGGCTAGCCTGGGCTCCTCACAGCCTAGCAGTGTCAGGGTAGTCAGGTTAATTACATGAAAAGTGAACACTGCCAGTCCTCTTAAGCCTTGGGCTTTGGCATCTCAGAATATCTTTTCTACTATATTCTGTTGATCAAAGCAAGGCACACTGCCAGCCCAGATTCAAGGTGAGGTTACATAGGCTGTACCTTTTGATGAGGGGATTGACAGAGTCTCACTGCAAAAGACATGAGAAATGAAAGATACTGTGGCAGCCATTTTTGGAAACAATCTGCTACAGGCCATGACAATATTATCTTTCTAACAACCTAGAGTTGTTGGCAATATTAAATGCAACAATGCACAATAAATATTCCTTGAAAAAATGTCTATGTATGTATGTCTGTGTGGATGGATGGGTGGATGCCCAGTGTGAATGATGGTGGCTTCAAAGACCTGCTGTATCTTCATATGCCCATAGGCGACACCTCATGTATACCAATAGTTAGTCCTTTGAGACGCAAAATAGGGCTGCAGTTAAGACCTTGGGTTTTAGAGTGAGACTGCAAGTCTCCATATCCAGACTCCACTACTTATAAGCTGTGTGGTATTGGATGAGTTATTTACCTTTGCTGTCCTTCAGCACCCTCACCTACAAGAACGCATTAATAATACCCAAGTGTTAGGAATTCTGTATGCCTCAATAATGCAAGTGAGATAATATGAGTAAAGGGCACAGTGAGTTTTAGCAATTTGCTGTGCTAAATAATAATTTTATTATTCAATTTATTATAAATAATAATTAATGTTATTAGACTTGTGCCTATGTTATGGACGCTCTACTACAGCATATGGCTCTCCCTCTCTGTCTATCCATAGTATTTCTCTCTCTCTTTCCCTCTCTGAACACTGCTATTCCATCTGTGGCCACAGGCACTCAGCAACTCACCACCATGTCATACCATGTGGAGTTGTGTGTCCATGAGTTTGGGCCTATGGAAAGACACAAACAATAGTTGGTGTTGCTCCATGTCCTCATTTCCTCTGATAGGTGCTTAGGTGCCTTGCACAGCATTTCGCCCACCCCTGCTCCCCACGGACTGCTTCCTGGAGCTGCTTTCAGGCAGACTTTCGTTGTTGGTGGTGACTGGCTATTGACCAGGACCTTGATGGGGCCACCTCCCACAGCCTGTGTCATAGATGGCTCTGTCAGTTGCCTAAGCAGTAAGATGTGCTGCTGGATGTTGGCCTGCCTCCATGGCTAAGCAGGTTGTCTGCAGTCCTGAGCTGCAAACCTTAAGTTCTTTGTTGGTACCATAGTCCACCTTTCAGGACTCCAAGGACACCCCGACTTTCTGGATTAGGCACTGAAGTCAAGATGAATGAGTTTGGCTTTGAATTGTGGCTTTGGCTTGGATTCTGTATTCCTGGGTTTAGTCAGCTTCTATATCCCATTATGTCAGACAAAGGGTCTATCGCTTATTTGCTGCTGGCTCCTACAGTTGTTCCTTTCATCTGGATAATAAAGAGCTATGAGGTTTTGAAAATCCATTATTTGATTTATAGTAAGTGGCTCCCTAATTTCCAAGACTCCCATACTCACCCGGGTTATACTTTTTAATATACGGAGAGTTACCTACTCTCTGGAATGTAAGGTGCTTGGTAGCAGCGCTACCATATATGGTTGTTCAGGTTGGGCACTGAACAAGGGTGCCCAGCCAAGTGGGCTGGTGTGGGCTCAAATCCAGCCTATGCCTGGCATACCAAACCATGCACCCTGGCTCAGACTGAAGGAGCACCTTTTCCTAATTACCTCAAAGCTGTGATATGGGTGTGCAGCAGCCCTTCATGGTAAGATATATTGAAGGGTTTATCCTGTACAGGAGGTAAAAATCGTGTTGGAAATTAGAAGCTGATCTTCAGTAATGTTTACTTTCAAAAGGAGACATTTGATATGGCATAGCTCAATTCAGAGCTATAAAGTCTTCTTTCTACCTTTTAGCCTCACTGCCAATGCATCCCTGGAAAGCCTGGAGAGGGTGCATTTATCCAAGCCTGCACCAGAATGAGTTTCTATTTCTACTCTCCACCACACGGACATCCTGATGGGCTTGGGAACTCAGGATTTGTGTCCTTCTGGTTGAAAAAACCCAAGCCTCGGAAAATTTTTATGTTCCTTCATTGGAAACTGAGGTTTTGTGAAGTGTCCTGATGTCACCCACAGGAACAAGGCAGCTCAGATTCCAGTGCTGTTCTTCCTGAAAGACTGAATGGATGGTGCAGTGAGCCCTGCCTCTGCAACCTGTGGCCTCCTTTTCTCAGAGTTTTTAATTCATTCATTTATTCAATAGATATTTGCTGCAGGAGGCATTCTAGTCTGGCATCAAGCAGGCTGAGTTCAAATATGGGCAAGTTATTTAACATTTCTGTGCCTCAATTTCCTCATCTGTAAAATGGTGGTACTGATAGTCCCTGCCTCATGGGGCTGTTGTGATGATTACATGAATCAATTTGTGTACGCTATACCTGACACAGCACAAGCCCTTGTGGGGCATCTAGAATGTGCCAGGGAGCCTGCCAAGTGGCTCAGTTGGTTAAGATCTCACTCAAGAGTGCGAGCTCTGAGCAACAGTGTAAAAAAAAAAATTACAATGTGTCAGGTACTGGACAATCACTGAGGGAGATGCAGGCAGCTGTGTGATGTACCCCAGGCCTTCTGCACGCTTATTGTGTAGTAGGGGCTGGAAGGCAGGTAACACCACCACTATACTATAGGGCAATATATCAAAGGTTCTCAAACTTTACTGAGTATGAGAAGCACCTGCATTCACCATCAGGGAAATACAAATCAAAATGAAAATAAGGTGCCACTCCATACTAACTAGGATGACTAGAATAAACAAAGGCAGGTAATAACAAGTATTGGTGAGGATGTGGAGAAATTGGAACCCTCATATGTTGTAGATAGGAACGGAACTGGTGGAGCCACTATGGAAAATAGCCTGACAGTTCCTCAAAAAGTGAGACATAGAATTACCATATGGCCCAACAGTCACATCCCTAGGCATACAGCCAAGAGAAATAAAGGCACATGTCCACACAAAAAGTTGTACCCAAATATTCATAGTATTATGTATAATAGGCAATATAAGTGGTAGGACAACCCAAATATCCATTAAATGATGAGCTGGAAAATAAAGAGTGGTGTATCCATACCATGGAATATTAGTCAGACATAAAAAGAAATAAAGTACCAATTCATGCTACAATAAGGCTGGACCTTGAAAACATTATGCTACATGAAAGAAGCCAGTCAGAAAGGACCACATATATATGATTCCATTTATATGAAATAGCCAGGGTGGGCGAATCTATAGAAACAGAAATAGGTTAGTGATTGCCTATGGCAGGGATGGGGAACTGGGAATGGGGGGAGATAAACAAAGGATCTGGAGTTTCTTTTTGAAGTGATAAAGTGTTCTGAAATTGATTGTGATGATGGTTGCACAAACCTGTGAATATACTAAACGCCACTGAATTGTACACTTAAATGGGTGAATTGTATGTCATGTAGCTTATATATCAATATAACTTTCTTAAAAAAGAAATACCTGGAGTGTTTGTTAAAAAATGCATATTTTTGGTACCCTTCTCTCACGAATTTGATTCAGGCTTGGGGTGAGGTGAGATGCGTATAATCCTGTATTTTTAAAAATCTCCTGTTATACCGGCAGTCGAGACAAATGGATTTGGCTCGGTTCATCATAAACTGCTTCCTGAATGAAGTTGTCTTTGCATTGGACCTTACAGGTTAAGGTAATGAAGGGAGAGAGACTTTCTAGCAGCACAGAACAGCACAAATCATATTCATGGGTCAGAGTCTCTGATAGAACTTATGCTGGTGTCTCCTCGGGTCTGAATCTCACTGAGGAAAGGAATTGGGTGAAAGAAGAACATTTGACTTCTAACTAAATGACCCTTTTTCTTCTTTAACCCTCAGAGCTGCTGCTATCAAGGTATTCTTAAACGGTTCCCACAAGCTAATAAGCCAGGACAGAAATATGTCAGGGAGAGGAGAGAAGGAGACAAGGCAGTTGGCAGGCGAGTGACAGCAGTTCATGACAGTCCCTTCTCTTACAGCTGAGCTCTATAATAGCTTCTGTGTTTGAAACTGTCACTGTGTGAGTTAGAGATGTGCCAAAAGGTAACTATTAACAATCCATTGAAAGTCTTCGTTTAATGCCCAAAGGGGTTCTTTGGAGCTGGCCCTCACTGCTTGCCCTGCAGCATCTTTTATGTGGCTCACTCTTCATATGACCGCAGGGTCAAGTTTTCCCTTGAAAAAAGGGCAAAATATCAGACACTCAAACAGGTCCCTTAGTGAGGTGGGAAAGGGGAAAGGTGACCTGAAGATGTACATCTAATAAAAATACTAAGGGGAACCAAGGAAATCTGTGGAAGTCACAGGACTAGGAAAGGAGGGGGCAGGAGAGTGGGATCAGGAAAACTTCTGGAAAGAGGAGAAGAAATATAATATGCAAGCCTAACTGTGGAGGTTAAACTGAAATTCTCATCTGATTAATATTAGCTACAGAGTTGAAGTAGATTTTGAGATATAAAGACTGGAATTTTTCCTCCATAATCCTTGGTAACCTGTGGTTCTTCATAACCAAAGTAACCAGTTTGTCCTGGATTGTCTGAGACTTTCCTGGTTTTGAAACTGAAAGTCTCATGTCCCAGGAATCTTCTTGGTCCAGGCAAACTGGAACAGTTGGTCACTCTATTGGTGACAAAGGTATCCCACGCTCTGTGCCTCAGAGAACATATGACTCAGTAGAACACAGAACAAAAGCATAAGTTCTTGGCTTGTGAGTTTCAAAACCTAGGCCTAGACATGAGGCAGGATGGTTGTAAGATTGTAAGACCATGTAACAGCGAGGCTTCTCCTCCAAGCCAGACGTAGATTCTGAGATGAGGAGGCGGGGAAGGCCGGACATGGAAGAGATCCCAGGCCAATGTTTTCCAAAAGAACTTTCTGGGATGATGGCAGTGTTCTATAATAAAAACTGTGCCCTCTAACATGGTAGCCACTAGCTACATATGAATACTGAGCACTTGAGATGTGGCTAGTACAACTAATTTAGCATATTTTACCCCATTTTAATTTGAATGGGCATATGTGGCTAATTGCTACTGTACTGGAGAGCTCAGTCTTAGGTACTATTGGGACCTTTTCCCTGGTTGATGCTGAATGATGGAATCTCTGGATAGGATTCGAGAACCAAGAGCAGAAAGAACCTGAGCCTCATAGCCAGAGGGTGGGAAGACTCCAGAAGTCCCTAAGCCAATAAGGCATGAGAGCAGAAGAAATATCTTTGCAATGAGTCAGGACAGATAGGTCCAAGGACCACAGAAGGTTTCTGGGGTCCCAGAATGGCCTGAGCACCAGAATGTTTCCTGTGCACTGTGAGATAACCCAGACATGACACATGGAGTTGACAGGTCTGCAGATGCTTGATGACTGGGAACTAGAGAGGGCACAGTTGTGACCCACACAGAGCAAGGACTACCGTATTTGCTGGCGTATAAGACGACTGGGCGTATAAGACGACCCCCTAACATTTCCACTCAAAATACAGAGTTTGTTATATACTCGCCGTATAAGACTACCCCCTCTTCTGCACACCTTCCACACACCAAATAAAAGGTAAAACAATATCAGATTTGATTTCAACATTTATATTTATATTCAAATGCTTATGACATGCAGGAAAACTGTCACAAGGCTGTATGTAATCAAACATATACATAAATCGTGATTCGCGATTTTGCGCTATCATACTGGGTGTATGGTCGGCTGTGTGCGATTTTGCGAGTGTGGTAAAATCGCATAACAGCAAAATCGCATAACAGCTGAGCATACACCCAGCAGCGCTGCTAATGCCTGAACGGTATGTGGAATGAAGTGGGCGGGCATTGGGAGGCCACTATGGCACGGGGCAAGCACTATGGGCAGTCTATCTGAAGTGTACCTGGCGTATAAGACGACCCCCCACTTGGAGGCATATTTTTCAGGGCCAAAAAATCGTCTTATACACCGGCAAATACGGTAAATGATATGCAAATTCATCTCAGTGGATGCCACCATAGACAAGGAACAAGGTGGACGGACAGAGCCTACCCTCTCATCCCTGCCACCTTGGGTCCACATTAGCTCTCTGGAACTTACACAGAATCCTGGGAGAGGAAGAACTGAGATTAAGTTTCTGTCATCAGAAAGAAACTGGGATTTAATGTACATGTTAAGTTTAGATATAAGAAAATAGTTAAATTTCTTACACAGCTGAGTGTATAGACTGAGACAAACATTATCTTATATAAGTTTACAACAATCTATGAAGGAAGCACTGTTATTATCTTCATTTTACAGATGAGGTAACTGAGGCCAGGAGTTCCTGTTGCTTTCCTATAGATACCCAAGGCTGCTAAATGTTGAAGTCAAGATTTCATTCTAGGTTTGCCTGCCCCCAAAACACTTAAACTCTACCCTGGGTGGACGCTATTAGTTTCTCTACTTCAACTCTTATTTTCTTCTAGAAATAATATCCCTCTTCTTTTGGAGGTGCCTTACCCTATGCCAAATATGTGCTTTGAGTGGAGGCTGCCAACCAAGATAACTTACCTCCCAAGCCAGATGAAGAAGTAATGATATGGATTCAAATCCCATTTCTGTTTCCTTTTGGACACACAGTGAGACCCTAATTTCCAGCCTCTGTTGCAGTTAAATGAGCCATGTGAATGAGTTCTGGCCAATGTAATGTGGGAGCATGGAAAGAGGTGATGTGTGCCTTTCACTACAAGACAGACTGATAGATAGACTGGGAGGTATAAGGATGCACAGACATAAATCAGGTTTGAGAATTATGTCTAGGAATGGAGATGGATGTGGTCCCTGACACATAGTGCTGACTAAATGCAAATAGAACAGAAGAACTTCTACATTTAAGCCAAAGAAACACAAACCTAAATTTAAAAGAAAAAAAAGGTATTTGTCCAAGTTGTAAAATGGTCTCAGGCCTCTAAACTTGCCCTAGGAGGAACCAGGGGACTGAAGCTGTGGAGCCTCTAAGGACGGCATCCTTGTCAGCGTCTAGTTCAGACATGCCAGGGAGAATGACAAACAAGGCAGCATTTCCCAGAGATCAGAATTAGACCAAATTGAGAAACTTCAGAATTGCTATGGGCACGGATTGCTTCTTCCATGCTTTCAGGTATCGGATGGGAGTTTTAATTTTAGATATCCTGTTTGTACTCCACTGATGTGTGGGAGCAGTATGGGCAGATAACTTGTCTTCTAGTTCACAGTTCACCAGATCATAGGGAATCGCATGTGGCCTGGTGAAGAGGACCGCACGTCACCAATATCCTAGCTTGGAGTTGGTTGCAGTCATTGGGTGGTCTTGTGTTCTCACTTAGGATGAGGTCTATCCTTTCTGTGAAGGACATAATGTGACATGGATGAACAGACGGTGAACAGATGGGTGGACCGTGGCAGAAACAGTGCTATGTGGTCAAGAAAGCTGACTTCCTTTTCCTCCTGGTCACTCAGCAAGACTTCATTTCCCAGTTTTCTTTGTAATTTGGTAGAGTCACATGGCTGAGTTTTAGCCAATGGAATGTGCGTGGATAGTGAAGAGTGGTGTGATAGAAAGACCCAACGGTGAGATAGAGCCACCATTTGGGTAACCTGAAGGGACAACTTGGTAGATAGAATGAGGAAGGGCCCCCTGTTCCTATAGATTTAGGCCAGCTCTTGGTCAGAGTCCTCCCATAGAGTTTCCTAGACAGGGCTGCCACTGTGGCTATGCAGATTACATGCTGTGCAAAGGTGCCTGGCTGATAAAATAAGTGATAGCTAAATTCTAGCCCATGCTCCACTCACCTCACCATGTGTCCTGGTACGAGGCTTCATCTATCTGCGGTAAGTTGTTTATATCTGTGCACAGAGTAACTTCTTAATAAGCCATGTACCTATTGGGCTTTGATGGCTAGAGGGAGACACAGGTTTTCCCCATCTTCTAAGGAGGCACCTTTTCCTAATTTGCACAAAGAAGCCACATGGGCTAGACTGGGGGCTCTGTTTAGTCAGCTGGGGGCTGTTATGTCAGACTGCTGACCACATCCCCACAGTAGGCTTGCTTTTACAGGTAATGGAGACATCAGACTTTGGCTCCTTGAATACCTTTCATTTGAAACAAAAAAGTATAGCCTGATTTTCAAAGAAGCATTGAGTGATGTTTTCTACCTCTTCCTCAGCTTCTTCCTGTCATTTATGGTAGGCTAATAGGAAATCTAAGATGCTCTTTAAGTGTTCTGACCACTCTCAGGACTACCAAGAACTGCTGAAAACTTGTGCTCATCTTTGCGATGATCATTTTTCTTCTTGCCTCCTTGATTTGGTATTTCTAGCAAACCTCCTCATTAAAACGATATTAAGCAAACTCATAAATATGTATATAGTCTTCTTATCTGTTGATGGATATGGACTCTGATACATTTACATAATTAGCTTTTAAAACATGCAGATGCATTTTACAATTAGACCCAGGTGGGGGCTGGGTGAGCAGGAACTTGGAAGGAAAAGCAAGCTTACTTGTGGTAACATGAAGGCGCCTGCATAGGGAAAGCCTGAAATTTGAAGGGGCGAATTTGTGCTGTTGAAGAGCTTAATTCATCCCCACAGATTTCAGATAATATTATGGATGTTTTCAAGTCAGAAGCAAGGCCAAGTGAATTGGAATGACATCCTATTCCAAACGTTGACAGAGAAGGTAATATATCAGAACCAAAGTGGTAAAGCAGTCAAGGCTTGGGAGCCATAATTGGTGCGGTAAACATTACTATCTATCAATATATGATATCCAGCTCCCCTCCATTCTGGGCACAAGAAATGTGCTCTGGCCAATGAAAGGCAAACAGGGGTGATGTTAGTCACTTTTGGATAAAAATATCCAAGATCCAATTTGCAATTTTTTATGTTCTCTTCATTTTGGTGTGAATCTAGGGACATCCCAAATAGCAGAACTTCCATCAGCCTCAGTCCTGGAGTGGGGGCTGCCATGGAACAGAAACCCCTGTCAGTACATACGGGACATGTAGCATGAGCTAGAAATAAACCCTTGTTATTCAAGGCATGGAGATTAGAGGGCTTGTTTGTTACAGCAGCAAAACTAAGCCCATTATGACTGATAAAATTGGGACCTGGGATTTGGAATACTATTCCAGGAACAACCTTTATTGGGAACGTGAATCTAACAGCCCGATTCTGAGGGAGTTTTGTGGTCCTGAAACAGAGTAGGAAAGCTAAACCAAACCCATTTTCCCTGTTCCCCCAAAGGGACATTCCATGTTCTCCAACCTACACCTAAAAGACCAGCATGGTCTTTCCAATTTTATGGGCTGGCTGATTTCTCCCCAGACTGCTGCAATTTGATGTTCAGAATAAGTAAACGCAGTAAATGCATCTGATCTATCTGAAGGACTATTACGAGGGGGATGGCAATTTGATAAACTCATTCCATTAAAAAAATCGAGCTCCCTCAGACAAAAATTGCAATATAAATCTTTACTTGATAACAATATCCGACAGAGGAGAAAATTAGAAAGTAGCAATATCAAAAAGCATCCTAAATTAGAAATCGGTTTTCATTCACAGAAGTGACAGAGGAGCTGGAGAAAGCAGCAGGTCCTAGAGTGAGAAGGACACGGTCTCTGTCCTTGCAACCTGAAGGAGATAAAGGTAACAGGCTTTGTTCTTGTTCCACACACTTTTCTAGATGTTTTATTTATGTAACTCATTTATCACAAAACCCTGTGAAGTACCCTCAGTTTACATGTGAGGAAACTGAGGCACAGAGAGGTCAAGTAACTTGACTAAGGTTCTAGATTTTGAGCTCAGGCAGTCTGATTCCAGAGTCCATGCTGATAATAATAGTATTGGAATTTTAGCTGCGAGGAAAGACTGACAATAGGGAATATATAAAATAGAGTCATTTTTACCAGGCTGCTAACATTATTAACATTATGAAGGTTGAGTCATGAGGAAATGATTCTATTCTTGTTCTACTGGTCCTGGGAACTTAAACTTTGAACTTTCCAGTCCTATGTGAATGCCTGGATATATATATCAATTTGTTGTGTGTTAATACCTGGGCATACACCAGACCGCCAGATAACCTCTAACTACCCCCTGAAAGACTCATCTGTCCTGACATCCACCTGACATCCACCTGATACCCATTATCCAGACCACCAGACCTCCTGGTGCCATCTTCCACACCACCTGGCATCATCATTTAGGCCACCTGACATCTGACTGATAACCATCCTGAACCAACCCTAAGACTAAGAATGCAGTACTAATAATTGTTAAGAAAGTACTTCTTACTATAAGAACTCTTAATTTTTCTTTCCTCTTTGGAACATTTCTGGGGGGTTGCCTACCTGTGTTCCCAATTTGCAAACTCTAAAATTCTTGAATAAATCTTTATCATTTATTTCTAGCCAAAGCCTCCAGGCTTTTTTTGAGTTCATTCAACAGGTGCTTTCATACATACAAAATGCAGGCAATATGAAGGTAGAGCAGATTAAAAAGCCAAAAGATGAATGAGGAGATGGGTGAATTATAAGGAAAATTATTGTTAAAGGATAATTTTTAAAATAAGGTACAATTGTGACTCTCATCTAAATAATAAAAAAAAATGCATCTCAAGGATTTAATTTAACTCATTAATTAATGAGGGAATCAGGAAGGTATTACAAGCTTTCTTTCAAAGGAAAGCTTAAAGTACCACATATGTATGGACTGATTAAGGAATCTGGGAAAGAAATTTACAAATTTACAAATGAACATAAAATTAGCAGAACTGGTCAATATCATTCCAATGGACACAGCTTGCATTTCTATGACAAGAATTATTTGCATTGCTATCAGTTCTCTACAAGTTAACTTCTATCTCTGCAGAGTTGTAAATATCTCAGTAAGAGAGGAACAAAGGTGTATGCACGCGCTCATGGAATCTGATGATCCCTGGATGCCCCACTAAGAGGATATCCGGTAATCTCTTTCTCCCATTTCAAAATCTCCAACTGTTTTTCTCTCCAATATTTTTTTCTCTTTGTAGTAGGTATGCAGCTGAATAAGTCTTGGGTTTGTTTTCCGTTTTGTTTTTGTTTTTGCCTCTGTGAGCAGAGATCTGGGGAAAAAACAATGGGATCCTTATACCTCCTGTTATCTAACTGAGAAAGTCATTTCTACCGAATGGTTCTTTTTGATAAACATCTAAAAAACCCCGAAAACTCATGCTCTCCTTCAATATCATTTAAGGTTTCAAATAACAAGTCTTCACTGACAGCCAACTGGACGCTGCCCTTGCTCAGTTCTGATATACCCCTTAAGTCATACTTTCCTCTCCTGCATTAAACAGCGCAGTCTATAAAGGTGGACTTGGGAGGAAAAATTAGGGAATGAGACTTACTTTTGAATACCTTCAAGGGCTGCTTGTAGAAAAGAGAACAGATTTCTTTTGGAGTTCCAAAGAGTAACATTGGCCAAGAGGTGAAAACTACAGAGATGCAGATTTTTGCTCAATAAAGGAAACGTTTTAGATTTTTTTTTTTGCTGTTAGATTTCCTCAGTTCATGGGGACAAAACATGCCCTTGCCCATGCATGCACACACACAGAACAACAACAAACATATATATATATATATATATATATATATATATATATATATATATATATATATATATATATATATATATATATATATATATATATA